>NC_031984.2:11646533-12247033 GCF_001858045.2 Oreochromis niloticus
AACTTCTCAGTTAGGTCCTCTATTCGCCTTCTTTTCTTCTCCCTGGAAGAAAAAAATAAAACTGTCTTTAGGCATGTTGGGTTGCTGACAAAGGGGCAGCATTTAACTACGTTAAAATAATAATTTCCATCAATTACGACTTACGGCTCCTCGGCATCCGCCATACTTTCAGGGTCCCATGTCCTCGATTCAGACTGCTGTGTTCACGAGTGTCAAAGCTGCGCTGCAGCCCCAACTCCTCACTGCGCATACAGGGATATATCATTGGGATATATAACTCTCCTGGTTCAGACATTAGGTTCCTTCCCCACACATAAGTGCATATCTGCATGTCGTTGAAGAGCCTTGTATAGAGATAATATTTATCCACAGGTGAATAGCCCAGTGATGTCTTCTTCTTCTCTTTCTGCGTTTCATAATTTGAACACAATTTGAGATAAAGGACTTTACAAATGCCGCATTTGCCAAAGAGCGTGTACACTATTTAAAATAATGCAATGTTTTTGTAATTATAATATTAGTAATTATAATTATTATTATAATTATTGCTATAGCAAACAATAGAGGGAATGCACGTAGTAAAATAGAGATTAGAACTTATTCAACGACTGAGAAAAGGAAAAGCAAATTTTGGGGGGTGGCCAGTGCCCTCTCTGACCCCCCTTGGTGATGTCCCTGATTACAGTGGACTCAGATAATAGAAAAACTAGAGAATTTAACTAAACACTGAAAAAACAAAATTCAGAACAGAAATATATTTAAATAAGATAATAATTATATAAATATAAAGGAAGATGACAAAACAGCAAAGCATAAGGCATATATTGTATTAATTAATGAATTACAATTTTTGGTATTAGGAGCTAACTAATCAAAAATTATCTTTTTTTAAATGGCACTGCTGCACTTTATAAACGCAAGTCCTAAAACAGTTAACACCCGCTGAAGACTGAGCCTCGTTTAAAGTCTCGCGAGAGCGCTTCTCTCTTTTCGGACTGCCACCTCCTCCAGGCCTCTGACGGTGATCAGCTGACCTGTCAAAATATTACGCAGCGTGTGCTGTGGTGTTGTGTTTGTTTGCGTCGCTTAACGACACGCCGAAGATATGGCAGCCAAAATGGAGCTCGCACCCCTCAGACCGTGGGACGACTTTTTCCCCGGAACGGACCGATTCGGCAAGCCCGAATTCGCAGACTTGGCTAAGTGGAACAACAGAGTGATCAACAATTTGATGTACTACCAGACGAATTACTTCGCCGTGGCTGTGGTGGTTTTCCTCATTGTAGGGTGAGTCCTGGGTTGACAGCAGGCTAAGGCAGACAGGCCAGCATCTGCTGCTCTGAGCTTAATTCTCTTGCATACCTTTTATCCACACCCATTGTGACCACACAGGCTATTTTTGTTGCATTTAGCACTGTGTTGCTATGTTTACTAATGTTTAATACGGTGAAGCTCTTTTCTATCTTTACAGTCGTCAGATGGTCACTAGCCATATAGATGTTTTAACCTCTTTTGGCCTACAAGTCCTCTCTTTCCAAAATTTAAAACATTCAGCGGAAGTAACTTTTTAGATGGCCTAAATGCTGAGCTAGTGCTTTATACTGTACGCATGTCGTACACATCCAGTAAAAACTTATGTAAAATTAACCTAATTTAAAAGTTATGCTAAATTTGACCATCGGGCGCCCAACATTGTTGCCGTTTCCTACATACAAGCTGCTGCTTTGAATGCAGGATGATGTAGTGGAAATCGTGAGTCGACATCCTCTTGCAGGCCTTACCGCTTTTGGTGTACAGCAAAGTGGTAGTTATTAATTGTTGCCACCACCAGCAGGTTGTGCTGTTTAAAAGAATTTTAAATTAAATATATGAAATTTTGCATATACTCATTATGAGCATGGATGTCACTGTCATTTTTAGTTTTTAATTATTTCTTTGAACTGTTATTTTTATTTTATTTTTTTTAAGGATGGAGTAATGATGTATGCTGTACAATGATTCCAGTCTGGAAAAAAGAACAGTTCAAATAAGTCATTACAAGCCCAGATTACCTTGACATTCATGCTAATGATGAGTGTATGTAAACTTCTGACCACAACTATATATGTAGTGAAATTAATGCACAGCATTTCAGTTTCCTTTGTGTGTGTGTGTGTTCCAATATTTAGGTTCATGAATCCATTCGGCATGTTCCTGGGTGGAGCTGTGGTGACACTGGTCTTTGCAGGATCAGTCTGGGCAGGAGAAAATAAGGCCACTATCAAGAACTTCAAAAAGAAGAACCCCACTCTGTTTGTCTTTGGTGTCATGGTCACCAGCTACTTTCTGCTTTCACTCTGTGGTGGAGTCCTGGTCTTCATTTTTGGAATCACCTTTCCTTTGCTCTGTAAGTATATTACACAAGCATTTTCCATTCATTTTGATATGCACCATGTTGGATAATTTCTCAACACCAGCACAGCACTACAAGTACACTACTTTTTGGTTATAGCTTCAGTTAATTATTATTTTTGTTTTAGCTTTGGGGTTAATTAGAAATAGTTTCATTAAACAGTTTGTCCAGCAGAATGTGCTCCAAATTCAGTGGTTACTAATACTTTCAGCGCATGTAGCAGAGAAAGCATCAGTATTGAAATCCAAAAGACTCACAAGTCACCTGCTTTTTGCTCCATGGGGCATTCTAAGAAAGGAAAGGAAGCGCATCCAGGATATACTGACTGGCCAATAACTTGTCGATCAAAAGGCGTTAATCGGTGAGCGCATGGTTTCACCTCACTTGTCACATGCAGTTTCAAAACAACAAGATTTCTATGGTGAAAATCCTCTTACGAATGTAAGGCTTAGAATCTCATGAATGAACACTAACATGTCTACTACTACTGTAAGGTAAAGAACCTACCATTGTAGACCATGTACACCCTTTCATTTAGGTGACTTGGCATCTAAATTCCCCAGATATCAATCCGGTTGAGTGTCTGTGGGATGTGCTGGACAATTAAGTCGAATCCATGAAGGCCCCACCTCACAACTTACAGGACTTAAAGGATCTGTTGCAAACACCTGGTGCCAGATACCATAACACACCTTCAGAGTTCTAGTAAAGTCAGGGCCTCAACAGATCAGCAAATGCAATATTAGCCAGGTGGTCATAATGTTATGCCTGACTGGTGTATATCTAAGAATATTTGTTAGTGTATCTACAACAGAAAAATTCTGGCTATTAGGAGTAGCTCTGATTGAAATCTGTATTCTCCCTTAAAATCTTCCCAATACAGATATTGTGAATGTCTTTCTAATATTAACCTGATCTTATCTGTTACACTGGTTACTCACTTTAAAAATAAAACACAGTATATCCTGTATATTATAATATTGGAATTAATTCAGATCTTGGTCATTTTATATAAAAAAATGACTCATTCTATGATAATTAATATCATTAATAGAGCAGTTTTCCTCATAAAATCATTCCTTAAGGATTATAAAAGTATTCCGATTCTGATTAATCAAGCTTGGAATTTTCTTTGGTTCACTCACAGTTTCTTGACATTTGAAAGGGAAACATCTGCTAACTTTGTTACATTAAGAACCTTTGAAACTTCGCAACTTGTACAGACTTGAGACCGTTCCCTATAGTATATTGCTAACATCTGGCTAATGTTATGCAATGAAAACTGCCAGGGAGGCTGGCGATGAGTCACACTGAGATACATAACTGAGGATTTTGCTGAGAGTGAATAAGGTTTTCCAGGTACTCTCTCATTCTGACTCACTGAAGCATTTGAACAGTATGTGCAGAATTGCTGATGCGCATTTCCTGTTGACGCTGGTTGTAAAATAAAGTCAGTATTACAGGCTACTTCTCTCTAAATATTTTTAGACTCTGACCATCAGCAGAGTGGTTCAGATAATTGGTGGGTTAGGTTCCTCGAGCAAATGTAGCAGCTCTAACATTGTGGCAGACAGATGAGGCAGTTTGAATCTTCCCAGGAGGAGTGCCCACTGCTGCTTGTGTTGACTCGTTGCTATGGGTTGTTGACAGGACCACATTTACTAGCTGATGTCATGCATTCAGTATCTGTCTGACATGGAAATAAAAGATTTGCCTTTCCTAACACCTGCTTAATGTCTGCGTTTCAGCAGTATCACATTTTGTTTTGGCAATTTTCAACATGTGTTTCAGTAAAAACATTAACCTTGCTACACTTTAATGTATTCTATCCCCTCCTTACTGAAACAATATTGATAGGCTGCTCTTGTTTTTCCCGTAGTAATCTTGATCCATGCCTCTTTGAGACTTCGCAACATGAAAAACAGGCTGGAGAACAAGATTGAAGGTGTTGGGCTAAAGAAGACCCCCATGGGCATCATCATGGATCTCCTGGACCAACAAGAGGACAGAATTAATAAGATTCAGGATATTCTTGAGAGCAAACTGAAGGAGTAAGAGTGCAGCCAAGAGTGTGTCAAAAGAAATCAGTGTCATACAGTATGGATTAAAGTTTCTGTAGAATTGTCTGATGAGTTCCAGTTTAAGCCCCTTATAATTGTAAAATTACTGGTTTTTTTTCCTCCTCATTCCCACTTCTTTTTTTTTTACCCATTTAAGTTTAATTTATGCTCTTACATGTTTGTGTGAGTTCACAATATCTAAGGGGTAAAGGTGAATCATTTCATTATAACAGGGTTCGCACAATCATTGTATGGATTGGATGTTGGGATCAAAGTTTTTAGCATTCCTGTGTCAAAAGATGTCCACAGACAAGTAATTCCCCATCGTTGACAGTGCACTTTGTTCTACACAGTAATCAAGTATTTATTCAATCCAAATAAAATGGAATGTTTGAGCTGAATAAACAGTGATTAGATACCAGTTGTATTTGTTCTAAAAAAAAAATCATTTCTTTTCAGTTTGCTACCTCAAAATCACCACGTTTATCTTTATTCTCACCGAGTAGACCCAGATTACCAAAACGCACCGCTGCCACCAAGTGAACTGCTTATTAAACCGCAATAACTCCAATTTTGCCATTGCAGGAGCTTTATGAATGCTGAAAAAAAGTTTGCTTCTTGCATAGACATTGTTACATGTCCTAACTCAAAATAATAATGCAGTGTGGATATTCGATTTATCACAAGATTTGTGCATACAGTTTCTGACTGTACAGGGTGGCCTGAGTGTATCCCCTCTGTTCACAGCTATGCAATACGGAAAAAAGAATGGCAAGTGCAGCTTTATCGTTTGAGTATATGTTATGTATATTTTTGTTATTTCTGATGTGTCATTATTTAGCATGCAGAAATCTATTTAAAATATAAATTTACAATTGACTTTTACCACATTTCCCTGTTCAGTAGTCGACATCTCATGGAATTCTGAAAAAGCTACAATAGTTATTATTTTATACTGATATTTATTATTTCCCACTTCTGTTCACAAATGCACACTGAATGCAGTTTGTACATGCTACCTACTCAAATGTCAGTTCGTTTTTAATTGATTTTGGATGCAGCATTATATGTGTGGGTGTGTTATATATGTTTTTTGGTGACATTTCCATTCTTGAAAAGCGATGAATGGAAATAAAACTTGGCTGTCCTAAAAATAAATGTAATTTGATTTACAGTACTGTGCAAAAGTCTCAAGCCATCGCTCGTATCTATATTTTGCTGGGAAAATGAGAAGTGGGTGAAGCAATTTCGTGCAAACATCAAACAAATACAGCATATGAGGTAAAAACAGAGTCTTCATCTTTTTTTTTTCTTCATGCTGCCTGAACACAGGCAAAATGAAAGGTTTTTCATTAAGTAGTCTTCAGGAATAGATCTCCAGGCTTCTTGTGGGACATCCAAAGCTCTTCTTTGGATGTTGGCTGCCTTTTGTTCTGTTTTCTGTCAAGATGATCCCACATGGCTTCAGTAATGTTGAGGTCTGAGCTCTGGAGAGGCCAAATCATGTCTGGTACTGATCCCCTGTGTGTTTTCCTATCAAGGTGTGTTTTTGCTACATTGGTAGTGTGTTTGGAAATATTGTGATAAAATTAAGCTGTTGCCAATCAGATACTTTTCCACATGGTAATGTATAGTCGATCAAAACTTGACAGTGCTGTACTTTCCTGCATTCAAAATGTAATCAAATTTGACAAGATCCCCAACATCACTGGCTGAAATGCAGCACTAAACCATGGCACCATGACTCTCCACCATGTTTTACAGATGGCTGTAGACAGTCATGGTTGTGCCCCCTCCCACCCCCACCCTGTATACATTGAAAGTGATTTGAACCAAATTTCAAATTTGGATTCACTGCACAAGATGTTTTGCCACTGGTTTGTAGTCCAGTTCGCGTGTAATTTGGCATACCTCAGCCTTTTCTCCCTGTCTCCCTTATTTAAGGCTTCTTGACATCCACCCTTTCACTCAGAAGATTTCTGATGAGGCTTCAGCAAACAGCAGATGGATCAACTGAACGGCCACATGAATGTCTCAGTTCCTCTGTCAGGACTTGCCTCCGAATCTCTTAAGAACATGGATTTTGCATGCTGTTGTAGACCGTTTTTTTCAGCTTGCCACTTCTTCTTTCATTCTCTGCTTGCACAATTTTTAACCAAGTTATTGGTAAATGATACTACACTGGTTCTTATATAGTGCATTCAAAGCACTTAATACAATTTACTATTCATCATATTCATACAAACGTTTTTGCTATACCTAAGTTCACATTGACACTATGATGAACACAGTTGTGGTTCAGTATCCTCCCCAAGGACACTTTGTCATGCAGCCTGCAGGAGCCAGAGATTGAAGTACTGACCTTACAATTAATAGATTACCGGCTCGAACTGTGTTAATTTTGGCATTTTTGTTATATTCAAATAAATGACCTTTGCAAAGTACTTTATGTTGCAGACTTTGTTCCAGATAAGTCTAAAACAAAAAGTATACTGTAGGATTTTACTGAAAAAAGAGAGAAAAACGACTACTGAATAGCGGGTTAGTGGGGGGGAATAAAAGCTTTGCAGATTTATATATCATTTAAATAAACTGTCTGGGAGGCATGAATTTACTACACAGATTATATGGGTAATTTTTTTTTCTATATCCAGCACTCATTTCAGGATGAAAAAATGATTCCCTCGGGATGGATGTGCGTTACAGCTAATGGCACCTCTACAATGACCAGTGATGTTAAATTAATTTAAAAAACATCCCCCAGCAAAGAAGGTTTATATTTTAATAGCAAAATGTTTAAGTCACATCAGTCAGACACGCTTGCTAATTCATTTTAAGCACAAAGATTAGAGAAATTCTTGTATATGTAGACTTCATGAACAAATACTGTGTGAATACACTTTTTTTTCTTAACCATGCACTGTGTTCAGAAACGCTTTACTGTAGAATTAATACACAATATTTGGCTGTAGTCAGTGTTTTTAATTGCTGTGACTTTCCCAAGACTATATCACGTATTGAAATAAAACAGAACTAACCAGTATTTTTCTCTAGGTAATTAAAGTTCAGTAGCAATTTGTACTGTTCATTTGAAGTGACTAATACTGAGCATGTGTAATAAAAACAAATACTATGGTGAAGAAACAGCAGCGCCTTACAGGAGACTCGTTTCACTTGATTCCAGGGCTTTAGGGAGAGGCACCTGTAAGAAGCAACAAAGGAAAAGAACAGCAGGTTTAGTTTGCTTTTTAGGACATGCTCTAAAAACACCTTTACAAAAAGAAAGTGTTATGATAAATGCTCTGTTTTGTAAGCTTGAACACTGTTCCACTTTTTGAGCAATTAAAAAATGTAATTTCAGGTAATACTGATTCTAAGGTACTCACTGATTTGAGATAAGCCACGTTGCTCTTTTTGATATCATTTAGGAGCTGATCACGAGGTGTGAGGTCAACCTTTGGAGGTAATCGTCTGCGAGGGACAGGTTTTAAAGACTTGATCACGTCAGTCAGGTTGGCTGTTTCATCTTCCTTCCCTGCACTGCCTGTATCCTTCACTTTGGGAGTCTTCCTCAGTTGAAAGCTTCCCCTTTCTGATCTTCTATCATCTCTTGGGTCCAGCTCGAATAAAGGATCACGTTTTTTTGGAGTTCTCCTCAGCTGGACATCCTTTAACGGGTTTGCTGGTTCATCGCTGGGTTGTTTGGGAATGCTTTTGTGTTTGATCTTCTTCTGGGGCTCTGGTTGTTCTGTCTGGTGTTGTGTTTGCACAACAGCATTCAGCTCTGATGAGGGTGGGACAAGTCCATGCTCCTGTAGGAATTCTATGGGTGGTATGTATCCCAGCATCTCAAGTAAACCAGGAGGCAGATTGAGACTGCTCTCATACATCTGCATGAGCTCCCTCTGCTGCTTTAGCTGTTGCTGCCTCTGCTCTTCCTTCCTCAGCTGCCTCTGACGGTCCAGATTCCTTGTTAAAATGTTGGTCACTACCATCCTGGGCCCTGCCTGTTCAAAGTGGTAGCCCATCTTCAGAAGAGTGTTGTTGGCCTTGAGCAAGCGAGAGATTTCCATCTCTGCGTGATGACCTAGCATATGCCTCTGGTTGTGAAAACGCAGCTCTGTGAGAGTCTCATTGAACTGGAGGCAGCGAATGATGGCAACGATGCCTTTTCCAGTTATGAAGTTTGACTCAATGTTTAAAGTCGTAATGCTGCGATTCTCTCGTAGCATGTTGGCTAGATTGAAAGCAATACTTTCATCGACACCAGTGTTGGCTAAACTGAATGTTTTCACATATTTATTCTTCTTCAGGGCGTTGACATAGTCCACGAGCATCTCTTTGGGAATGTTTTCTATATTGTTGAGGTTTACCTCAGTGATAGAGGGGTTGTTTTTGCGGATCTTATCAAGTGTCGACTCCAAGTTTGTATCATTTCCTGAAGGTCTTGATGTAATTTTTATATTATTGAGTGAAAGCTTCGGAATTTTCAGTTTACCTATTTTTCTCTCTTCTTTCTCTGGAAGCTTCTCATTGGGTTCAACTGTTTCTGGCTCCTCTGGAGCCTCTTGGGGAGACAAATATTTTGTACTTTTATTTCCTTCTTTCTCTTCGGTGTTGTGTTTCATAGCTAAGGTCTCAGTAGTCTCCTTTGTGCCTGAAAAAGGCTGACTGTCAGTTGTATTTTTTCCTGGTGCTTTTTCTGTGATATCCAGAGGCTCTGCGTGTTCACCTACATTTTCAGGTTCGACTTCAGCAAGTTGCTTCGCCTCTTTCTCTTTTCCCACATCTATTATTTTGTCCTTTTCATCCCTCTCATCCACTTCTTCAACAATTTCCTCAATAATCTCCTCTATAATTTCCTCTCCATTTTCACAATCTGCAGCTTCTTCTTCAATGACTTCCTCTATCACTTCATACACCTCATATTTGCCACATCCTGTGTTTTCTTCTTTTTCTTTCTTTTCAGATTCCTCCCTCAAGGTTTTCTAAACAGTACATTAGGACATTAAGATTAGAACTATGACATTAACGATATGTACCAAAAACTGAATTGTACATGAACCTTTGCTAGTGTTATCTCTTACCTCACTGGGCAGGAGAGTAGCAGGCACTCTTTCTTCTTCGAGCATACGTTTAGACTCTTTCTCCCAGTAGAGGTAATCAACTAGGGATCTGTGGTCAAACGTCCCTGTCGGAGGTTTTTCTGTCTGGTCCTTCTGTCTCTGTCCTACTGGTACACTCTCGTCTGGTGCAATAATAACATCCATCTCACTCTGAAGCTCCTTAAGCTCCTCAGGCGAAAGCATTGCAAGGATTTCATCCTCATCAATGTCCTCTTCATTGAGATCCTCAAGGTCTCTGCCGTTAGACATATTTGCACTAAAGTTTTAAAGTTGTGTTCTCTTGTCGATATCAAGGCAAAAGACAGCTTTTTATCCAATCTCTGACTCAACACAGAGCAAACTGGGAAGCCTCTGGCTTTGACTTTAGCTAGAAACAGTTTGATCCTGCCTCACGGACTAAAATAAACCCTGTGAACTACATGGAAGATATTTACGGTACCAACAGAGGAAAGACATGCTAACATTCTTTTTTCAGACCCTTCTGCCAGCTGCCCTGGTCATCAGAATCTTTTGAGATGACAGTTGCTTCAGGCAAAAGGAAAACGCTGGATTGACTGCAGCAGGTGGGATGTTTTTACAGGCCCAGCGGGAGGGTTAACATGTCCCATGCAAACAGAGCTCCTCCCAGAGTTACACAACAAACCATGAGCCAAAAGAGTTAGCTTGTTTTCAGGGGTTAGTTATCACAATCACTTTAGGCCTTGTATACACCTAACCCACAGTTAGCTAGTATATTTTTCTATACGTTTTGGCCTTTCATCCACACATAAACATAAAAACTCCTTCCAGAGTGAAGATTTGCAGTTATCTTCTTTATTGAAGAGACCTTTGTTGTTTGTACACTTTTGAATGGGCAGTTTTTCTATTGTATGGAAAAACTTGTTTCTCCCAATTAAGAAAATGTTGGGTTAATATCTTTAAATATCAGCGTTTTAGCTCACTAACTCAAAATTTCCAAAATTTACTCAGGAGTAACTCAAAAATTTGAGATAGTTAACTATTTCAATAATAATGATGAAAGTAATTACCAATCTTTACAAGTGCTAGGATACAGATATTGTCTGGCTAGCTGATTTGCAGTTACACAAAGCTAACAGCCTGGTTTTAGCCTATGTTTGTTGGACAGATAACAGGGTGTGATTAGTCTCCTCATGATTCACGGTGAATACCATTCATTATCATTTCTCAGTAAATAGTTTGATTTCTTTAAGTTTTTCTTAGCAGAACTCAACTGTGCAAGCTTCACAAAGAAAGTGACAGCAGCCATATTTGTGTCACACATATGTTTATTCACCTTTTATTTGAGTGGAAAATATTTTATGACAACATCTAACAACATGTAACTACACACTGACTGTACAAATGTGTGAGAAAACAATGAGAAATGGATATGTTTTATGGCAGTGGTCTTCTGTTAATATAAAAAAGTCGGAACTTTGTTTTCGTTTGCGTTTTTTTAATCAAAAAAATCTGTTTTCTCACCATGCATTTTAAAACACAATACAGCACTAACAAAGACTAATGGTTCTATAAACAATATTGACATGATACATTCTGATTTAAAGTTTAAAGAAATGAAGAAATGGAGAGTCATTAAATACACAGCCTGTTCTAATGATGATTAACCCAGCTTTTGTCATGTCACACCTGTAAACATGCTCAAGCTTTGCCTTCAATCTCGATGTTATATTTAAGACGAGTTTTATCATTTATCATGAGAGAAAAGTGGCGATTGTTTTTTGTTTTTATTCTATAACCTACTGATTTGTATAAGGCAGTAGCTAGTTTCTGTTAAAATACATGGTGGTGGATTGAGTAAAAACACGTTGCTTTGTTATCTTTTAATACACAGTACGGTTTGAATCCAGTGTGGTTGTGCAACATCTTAAAGTTTCTTGACACATTCTCATCTGCCTGTACAATTCATCCAATCCAAGGCACATGGGAAAGTCATTCAAGAGTGTCATCACTGTGTTTAGAGATTACGATAACATGAGGACGGTGTACACCTCTCTGCCAAGACCAAAACGAGAAAACACCTTCAAAGACGAGGTTATGGCAGCCAAAAACATTTGTGTACAGCCTGCGTTTCCACTTCATTCCCTTCATGTGCTGCTGGCTATGGCTTTATTTGTGCCACAGTTTGGTTTGGTCCTCTTCAGTGGATGCTCATGTAGCTCCCATCAAGGTAAAATCTGTACAGGCAATAACACAAGACTAGGTAAGATCCACTGTAGTAGTTATTTGAGAACAAGAAACCAGGCTGACATTTCAAATAAAGCTGATGGATGGAAATGGAAATACATTGAACTTTAAAGTCCACCATATTTTTGAAGGCATACAACATGACCAGGGCTTTATGGCGTAAATGGCAAGGCCTTTTCACTCTGGCAATATAACTTTAGGAGGGACAGTATTGGTTGTTTGGTCACTTTTGTCCAGACTTAAATATCTCAGCTGTTAGGATGGACTGCCTTTCAGATGTTCATAATCCCATGATGATAAGGCTTGCTAAGCTTTTATCTCCTGAGTTTCCTTCACTGCTACAAAAAGACTGAATTTCTGTTTTCTGCATGCGGGTACTTTTAGTATGCAAACAAAGTGTACTTTCTAAACATGCAATAATCCTTCAAAGTCTTTGCCTTGATATATTAGGTGCATGGCCTTGATCATGATGATTGATGCATTTTTGAAAAAATGGAGCCTCAAAAACAGCAAAACACAATGTAAAAAAATAGATGATGTGAATGAGCTGTGCACGAATAACACGGATGACGACGGGATGTCGGAATGGAGACGACTGGCAACACGACACAAAGTGGCCCGCTGTGTTTGGTCTCACCCTTAAGTGCTAGAAAGGTTGTCTGATGGTTCAGCTGCACTAGTGGCCTCAGCGCCAACCACATCTACTGACTCACATTTTTTGGGCATTGTGTCAGACTCTTTGTTTTCTGGAGAATTTCTGCACACATGAGCGTAGAGCATAAGCCAAGTAACGAGAGGAAGGAGAACAGATCACGCTTGCAGAATACAATCATAAAATAAAACCGCTCTTCAAAAGAATGCAGATAAAATACATGTATCATCCAGATGTAGAGGAGCGGCAGGGTACCCGCCTACCATTTTGTTAAGAAAGTAACAATCAGCATTTTAGTTTAATCCAATGATTATGACTGTCTGACTGCAACTTATTGACTTTATTTATAACCACAGCCTCAGTGTGGAGATTCAGTGAACCGAAGCACTCACCTGTTATGTGTGGGACTGCGGTTGTACAGGGATGCTGAAGCTCCAGGATGAGGGTACTGAGGTGTGTCAGGTGCATCAAACTCTGTCAGGCCGACTGCCAGCTGGTTGCGCCAGTTCCCTGTGCTCTCTGCTGAGGAAACTGAAAAGAAGAGAAAAGCATGAACACTCAAATAACGCTGGAGTGTTAGTCAGTAGTAATTGTTGTTTTTGGAAAAACTGTTAAGTTCAGCGTAACGTCACTACTACACCCAATCACCCTTCACATTATATAGCAGCATCATTGGTAATTACTGGTAATTATCCACTGGTTGTTGAATTATGCCTTTAAACCCATTGTTTGAAAAAAATCAAATATCTGCTCCCTGTTTTTATATTTCAGTGTGTGACTGAATTTCTGAGCAAAAAACTATGAAATGTCATATGTTACTAAATCGTTAAAATGTGTTATCATGTGCATTTCCTTATACTGATTTTATTTTCATGATTGAAATGCATATTTTTTAGGTAGGTGAAAATGGGTCAAACAACTTTTGTGCAAACAGACCTGACTGCAAAGAATCTAAAAACATTTACAGCAGCAGTAAGTGTCAATAAATTACTTTTTTACTTTTATGCTTTTTAAGTCATTTTTGATTGGTGACTTTACCTTAATTAAAGCTTGAGCCATGAAATAAATGCCATAAAATTCTACTTTTTTAAATAGTGCTTATTGAGTATTCTGACCGGTAAAAGCAATTTAGAAATGAATTTGCGTATGCAGTTTTAATTTGTATCAAGTTTTTTTTGTTTTGGGGGGTTTTTTTGGGGGGGGGGGGGGGGGTCACAATGTCTCAAAAGTCTCAAAAACTAAAGTATTTCTCTCACACAAAATACTATGTGATACTTATTACTTTGTTAGTTTATGAATGTATATATTTAAACCCACAAACTGGGTCTATTTCTCAAATGGCAACCTAGAAAACCCTTGGACAGAATAAATGAAGCCCCTCAAATATACACAGACATCACATAAATAAAAATCCTGTGAGCAGGAAAGCACTACAGAACATGACCAATTAACTTGTAATTATGATTTTTTCATGTTATTAAACCTAAACAGCAGCCTAATGTTTCCCTAAATTACAAACATTGAAAATCATTTTTATTTTATTATTCACAGTTCCCCTCACGCTAATGTGTTTGACTGTACCTGAAGAGAAAGAGGTGGCTCGGCTCGAGTGGCTGAAGGCCGCCGGCATGGTCTGATATCCCAAGCTGAGCTGAGAGCCACTGTCAAAGTCATATCCAGCCAGTAATCCCCTCCCTCCTTCCCTGTGGCCTCTGTTTCGGTGGTACCAGCCTCTCAGGTGCTCTGCAACCAGGGCCTTCTGCATGTTCTTGGCCAAGAGCTCATTTCTAGGCCCCTCTCTGGTCCGTGGTGGCCTCACTGTTGCGTATGGATTCTGAGAAAGATTATCCGCCCCATCACTGCTGTAGTGCCTGAATCTGTCATGTCCGTGATACCCATTCATTTGGTAGGATGGGTTGACGTTGTAGTGGCCTTCGACTTCATTCTCATATACATAGGCACCATTAGCATAAGGCTCCATGTCCGGACAGGGGTAGCCGGCAACATAGTAGGCACTGGGTGCATAGTGTGGTGAGGCCTCACATGAGTAACTACAACCAGAATGGTGCTGGACCAAGTTTGGCATGCTCCCAGTATTACCATACACTTCTACTTTTCTGTGAAGACGATGCATGGTTGAGGTACGGGAGTCCAGTGTACTGTAGTGGGAGTTGGCAGCCCCGCAGTAGTCCAGACTTGACTGGCTCGTGTAAGAGGAGCAATCTTCTAATACCTCTGTGCTGTTGCTGCGGTGGGCTGGTGACAAGATAAAGACGGGCTTCTCTGAATCTCTGTCTTTTCTCAGCCGAGGCTGAGACTCCAGACTTCCGCTGCGATGTCTGAAGCAATGAGGAGATCCCTCCAACCTGGGAAAATGACACCAATTTCAAAGTGTCTTTGAGAAGATCACGATTAAGATACGCGATATTATTTTTGGATTTAGGTGTTAAAATAACAGTTAAGGTTTTATGTGAAAGCATGGTGGAAGGTTAGGGTATTAAGAGAAGCAAGGGTTTGATTAAATAAAATAAAGAAGGATAAACACTGGCTTGGCAGGGCAGGGGAACAAAGATCACACCTGAGCTGGCTGCTGCTGTAGGCATTGCGGGTCATAACCGGGGTGGGAGGCATGCTGCGAGGATCTCTAGGAGGTCTGGGAAGGGTTTTATAGGGACTACTGTGGGTGGAGGAGACCTCTCTTGGATTCTGGTAGTAATTGGAAGCCTCCTGGGCATCAACAGCTAATCTAAATGGGTGCAGTATCAAAACAAGATTTACAAAAAAAAGGAAGTAAAAAAATGTGAGGAAAGGAATGAGGCAAACATGACACAACAAATACTATGGGCTCTGCCAATGCATGATGTCATCTGCTCATTCTGAAAACAGCTTTAAATAAAATATAAGGCTGTAAAACAAATTAGATTCACTCTAGGACTCACACAAGCAATAAACAGTTTGAACAGAAAATCCCAACCTGTTGTGGTTCTTGTTGTGGTGATTATCCCGTGGAGATGCCTGTCTCTCCAAATCAAATTCTGCTCCCAGTGATCGCATTGGACTTAGTTGAGGGGATCCTTGGACTGACCGTGAGCGTGGCCTTTGACTGAGACTGTCTGAATCATCTGATTACAAACACAGTGACAAAAAATGACACTCCTGTTTTCTGGGTTTGGTCATAAGAAAGCATCACCTGTGTTGTAGAATGTCTGACTCACCATCATCCAGCGGGAGACTAGACAGAGAGCTGCAGTTTGAACGAGCGAGTTCATCTGCAGGAAAAGAAAACGACTTTGTGCTTACTGTGACTCGATCTTACACATTCAGTAACAAATATCTTCCAACGTACCTGCAATGATCACTGAGGCCCGTTGTGTGGGCTTTTTCCCCTTCTTGATTCTGTACTGGTTCATCTCATCCTCTATCTGTTGCAGTTTCTGCATAGCATCCAAACAGTTTCTCCTCCTTTTCTTTTTAACAGTTTTGCACAGTTCTGGTTCATTTGCGAGCTTCTTAGCCGCCTCCACAATCTTCTGCTGAAGGGCAAATCTGCTCTCCAGGTTTCTCAGGATGGGATCCTGCATAAATCAGAAAACGTAGGTGATAACCAGAGATAAAAATAGAGAGCAAGCATTCAGATATTCAGCAGGTACATGTAAGTAAATTAGAAATCACTGCCATTTGATACATGTGCTCACTGAACATGTTACAGAATAGATCTAATTAGAGTTTCATATCAGGTCGACCTAATTAAAATTATTATTTTAAAAAACGCTGCAGGTGTAATGCTCTGACTGATGATGATGTTTTCCTTATTATAATTTCATTTTAAAAAAAATAATAGAATAGACTAAAATAGCGTATCTGTGTCTTAGTGTGTCTTAGACAACAGAGCCACCCACTGCAATGTGTAACACACAGTTGGGTTTGTAATATCGTAGAGAAAAAAAACCCTGAGCTATAAGGAAAAGCTTAAGCTCCATCAGACTTTAGCTGCGTTCCTCGCTCAGTTAATATTGGTGTTATCTTTCTGTGCAATTTGCTGACATTATTAGAAATCAAATAAATTAAATCTAAAATTGAAACAATTTCAGCGTACAGCGTTAAAAAAGAGATACACCAATTGTTTATGCTTTAAAATGCAGTTAAATACGCACCTCATTGTAGGGAAAAAGGTCATCTAACTTGAAAGCAGTGCCAACTCGCCGTCTGACCTGTGGTGGTCTTTCACCTGAAGAAAGGGGATACTCTTTTGGCAGCTTGCCGGTAAGCTCCTGAAAGCACAAAACAACAAATCCTCTGGACACTTAGATGCGGTGAGTGCAACAACAGAAACAATCAATCTACCAGCGGCAGAGCAGCGGTTTATTAAAGGGAGTTCCAAACACTGAATGTGGGGTTGAGAAAAAATAGACCGATATAACTGTAGCACAAAATGATTTCTCACCGCCTCTCTCAGGCAGATCTTCTTCAGCTCTTTTGTTTTCTTAGCCAAAATATCTTGAATCTCCTGTTCCTTTTTTCTTAGTTCAGCGAGTTTTTCCTTCTTTTGTTCTTCACTCATTTCAGAGTCTGCTGAACCTGGAAAAACAGAATTCTAACTGAAATTGCCAACATAGCCTACCACACCCATTAATATAAAAATCACACCCATGGCATGTGTACTGAGTGACTCCTTCACGTGTCACCTGTTCTTTTTAAATCTCATTCAGCTGAATGTGATTGCTCTTTGTGAGGATAAATCTGATCTGAAGTTACAGTTTTACATGTAAAACCATACAAACAGGTTACACAGAAATTTGCTTTCTTATATAAAATAATCATAACCAACCTGTAGATACCAGACTCCCATTGCTGGCTGTTATGAAGTTATTCTTAAGGCCCACATCACCCAGTCTGTTTATTTTCGCCCCTCCATGCTCTGTGAGGTCCATTGCAATTTCCTCCAAACTTCTTGTTGTTCCGAGTTTAGCCTACAAGAATGAAGAAAACAATGTAAAACAAAGAGCAATAAAAACGTGCAGTGACTCATAGCTGACACTTACTTTGCTTTGCTTTCTGTCCAAGTAGAACTGGTGCTGACTAATAGCCATGACCCAAATGGTCTTGATTAAAGAATGGCTTGCATACCACGTGTGGATGAGTAGCCCCGTCTGCCCAAAGGTTCGTTTGGTCACTGCCCTCCTAAACAAACCACAGAAAACATGACGTTATTTTAAATCCCAGTTAAACTAAAAGTTAAGTGAAAATGATGATTTCTTTAGATACATGTTCTCAAGATGGATGATATCAGTGTTAGGAGCTAAACAAAAATGAAAACAACATAATAATCAACTTGTAAAAACAGTCATTGTAAGAATAGCAACAAGCATCTCTACACGAGTATCCCCCGCTGCTCACCTGTGTGGATCATTAACTTCTACGGCAAACTTTTTCTCACGGAAGTACAAGTTTTCCAGTTGCTTCCACTGGTACAGCTGGTGGTAAAAACACACGAAAAACAATTCCCAATGAGAGAAAAGCATATGTGCTGTTCACACTCTGAAATATAGCACCTTGAATGTTTGGATAATGCACAGAGTAATGTCTAGTTGTACCAAATTCTTCATGTATTTCTTTTTCCAAAAACACCTAGAACACTATAACCATGATGGTCATGACTAATATAAAAAAAAACAATGTTGAGCAGGTGTTTTCTCAAGTCTGTTTCACCCACAGTTATTAAAAAGCCAGACTGTAACATGAACTGTGATTAAAGTCTTGTCTACCTGGCATGCAAAGTCTGCAAAAATGCAGGTGTTGGAGAGAGAAGAATACCATAAGGGGTCGTCATATAAACACTCATCGTTTCCATCCCCCTATCACCCAGGTGCTCAGTGACAACAGCTTAATATGATCAATCCATTTAGGTTTCTGACTCACTGTACGTCTGGACAAGATCCGAATGAGACACAAACAAAAGCTTACACAGAGTTTTGTCCACTCAGGTTTGCGTAAACCAAATAATTTCAAAGGCTGATAAATATTTAAGTCATAAAATACATAGATACAATGCAGTATTACTTTCAAAGTTGACAAGACAAAGACGTATTTAGCCTTACCAGAATAATAGATCCTCACACGTCCTGTGTGTAAAGTTATTAAGTCTTCCCTGGCTTTGCTGTCAATACAAAAACATAGTTTGTACTGTCTTCCTGTCAGCTCCTGACTTGTCTCCTCAGGTATTCTGCGAACATGCAGGCTAACGCCCAAATCCAACCCCTTCTTTCTTTGACATCACCAGCTGACACCCTCTTTCCCTCTCAAAAGCACACCCTGCAGCTGTCAGCTTGCACAATTTTGCAATGCATCAGGCAGCGATGGATTGCATCATGTTGAGCGATACAGAGGTTTAACAGGAAGGCATTGCTAGTGACTTAATGCAAATTGCACTGAACCTTCACATTCTCTCGTAATGGCAGTTTGGTGCATGTCTGCATCCCGCTTCACTGGGATGTACTGAAGTCACCTAGTGGAAGACATAGCTGACAAATCACTCATATGGGTGTTTCTCCTGTCAACCCACAAGCTAAAACAATACCAATGAAACGGGAAAAGCAAGTTCGCACTGTCTCCATGATTCTCCAGAGTTATTCAAAACTCACTAACCTCATTAAGGATAAGTGACAGCCTCATCTACACTGAGAGTTTGCTCTTTTTTTTTTCAAGTCTAGCCTTGTCTGGCACAGCTGAAGCTCAGCCTTTTGCTCGAGTGAAACAGATGATGCGTGAATTAACACACCGTGTGCAACAGCAGCAGTCCTTACACATGCCGTGTGCTATCATGTTCACAGTCAGATTAGTGGAGCAGAGAAAAAGCAGCAGCCATTTTAAAGATCGAGCTCCAGGGACTGTTTACCTTCCGAGGTTTTAATTTATCCTGGAGATCATACTGGCCAATGCCCTTATAGCTGATTCCAAGCCACCATGGGATCCCCTGTTTATCCTGTAAGGCAAGAACAGAGCTCCTATGGTTGACAGAGTTCCAGGTGCAACAGCTGTCATGCCATATTAATCACAAAAAGGCCTACCTTAACCTCATAATAATGGACGCCATACGTTGGCAGTGATTCCACCAACGTCAAATACCTGGAACAAAAAACATTTATTCAAACTTCCAGCTGCTTTTGAACATCTCAAATGTGGGAATCTGATCTGTGTTTAGTGAATCAGTGTGATCTCGCTGCAACTGAAGGGGAGCTATTGATTTCTATCAGATGATGAGAAAAGGCGTGCCAGAGAGGGAAAGGGATGGGGAGAGGGCTAATGGAGGTGAGAGTAAGATTAATGAATTTAAAGCCTAAAAAGATTCACTGTCTTCCTCTTACTCGTGTAGCAACACAATTTCATTACTTACTGCACAATGGCCTGTCCTCGGGAAACACCTTTCAGCTGCTTATAATATTCAATAACTCGATCCTCACTGTAATGTTGCATAAATGAGAAGGCAATATAGTTAGCCGGGGAAAGATGAATTGAGGTGTAAACAAATTGTTTTAATTTAATTGATCAACTGATTGTTAAAAGACGAGTATATATGGTATTCTACATGTTTCTTTACACATTCAATTGAATTAAAAGACAGCTATTATGTTTATTATCATGTTCCGTATTGGATGCTTATATTTAACAGTGTTGGCATGTATACTATATGCTATATATTAGCATACATAAACACAGTTTCCGACTTTTGGCTGTGGCTCTATATGACATCAGTTATAGCGGATATCCGTAATATGTTCATTTCAGGCACACAGCTCTGGCTGAGAACACTGAAGCCCCGCCCAACTGCTGTTCTTTTGTTTGTCAGGTGTAGCCAATCAGAAGAAAGCTTGCTTAAAGGAAAGAAGACCTTAAACAGAGAGGAGCTAAAATTGATTTTTTTCAGACATAAGGATGACCCAGTAGTGTCCATCTAGGCCCAGTATAATGTATACAAGGCTCATGCAAAGGTAGAGTCCAAAATTGAGAATATGAAGCTGGGAATTAGCACAAGTCCCCTTTTATTACCTGTAAACTTAAGATTTACAGCATTTTCTCTGTCTACGGGCTTTATGCACTTTGTTGCTGAATGTAAAAACATGATTTCCTGAACATACCAGTATGCAAGAGATGGGTGTTCCTTGAGTACTTTGGTGGGAAGAGTAGGTAGTTTCTTCAAATCAGCTCGAGTGTTTTCATCACTAAAACGGAAAAGAAGAAAAATGTAACTGTTTTAGAAGTTGATTTAAAAATCTTGACATAAGTAGTAGTGAATCTTCCTAACATCTCTCACTGTATCACTTTTATTCTAGTACAGGATCTGAACGTGTTGGTGTTTTTTTTGTGATATTTATATATATAATTTCTTTTAATCTACAAAGCAAAATTTCAAAATGGCTCTAATATATATTGGGATCAACCTAGAAAATACTCGCCACGTCAAGATTTTAAAGTGAGTATGAAATTTGCCCTAAAAGTTAAATCCACCCTAAATCCCAGAGGAAATAGTGAACATATAACCACTGTGTCCTCAGAAACAGCTGTGGCCTGAGCAGCAACTATAATACAGAACATACTGAAATGAAGAAATATTTCTACACCGTCATACTTCATCAGCCGACCAAAACCAGTGCCAACATGTACAATAACATGTAGTATTACCTCTGAAAGCACCAAGTATAATCCAAGCAATCCGTTACTGTGTACATTGTAAAGGTGTATCTACTCTGCAATACTTAGCTTCTATCAGCACTCTGAGATTCATTAGTTGCCTGGTGCTAGCTGCTCAGCACTATGTGGTGAGCCTCACATAACACTGCTATTGATTTTTGTTGCCTGCACTGGAGAAACAAGTGGCCTATTGAATGTCTTCGCTAAGAGCTTACTATTAACTCCTCCTGCTGCTGTTAAATACTTCTTAACCAGCTGATGATGATGCTCTTACCTTGTATAGTCTCCTTTAGCCTCCTGGTGATGAACAGAATATATATCTTATTAGATGGAATGCTTTTAGATGTGGCAATTAACGCATGTTTACGAGGCTATTAAAAGCACTAACCTGCAAGGCATTTGCAGCTAATTTGAAGACGTTATCACTTTCCACTTCAATAATCCCCTGAGAGACATAATAGACAAACAAAATAAAAAATAAATATGATTCAGAAGTGGAAGCCTGTGGAGAGAAAGCTTTCCGGATCCAAACATAGAATCTGCTCTGCGTTGCCCTACTGTAACCTCTGCTTGTTCTCCAAATCAACCCTTGTATTATCCTACTCTCTTACGCTGTCTGTTTTACATTCCAGCTAGCAGAGTAAGAAAAGTGTGCCCTGCAGCTATTGTCTGCTGAGCTGAGGGTCCAGAGACAATGAATCATCACAAGCTGTGATGAAAAAACAACAACACCGGTATAGCAGGATCATTTCGCATTGTTTCAAAATCAAGTAAAAATAAGAGAAAGCACTTACACTGTAGACAGCAGATTTGGCATTCAGGTAGAATAGCTCCACTGTTATGATATCTTTAAGTTGTGTTATGTTTTCCACATAAAACCTATGAAGGGTGAAATCAAATGCGTACACACATTAAGATTAAAACTAGGTTTGGGTGAAAAAAAACCCCAAAAAACCCATAAAAGACAGTCAAAGACTTTCCAAACACTGATTTATACCATCAGCATTATCACAAACGAGTTCCATAAAAATCTCTGAATAGTTTCTTGACTAAACTATAAAAGGCAACGTTAACAAAGTACTGCACCCTGCTGGAGAACCTGGGTTCTGCATAAAACAAGAATTTCTTACCTGACCAAGAAATTCAGGGCAATGGGCCCAGGCTTCTTTGAAAAGTCATGATCAAGGACTCTGCGGTCCATCTGCAACCACTTACACTGGCCACTGCAAAAGTAAACAAACTGTAACATCAGAAAGCTGCCCTTTGTAATCATCTGCCAACATACACTTGCACACATGTAAAAATATCCATATCACTGAAAAAAATAAACACTGCAATTTACATACTTGTCATCAAAAAAGGCCAGACCAAAAAATTCCTTCTCTTTGAGGTTGAAGTGGGAGGAAACCAAGTCAAGGAGTTCATAAGACAGAAGCTTCGGCTGAGAAGGAAGTCGTAGATATAAACAACTACTTTAATCAAAATTATACACAATTTTTAAAAGTCAGTGTTTCAAAGATACACTTAATTAATTGAAAAGTCTGTTGGAAATGGGTACACAGAGAAAAATATAGCGCCGATGAGACAATATACTATTTGATGGTAAATAGACAGCATTTATATGGCACCTTCTTGGTCTTAATGACCACTCATAGTGGTTTACACACAATTTCATAAGGACACTGACATCCAGACCTGGGTATCAAACCACAATCCTGAGGAACCCTGCATTTGCTATGCCCTGGATGTTTTCACAGGTTATTTAGCTAAAGAGGGAGTCCAACTGCTCAGGGAACATGCAATAAATTGGAGTTTGTCCACTTGGGGGCAGCGGAAAATAAGTTGTGAACACACCTTTGATATGTCATTACTTTTTAAGGAAAACTTTAGTTGGCAGTTGTGACTCTTTTGGGCCACCTGTACTATATAAGTCCACTTGTCATTCCCTTCAACACTATTTCAGTCACACAAGCTTAGGAGAAAAATATCCAGCTTTTCAGCTGCTAAATGCTTCATTATGTTCAGCTTCTACTCACTACGTTAAGATGATGAAGCACTCCAGTGAGCTAATAGGAACTGCAGTAAGCATACATGATCACCCAAAGCCCTTTTAACATTATGCATAAATATCACAGAATTCTTGGGTCCATTTTAATTATAACAAACACTATTGATTTTAGTTTTTTGTACCTGAACCAGCAGCTCTAGCTTCCTGTCATCCAATAAGTGCACTTGGCACAGTTTGCCCTCAGTCATCTGTAGGGGGAAATAAAAGAGGAAGTTCAAGGTCTGTGAAAGATTTTCATAAACACAAGAGACAATTATATCAAGATATTCGTGTGTTAGCAGAATTTTTTTAAACACGATGGCATCTGGCATTTAACAGTTAAAGTATTTACAAAAGACAAAGTGAGCAAAAGCCAAGGTAGTAAGCACAATGATCCGTCTCAAGGAAAAAAAAGAAAAACATGACATTGACGTTGTTTGTTACAATAAAACCATTGTGTCAAGGATTTGTTGCCATAGTAACCAAAGGGGGGATTTGAGGTCCCTACATTTTGAATCTTCCACACTTAGCTTTTAGTCGCACAGCTTTTCCAACGAAATCATTTTATGAGTATTTTTTATTTCTTGTTGCTTTGTTACCAAGATCAAATTCTGTTTTATAATTACTTTGCAACTTTGCAGGTTCAGATTTTCCACAGAAAATTTACAAAATATCACACATTACTTCTTTACCTCAAGCTTATACAACACTAATTTAACTCTTAAATACAGTATATATTAGAATAAAAGTCCTACACGGCATTTTTTCTGAATGATGGTTTGATATATTCTTGGATAATTATAAAGATTTCTAATGAAATCGAATTACATTTTTTACAATCTTGACAGCAAATAAAAAACGACTTATTCTTCCACTATAATTAATTTTCTACCTTTTTGCCAAAAGAGTAAAATCAAGTTCCAAACAGCAAAAATCTGTTCATAGCAAATCATAGCAAAACTAATTCAACTTCATATCATATTTTGATTTAATAGCATTTTTGCGCTTCGTAAAAAAAAACAAAAACCTTTTTGTAAAGATAAAGTTAGACTGACCTGGACCAGGAAATACTGAAAGCACTTTGATAAATTAAGAACAACACAAAAATGACAGATTGAGGTTAACCAGTTTTTCAACAAAACCTCCTCAGAAACTGAAAAAGGTACACTAGATAGATCCAACGGCCTCCTTGTTTGACAGAATGAGGCTGATCACAACTTCTAACATTTGTAGCAAAACACGCAGCTGCTGTACCTGGTAAACCTCTCCAGGGAGAGTGCAGGTGTGGATGCATCCCTGACTAGATATCATCTTTAATACGTTTCTTCTCGTGGATCCAGACCATGAAATTGTTGGCTCTGACTGAGCATCAGCAGCAGATCATCAGGTCTAAACAGCAACTTGTTCCATAGGTTATTTGAGTGAGGAGCCAGGCCTCTACTGTGGGCTTATAGAGTGTGAAATCAACAGCTGACCTAAGGGGCGGAAGGCTGAGTCAGATGGCTGACCACAGTTTAGTACGCTCTGGTTCTTAATACGAACAAAATGGGTCACACAAGAACTATAAGCGGTTAACCACGTCTATATCGTCTGTTAAGTCAGGCTAATTCACTTTTATATTATTGTTATTTCAGCAGTGTGTCTGCTGCCAGAAGGGGTTTGAATCTAGATATCAGGTTTCTCCTGCATCCTTCTCCACTACATTGCAACTGAGAGATGTTATGTGCCAATAGAAGCAGGAGAAATTCCCCCAAAGTGTCAGATTCTACTTTACATATTCTCATTCCTCTGGATGTTTTTTTCTCATAGGACCCCAAAAAAATTGCCCTGATTTCTGAATGAGAAGCATACACCAAGTCACTTCACTAAATCAGTCTTTTATTGACTGCTTTGCCAATTCCAGCCCCTGAATAATGTGACTTTCATAAATTGTCTTTCATGGTTTGAAGTAAAAGTGCAGATTCGATAAATCCAATTAATTTGGAGTGTGCGGCTTGTGACAGCCATGAGGGGATTAGTGCATTGATCGAAGCTTGATTAAGTTGTGGCTATATCACACTGGGGGGTCACGCACTTTATATAAGCATGACATTACTGTATGCTGACATGTACAGTAAAGGCACTGACCACTAGAGGGTGCAAGAAATATCATGGCTTAATGTGAAGAAGTTTATAAGTAGAAAACAGCTTCTCAAACAGCCATGCTTCACCGAGGAATTTTTATGAGCAGTTATTAGATGAGCAGCTGAGAGTCAAATTCAGTTGGGATGGCATACACTTATTATGGAATATAAATGAAGTGACTGGGTGGAGGATTGATTATTTTTAGGAATCTACACCATTAATCATCTGAAAGCTGTAATCAGTACAAGAACTGTTATTTAAATCCGACCCAGCAATCCCGGATAACCCTTCAGTTTTTCAGAGAATTAAACACAACTGAGATACAGCGAGGATCATGATTTAAAACTAATGGTTATGAAATAACTATATGCACAAACCTTCATCTGACATTTCATGTTGTAATGTATACGTTATTATGAGCCAGCAGACAGCTCCTGAGGTCAACCAAACGTAACCCATTCAGCGAATAAAATCAAATGAAAGGGCAACCTTGAACCCCGTGGTGCTAAGACAAGCAGTGAACCGTTGTGTAAAAATAGGCATGGCAGACAGACATCAAAGAACTGTCAGTCTTTTTGTTTGTCTCTCTAGAGACTGGACAGGCACTGGCTGAGTATGGTGCCGCAGGCTGCAGGTTTTGCTTTAGTCTGAGAGCCTGAGGTTGGTATATAGGCAGCTTTTCAGATGTATGCGTTCTACAATGAAATGTCCCAGCAGAGACTTGGAGAAGGTGCAGATGTGGCCTCCTTTTTATATCCTGCTACAGCTGTTAACAAAGACAACCCATGCATGTTGCAACAAGACATACAGTTGATGAGATGTAGCTCCTTCTGGTAATGAGAAACTGAAAATAAATGCTGTTAATTTTTGTCTTATATACTCAACAGTGAAAATGTCAAGCTTGAAAGTTGTACAATAGCCAACAGGAGAATTTCTCTGTCTCCTGAGTAAACTGGCTGTCAGTATTTAATACATCACACTGGTTAAATGTCATGTCCAGACTCCAGCCCATCTTATCTTAGTTTCCTGCCTTCATGCATTATTGATGAAGGCTGGTATCACACACAAGTGTCTGTGTTTACATGAAGCCACCTGGTACAATTGTAAAATGACAGAAATTATTATACTATGTGCATTTTTTCCAAACTATTTTACTTCATGTAAACTTATATATAAAAAATAAATCTTAGGTACTCCAAAATACTATAATTATAACCTTGGTTTACACTCAGGTACAGACACATGAGGCCTAAAGAAAGAAAAATGAAATCTGCCTGTGAATTCAAGTGGCTACAAACAGGATGTGACATCCAATACAAAGTAGCACCGAAGGGAAACGCACTAACTTCAGTGTTTTGAATTCAAGAGATCTTACGGTTCCTCTATAATGCTGTGACAATGTACGATCATCAGATCATTTTCTGCAGCTGAGAACTCTACTGACTTTACACATAATCTCCATTTACAGGACTTGGGGAATGCTATGGCATATATAGGGGGAAAAAAGTAAAGCCTATTATGGCTCTAGAGAGCTCTGTGTGAAGTCGGATAAATGTCTTCCACTGATGTGACTTGAATCAGCATCGTCTGGGACTGAAGATTACAAGTCTGAAAGAGAAGAGAATCTGGGGGGGTGGAGTTCAATAGAAGTGACCAAACATCTGTAGCCCACTTCTTGTCTTTACTCTGGGCTCCTTTAGCCCACTGCCAGCATGTCATACTTGGATCTTTAACAGAACCAGCAGTTGGGTTATGTAGGTGTCAGTGAGAAAGAATGCAAAGTTATCTGTTGTTATCTGATAGTGTTATATATAATACTAAATCCGTGAAACACTCTTGTTGATGACCCTTGATGAGTTCAGAGACTGTCTGAAATAGAAATGGATAAATTAAATGATTAAAAATACATCACTGGAATCATTTGTTTTAGTATTCTCTGAACTCTCATAAAGAAACCAACCTGACACGATTTTTAACGAGTATTTATATCAGTCAAAAAAATGGAGGTCCAAGCACAGAGCAGTGAACCCTGGTTATAGAGGCAGTGGGCCGAAGCATACAGCAAAGGATTATCTCCTCATCTGATATCTCACTATGACTCATGCCGTCAGTGGTCAAATGGTATCTGTGTACGTCTTCTCACAAAGAGAACCTGTCTGACTGTTTGTGATATCTGGGAAATTCAAGAACACAATGGGGCTCATGATATTATGGATCTATTAAAACCTGGGATAAATACCTATTTTATTTTTTATGACACAGCATGTCTTTGATACAACAAGGACGGGCAGCATCACAGGGGACAGATTCATGTGAATGATGTCATCATGCAGCACAAATTTCTATTTCCAACCCATAAAGGACGTCTACAGAAGGAGACTGTGATATATATATTTTTTGGCATTCTTACAAGTAGCAGCATTCTTTGCAGCAGGGTAAAGCTGCCAGCAGAAAAGCTAACTAACATACTAAACATCCAGGATAATCTGAATTTCGGAGCGTGTCCTTTCATAAACTCTTCAGACCTCAGAGTGCTTGAAATTTTGTTCCATCTCCTATTGCAAGAACTGATTTTCACTAATTATGACTGTGTCTATTAAAAAGAAGAAAAGCTGTACAATTTCAAAACGAGACAGTATTTGCATTTCAATTGATGGTGCATGGGTAAAATATAACTGAAACCTAGCTCGATGTGTTTGAAATCATAACCGAAACCCCACAACAATCATTGAACATATTAATACGTCTGCATTAAACATATTTTTGTTGTATTTTAACAAAACTGTAAGTGTACAAGTGGTTTTTGGAAGCTCTTTGCAGCTGAACTAAAAGAGTCACCTAAATAAACACCATCCCATAAGCCGATGCCTAGTAGGTACCATACTCATATTTACTAACCAATACAAAACAAGTAGATCAGAAAGTCGTATATACGAATACATATGTAATACTATTTTGCATGTATTTGCTCATAAAAGAAAAAAACAGCTGGAGCAAAGTGAACAACTCATATTAATAGGTATATGAATGCCTGCACCAGTTTATCTAATAAACACTAGGACAGAAATATACTGCCATCTGTATCACTGCTTATGCTTATGAATCTACATTATCTCATTTGTCTTTCTGGTCTAATATTAGTGTTATACTCCAGTATAAGCAAAATTCTTTTTCTATAGAGACATAAGGCCATTTGGATCATAACGTAATCCAGAAATGGTACATATTGGTGTATAATATTTCACCAGAATGCAGGAAATTAGTGCAGTAAAGCACTACAGGGACACCTAGACATAGACATAGACAAGAGACATCAAAAGAGCTTCATTAGAAATAAAAAAGTGTGGATATTTCTGGCTTAAAATCTGAGCTCGTTACTTTATGTAGGTGTCAGAGAAAAGATCAGAAGGCCACCAAAATAATTAGAAACCCTGCATTTAAATGCAATCTGTCAAGTGTCTGTTGAAATATCTTGCTATGTAAATGTCAAATGAAGATAATGAAGCAATATCACCATTTTGAGATAGTGTTTTTAGTTTGTGCCCTTTATCTTGTAAATTCATTTGTTTGTCACAAGGTTTGAAAAGCTCTACACTTTTCCTAATCATAGTTTGCATACTCAGGTTACAGATATCATAAAAACTATCTGAATGCAGAAATTCAGTTCTGCGTTTAAGACAGATCATAATAGACTGTCCGAAAAAGCAAAGACTAGCTTGTGAGCGGTGAACATTGGTGAGGTTTCCTATATTTGCCCTCGTTTGAGGCTGTCCCTACTGACAACACTGGTATCTCAAACTGCAGAGCTTTTCTTTTGCAAACTACTGCAGTGACTTTCTGCAGAGCACAGGAATGTGGCACAGAGGCACAGACATGCATGGGTGGAGAAAATGGAACATGACCAACTTTCAATGATCTGGATAAAAAAGTAACCCTTTGAAGATCACCATATAACAGCAACGTGGGCTGAGATGCAATCAGACTGTGTTTTGTTACCTTATCTCAAATTAATGGCACAGTATTTTTTTGTTTATAAATCTATTAATCCATCTGTAGTTATTCATAGGACAAACTAAGTTCCAAAGCCTCACCTGCTGACCTGTATCATTTTGCTGCTCTATACTTTACTATATTATATCCATCAAATTTGGTCCATCTGTGTTAAGCATATCAATATAAGATTAAGGCCCATCCAAAAATAGGTCTCTCCCACTTTGTCTTCAGCACATTTCTCAGGATGTCTCAGGAGGCTATGATTCTTAAATGGAAGGCTGCCAACTGAGTGCTGAGACATTTTTAGTAGCATTAAACACAGAAAAGAGCATCTCATCCACATTAGGCTCTCATACTAAGTAACAAGTTAGAAGGATGTGAGAAAACAGGTCGGTTTTTACCAGACATCTTATGACACTTTTACCTTTCAAATAGTTGTTCAAAATGCACAAACCCCACCAACTTTGGTGATAAACGACACAGGATTTCCTCTTCAGCAAATAGGAAAAGCAACAAAGCTTCATGTGTGTCATACAGACACAACCATTACAACAACAATTCCTGTTTACACTGCTTGAAGCTTTAAATACGCCCATACACGCATCTCTTCCTTCACCTCTGACATAGCATCTGCAGGTCAATGTCAAGTTTAGCTGTACTTATCTTCCAGCCACAGTGTTTGAGTCAAAAGAAGAAAAAAGTTCAAAGGTAACATGGAGGCGTCAAGGAAGATATCTTGGCTTATACTTGAACTTAAACTGTAGCAAACCGTCTATTGTCCTTGTTAATCCATGCTAAATTTTCTCCTTGTAGCACATGTGCAGGAGAATAGATAATTATACATGAGAAAACCAAATAATGATAACTGCTTTGGTCAAGCATGATTTGCTGCTGTTCTGGGTAAAATGATGATTCATCCAGGATTTTTTTAAGTCACACTCCCTAAATCAGTGTGCTATAGGTTACTGCATGATGCATTCATTCAGTCCAGCGGCCAATAAATTACTCTATTAAACTTAAACATGCATCTAACGATCTCATTTCACATCGTCTTATCCTCTACAATCAGCAGCCTATATGGCCCATAGTACCCAATAATGAGACAAGCCCACCGGGCCAGTTTCCTCTATGCAGGGAGAACAATGAATGTGCTACTGTAGGCTACTGTACATGGGTGGTTTCCACCTGAGCCCCATGATTAGCTTAATGTGTCAAAAAAGGGAAAAAACTACACCCTCTTTTACTGAGGAAACACACCAGTCGCGGCTGAGAGCCAAACCCATGCTGTTGTAATTTTCATTGATGCTCCATCCTCACATCACATGCAGGCATGACTCAGTCTACTTTTGTCTCCTCACAGCTCATTGACGCTGGTTCAATCTGCCCCACCGCACCACATATCGCCTTACCTTTGCACTCCTTATATCCTGCTTTTGGTATTGATAACGTCAGGCTTCCCCTGCATATTGATCAGCTTCGTTCAGCTTTCTCCACGGCCGCTTTTACCAGGGAGGAGAGCCGCCGTGCAGCCGCTGTCCATGTTCATCCTCCGGTACTAGGATACTGTAGCGCACACACACACGCCTCGTATCGAGCCACACTTACCACGCCTTCACCCGCCGGCTATTATGTGAACAAGCCCAGCATCTCCACCCTCCCTCCCTTGCTCTGCCCCCCTCCTTCCCTCTCATCCAGCAGATGCCGGCCGGCCTGCTTCACACTGGATCCCCATAACAATGAAGAGCAACCGGGAGACTGGCTTTCTGTTGCATCTTCAAGAACCCTTTAAATTTATGCTTGATTTCATATCATGAAAACCCTAATAAACACACAGTGTTCTACATAGATATGTGTTTATATTTTGTCGTGGTAGCCCTTAAATAAAATAATCTTCGAACATCTTCGAATTTTTATCTTGAAAATTTCTGTATTCTTCACAGGCGGAAGTATATTGTTCACTCGGCGGTAAGTTCAGATAGGTCCTATTTTATCAAATTGTCCAATTCTCATTAGTTATTGTCAACACCTTCTTGAGATCGATCAAAAAAATACACAGTGCGACTAGCAAGTCTTTACTGATACATATACATCAATAATATGATCAATAAAATGAACAAAATCAAAACCAACACCAAAAGAAATTGTAATAAACCATTCACCAGTAACTATTTTAGTTATGTTTCAAGCTTGATTTATCCTTTTTAAATAGATTTACTATAAATGTTTCACTGAATATATGACTGGATATATTTTTTCCCTTTACTTGCCATATTCAGGGTCACTTCTTGATAAAGATCAGTTTGATATTTAAGTGCTTTGACATCAAACATACTTACAGCTGTTCCATACACCACAAGTTGATCTTAGTCTTAAAAATATTCACAGAAGCAAATTTTTTTGTAATATAAGTGTTCAGCGCTTCACACATCTTGGACCTGTGTAACATAGAAGACACAGGACTGCTCAACCAGATTGTTGGTGTGTGTTTCACATGTGCTATTCATTTCTGTTCCGGAGTGACGATGCCCCTAAAATATTCATTACTGCCTTTACTCTGGCTCATCTGGTAATTCTTCAAAGGAAACAGGCACCAAAGTCACATACAGCATTCAGTTTTCTCACAGGAATCTCATTGACATAAACTAACAAATTGTTGTTTGGTTTGGGTTTGTTTTTTGTTTTATTTTGTTTGGTTTTTTTTCATTGACCTTAGACCCCTAGCAAAAAACAAAAACACTAGTGTCACTGCAGTCTGCTGTAAATGCCGTTGCCTGCCAGCATGGCGAGGTATTCCCACCCCCACCCCCATGCTCTTGGATTTCTGACATCAGACATGAATAAGTATCTCATTAAGATCCCCCAAAACCATCTGCCCAATGAGTCTCCTCCTTACAGGAAAAATGCTCTCATAAACAAAAGAGTAGGATTCCCTCATTACCCTCGTTACCCTCATTAGAAATTATTCTATCATCACTGGCAAGCTGTGGTTTTAATTTATTCCAGGAATGGGCATACTTATTAAGACAGCATGTCTCCACTTTTTATAATCGGATTTCGCAATTCAGTTAATAAACCCCCAAAATACTCATTAAAACTGCTCACAGGAAGTATTCTCCAAGTTATCACTCTTCATCAATTTCATTGAACAATGAAAACACAATATTTACTTAAGGGGTGTGCATCAAATTTTATGCACAACTAACTGTGTTTAACTGCCATTCAGTTTTTCATAAAGTCCTGGAGAAATGCAGCATCACTGATAAAGTATGACTTTCTTGAAGCTCATTAAACCAAAACAGCTATTTTTGTACTCTCAAATGCTGTTTTGACGCATGTGCTGGATAGTGTTTTGTTTTGCTGATGTTCGACCTGAGCTCTACCTTTGAGACTGCTGACAATCACATTATGTGTAACAGGCTGAAATGCTGGATGGTTACATGGGGGTGTCCTGATGCATGCTAAATCATGCAGGAAAGGAAATTCCAGAAAGTTGATTCTGTTCATCTGGACGTTACATTTTCAGTGGGAGAAAAGTTTCGACACTTGGACGCGGAATGAAAATCTTCTTTCTGAGAGTGTATAGAGGTCTGCTTCGGTGAGACTGTCTTCAAATCTGTCAAGTTAATCTTTCCCTGTAGCTGCTTCCAAGCTACAAGGTTCTGTTTTGGGGTCTTTACTGTTTCTGTTATAGCTCTGCTTTCTTCACCATATGTCTACCAGTGTTAAGGACATTGCTTATCTATGCTATGCAGATGACATTGGGTTATATATCTCTGTTATGCACAAAGATTTTTCTAAGTTACAGATCTTGCATGGGTGCTTAGACTACTAAGCAACTTGAAAAGTTGAATGGCTGACAACTTTCTCCAAAAAATGAAGCCCTTGTTTGTGCCCCTGACCGATTTGTGCCTAAGGTAGTGAAAGCTCTCCTCGCCCCTTTTGGTAAATCTTCTATCAGGAATCTTGGGGTAACTTTTTAACTGTGGATGCTCATGTTAAGTCTCTGGTTTGCTCTTGCCTTTATCACTTAAGAAGTATTGCCAAGCTGAGTTTCACTGTGTCACCCGCTTATTTGGAAAATGTTACTTATGCCTTTATTTCGTCACACCCGGATTATTGTAATTCACTGCTCACTTGTCTTAACAAAGTTTCCTTTGAATGTTTGCCGGTTATTCAGAATGCCGCTGCGAGGCATCTGACTAAGTCTTCTAAGTACTCACATGCCACACCATTGATAATTCAGTTTCACTGGCTTCCTGTCTGCTCTAGGATTCTGCTTGTGACTTTTAGAGAGCTGCATGGACAAGGACTGGCATAAGTCAGTGAATCTTTACATCCACAGATTCCCACCAGGTCCTTGAGGTCATGTGATCAGGGCTTGGTAGCTGGGCTTCATATAAGACCGAGATCTAAAGGAGTTAGAGCTGTTGCAGCAGTCCCCCACAGACTCTGGAACTCTCTCCCACTGAACTGTGGACTCTTTTAAAAAGCAGCTAAAATGTATCTTTTTAAACTTTTGTTTTTATGTTCTGTCATTTATGTTGTGAAGCACTTTGTTATATTTATATTGAAAGGTGACATATACACAAGCTTTTACTTACTATTTAAAAAAAAACCCTGTCTATCTGAAACACAAATAAACATTCTTATAATAAATAATAATACTTAGTTTATTATTTGGGCTAATCCGACATTTGTTATGGTACTTAATTTGCTAAAATGAGTCCTGGTTTCTTGGATTGGTGTGTTTTTCAACAGACAAGCTGATCAGCAGCTGATAGTCATCCTTACTAGAGCAACCGGACACCTTCGGCTCATATTCCGCGATGTTGTTTGGCAAACGGTTGCAAGTCACTGATGACTGGATGGCAGACTTCAAGTTAAAAGCCGTGACTGAAAACAAAGGTAAACCAGAGTGTTTTTTCATACCTGAGCCGTTATCGATGACCTCCACTGCAGTTCATGTTATTTTATATGGTAGAAATGTTTGTACTGGCTGCCTTTCCAATCTGCACATCCTTGAGTAAATAATAGTGTGTTAGTCTTTGAATAGTTATCCCTGTGTTCACTTATCTCAGGGCACATAGCCAGGATGATGCAAGATATGTGGGTTGTTTTAAAGAAGTTTGTAACTGATACCAAAGTATTCATATTGTCTCCAAGTACCAGGGTTTGAAGATGTTATTGGCATTACAAAACAATGTGTATATTCAGATATTCAAATATTAAACAAATATTATTAACAAATCAGTCCTGAACTCAAATTTAAGTGAAGTAGAATTTTTTTTATGTATGCCCAGCTAAATGAAGCTGAAGCTGAAGATTAAGAGTTCAGCTAAACATATAAATTGTGAAGGTTTTCAATTTATAATAATTTTATTTCAACAATTGACCAGATATTTGTCTATGCAAACTTTGTTTTCGCTATAGGTAGAAAAATGGGAAGCCATAAAACACTATATTTTTCTGCAAAATGAAAAAAGAAATCATTAAATGCACAACTGCCACAAAAGTTTATGAGGTGTGTAAGTATTTATTTACAAACCGTTTCTGCCAAAAAGAGATATAGCACTGACACTTGGATAACTTGGAAAACATGAACACAAACATTGGTTTTCTACCTAAGGGCACTGAATCAAGTTTATTTACTAATGTGCTGACACTGATGATCTGTGCAGGGTGCATGCTGTCTTTCACCCAACATACTGTGGTCCCCCTCTGTTATACAATGGCTGGAAGGGTGGATGGCTCGCTGGATGGATGGGTTGATGGGTGGATGGCTGGTGAGCAGGCTTTTGCACTGGCATTAAAACTAAGAATTTTGGACTCTTCTGACACAGTGATTTTTTTTCTTCTCATATTCAGGTCCTTAAATTTATATTTTCTTGCTTTATTGAAGAATATTAATTTATGTGTTATAATTTGCAAAATCAGCATATTCTTATAGGTATTTAAGAAATGATGTTTCAAAGATAGAAAGATCACTGTGCTAAGAATCGTTTTCTAAATAAATTGACTTCAAAACTACTTTTATTTAAAATATATCTTAAAAATATATATCTGGAAGTAAGTACAAAGGCTGTAGTAGTCTACAAATGTTACAGGTCTAATGCAGTTGGGGGGGCTGGGTAATCAGTACCTCAATTCACCCAAGTACCACATCACAAGTAATTTATCTGTATATTGTAGATCGGATTCTCTGGAGCTCCTGTGTCATGTCATTTGGCTGGATGTATGTGAGTCTTCTTCTCCTGTGTGTCTCAGAAATAGTATTGCAGAAATACAGAAGAAAAAAAACACATTCTGATCCCATTTCTCATTCTGTTCAGCTATCATCGTTTTATTTAAGGCTTTATTTTTAGCCTCCGGGTATGTGCTTTCCAGCAGAATCATATTTGCATTCTATTTGCATTGGTAAAATACAGACTTTAAACCAGTTCAACAGGATGAGGGTGAATGCAAATATTGAACTACCTCTAAATTTCCATTTTATAATAGAGGGTGCCCCCCACACCCCCGCGGGCTCACGAAACTGTTTTCTAGCTCTATACTCCCACCAAGTGGTAGACAAGACTTCAACTGAGGAGACCAAAGTTGGTGTGCTGAGAACAGCGCGTGGGTGAGAGTAGGAGACGAGCGGTCAGTCAGTCTGCACAGGGAAACGGGGAAAAACAGAGACATGAGGCTCGTCTTGAGGTTGGTCTAAAGTCGGGTGCAATATCTGCATGACCCAATAAGAGACTTGAAGTCTAAATATCAAGGTTGCGAATGATCTGCAATGTAAGAAGTGCCGTTATTTATGTTTTTATTTAGATTTTCTGAACAGTTTCTGTGCGATTGCTTCCAGATTTACTCATTTAACTGACTGTTACATCCAGTGTTTGGTTTTTTTTGTTGTTGTTGTTGTTTTTATTATCAGAAACACACAGTCTGATTCTTACTTACTTCAAGGTCACTCTGGGCATGTGTGCTTTAAAGGCTTTAAAACAACTCACTAGATATTGTTTTTATTTTTATTTGCAAACAATGTAGTTATGCTTTCGCAAACTTGCTTGAACAGCATGCCCAGGTCACAAAGGCTGGATTTTTATTTTTTATTTTTATTTTTATTTTTATTTATTTTTTATTTTTATTTATTTATTTATTTTGCGGGTGGTGGGCATGGTGTAAAATATAAAATAATTCATTTTTATTGTGATAGCAAATTAACGCACTCCATTATTTTTAACCAATATTAAATGTATCTGCATTCAGGCAAAATGTGGAGACCATTTCTTTGAATGCAAAATCTAAGAATGCAAACACGCACGGCCACTGGAGCAGACGCTACTAATTCAAAATAACTCTTTACAGCCAATTATTGCGAAATCCACACTGCTGAATAAATATTGCTTATGGAAATGAAACTCTGACATTTCAGTTTCACTAGTCGAGCAAAAAAAAAAAAAGGGTTGTGTAAAAATCCCCTCGGATACTGCAGCCAATCAGAATTGTGCTGACATTTACATCCCCGGAGCATTTTGGTAGTTGTAGTTTCTGGATTATTTGGAGCCCGTTGGCTGCACTTTAGCCGCTGCCGCGAAGGACTACAGAGCTCCGGGTCCTGGGCAGAGGCGGCTTGCGTTGACGGTTGGTACTGTGCGGAGTACTGGGGCACGAATATCACCCGTCTGTTTTTTTAAAGAGGGTTTAGCGTCTCCAAAAGTTGACATCTGCAAGTATGCAGTCGGAATCGGGAATAGTTCCTGACTTCGAGGTCGGAGAGGATTTTCAAGAGGAGCCTAAAACGTATTACGAATTGAAGAGTCAGCCCTTGAAAAACAGGTCAGTTCTTTTGCCGTGGACAGTTATTTCTCACGCTGGAGCGGTTTTTGGGGTTAAGGTGATAATTAGGCTGCAGACTTTTTAAAGTGTTGTCCAAAGTCTATGAATGTGCGGGGCTTTCTCATTGATGTTACTGAAGCTGGTCCCGGTGTACCTCGTTCCTTATGGTCATCCTGCTTGCATGAAGTTATGCAACACATGGGTGTTGTCTTGTCAACATCAACTTCAAATATTAGCTCACAGAGGAGCAGACAGGTCAGAGTTTAGTAAGGTGATGCTCAGCCTGTCTTGTGTTGATGGCTGATATTCAGGTTCTCCAAAAGCAGAATGGTGAGTTATTGTTATTTATTAGATTTTTCTTTAAATCCCCCGAGAATTACCTCTTTTTTAAGTATCACTGCATAACAACATGTGTGGTAAAAGTGCCATAAGTCTACTATGGCACTACACCTTGTGCATTAACAGCTTTGAAGTGTCAAAAGTGTGTAAGAAAGTATTAACTATTAGATAAGCTGTAGTAAAATAAATAAAAAAATCAAACCTGATGTTTCTTTCAGTGGAGGAGTGTAGCCTTCTTTACAAGCTCACAGTTAATATTAAATGCTCTAAAGTTGTTTAAACCAATAAAATAAATCAGCAACCCAAGAGGCAGACAAAATTTAGTTTTCAGCAAGTTGATGGCCTATTAAGAAGTTGTAAAACTTAAGTGCATGTAGTACTGGACAAAGTGCTCCAAGTCCTGACAACAGTTCATTCTTGTAAGGACACAGAACAGAAACAAAAAACAGCTTGCAGCACTGACGTTTACTAATTTAGTTTCAGCTTTGACACACTGAGGCCTCAGAAACATTTAGCTGAGTCAGATCTATGTGGTGTGATTTCACCTTTCACCCTATTTCTGGAAGTAATGCACAGCAAGTTTGATGTCTTATACATATGTCTTATACATGTGTTTAATGCAATGAAATGACAGATTTCCTGTCAACAGTGTAGCATATCAAAACAATATTGAGAAACTTTAGAAGATGCCCTTTTTTGCTTTCTTACAATTTTCACTCTTACTAAGAGTGAAAATTGATCCCAGAGGTGGGAAATATGTAGCAAAATCTATGAGATGACTGGAAGGTGAACTTAAATTTGTTTTGTTTTAATGTTTTATGGGAACATGTTTTTTGTTCTTATTCTAAACACCTTCTCATTTAGAAAAAAAACAGCGTTACATCTTGTTTCGACTGACAGTGAACTGTACTATTCTCAAAACTTAGTTGGTGTGATTGATTCAATTTAAATTAAGTAAGAAAACATGTAACAACCACATGTTACATACACACATTTTTTTCATTGTAATTTATGATTGCACCTCTATGGGTGATTTCAAGTCACAATGAAATATTGTTGGGGTGTAATATAAGTCGTAAGTTATAACATTTTCATGCCCCCTCTGTGATGAGGATGGTGATGACGATTATGCATCTATTACCAGGATGGTGTCAGAGTTTTTGTATTTTGTGTCTGCTCCTCTCTGTTACGTAGTTTAGAGGTGGTGATACATGGCCTCATTGTCAGGGCGAGACATCCAGAGGACAGTACGCCACTGTGTTCGGACAGAGCTCTTGCTGCAGACGTTCGCTAGACTCCAGTTATTTATTTATTTTTCTTTCCTCTCGTTCTTGATATTTTCTTGCAGATTTGCGGTTTGTCTCGTTTTCTCTAAATTCAATCAAAACAACAGTTAGAAGAACTGTTAGAGGAAGAACTGTCATCTTGGACAGTCTTAGCCTTTAGCCTAGTTCTGCATTTTTTAAACTAATGTCTTCAATTTTTTCATTAGTGAAATGTCATTACACTGTTATACATCCTTGGCCTGAATCTGAGGCTGTGTTGTTTTTGTTGCTGGTGTAGCAGCAGCAGCAGCAGCAGCAGCCATTCCAAGTATACGCGAAGTATCAGCACGGTTTGTGAATCATTGCTGTTTGTTTTTCTTTATGTCATTTTTCTCCTGAATGTGTGAAGTCGTCTGAACCGTGGCTTTGATTGAAGGTATCCCACTTCCCCTTTCTATCACATGAAGATGACCCAGCATAATAAATAGTCACGATGACTGTGCCATAAGACAGTTTTATGCAAAATGGTTATAATTAGTTTGATTGATTACTGAGTTGTCTGATGTCTTCTAATAGCTGCTTAAGAAGTATCTAAATTTGAAGTTTTGTGTGCGACAAAATGTCATCTTAGCTTTCATAGATCTATTTGTTTTCTGGCTGTCTGCGCATCAGTTTGACAGAACACACAGACTGCTGCTGACGTCGTGCCAACCTTTTTGTGCCTAATATAGATGTGAGACAGGCGGCGAAACTAGTCTTCTATGCAGTGTAAATAAGCTATATAAATTTAGCAGGGAATGTGTTATATCAGAAACTGTGAGTCGAGGGATCTTTTTTTTTTGCACCCTCAGTCAATGCAGAGGCTGAAAGTTTTGCGTTCTAATGAACAGGCTCGATTATGAACATAGCTTATATTAAATCCATATGGATGAATAAATATTCAAATGTCTTACACAGAAAGATCCCCGGCCAGTAAAGATTAGCAGATGCTAGGCAGAAGGAACCAAACAAACAAATGTGTTGCATTTACATCAGCCTTACAATGAAATTTTCTTGTTGCTTAATTAACGTGTTTCTGTAACAATTTAGGCCAGAATTATCACTTTTAACATTTAATGCCATACATACATCTTTCAGCCACAACATTAAAACCCCTACTTGTTTTAAGCCACAAAAACAGCTGTGGCCCATTGGAGCACAGACATTGGGGGTATTCTGTGGTATTATGAACCTTTTTATTGGCAGACCCTTTGGTCGTGTGGGTTGTGGGACTGGGTTTTTGCAGATGGAGCTTCGAGCTTTTTGTCATTTGGGATCTTGGCGTGGAATTATGTATCAAAGTTACACCCGCATGAATCCTGGATCCCAAGGTTTTCTGGCAAAATTGCAATTGCTAACAAGATTGTCAGTGTTAATCATTTCATTCGTTGTTTTTAGTGCATCTCTATCTGTTTAAATATAAAGACTTCCTCAAAAGCTTTCTTCAAATCATACAAAGCTGAAAATAAAGAATTGAATGACTATGAAAACTTGACAATGGGACTTGGTTTATGTTGCTCAGTAAATATCTGTTTCAATAGCTCGCAATGGGTCTTTGTGGGTCGGGTCTACACTTCGGGTTCTCTCTCTTGGATCTTGGCCTGAGGGGTAAAAACATGAATGGAACTCAAAGTCTCCTGAAAAAACTTTCTTCTACACACCTGAAAATAAAGAAGAATCAGATTTAAGTCAGCAAAAACTGAATCATAAATTAGACCAAAAAGACAAAGACTGCGGTCAAAACTTTTAATGCCGTAAAACTCTGTTTACTTTTTTACTTTTTTTTGGTTTTGGTAAAGAAGAAATTATAATGAACCTTAGGGCACTTTACATAATAATGATAGCTGAGAAAAGAAAATAACCTCAGGCTTACTCTTAATGCACACTCCTTACAGGCATGTTTGGATGATGATGGGTCTTGAATGTGGATGGAGTTCTTTGGAAGAGACATTTTACTTTACCTAAAAATGACAAGGACGCGGAGAAATACAGAAGAAATATTGTAGTTTTCACAACTTATTAGTGTCTAACAATCAAATGAGCATCTTGGTCATTTGTAGTAATATTTTGGTATGAAAATAAACCTTTCAAATTAAAATAAGAGAGATGGAAAGGGGATTTAGTAAAATGATCGGGATATCCAAATATCAATTTAAGTTCTTCTGCAATAGAACTGAAGTACAGAATAGGTATTTAAGGTCAAAGCAATGAGCCAGTGGTCGTGAGCTGAGTCAGAGTTTGAGGGATATGAAACTATGTGTCCAGAGCAGCTTGTTCCCACGGGGTGTCCTAGACAGAGATGCCAAAGAGGTTCATCCATGATCTAAGAAAGACCGAGGGGCTTAAGTGACACAGACAGGTGTTGAGGCTGGAGTAAAATACAGTCAGAACAACTTGTCCTGTAATCATGGTTATTTTTCTGCATTCTAACCTCTTATGTGGCTTCTCAAGCACATCTGCTTAAGATTTCTTCATAAAGAATGAAAAAAATAAAATAAAGAAAAAATTATAAACTCTACATCTTTTATTTACTGATTGATTTGCGTTTGCAGTGTTAATATTCCTGACTTGTGATCTTTGTCTGCCTCTGTTGGTGCCCAGAAGGAACTGCAATAATAAAAGAGGCCTTTGAGTGTGGCTTTTATTGACACAAGTAATTATTCTTAACAGTTAAAAAAGAAAAAGTAGCCTTCAGGCATGATCATGTCTAAAGCCTTCAACTAGATGATTTGTTATTGATTAGTGCAGAATTAATTCATTGTTTACTCAATAAAATACAAGAAGAACCAGAACTAGTGAATCTTTGGCACGTTCGCTTAAAAAATGACTAAAATGACTCATTAACTATTTAAGCAGTAAGTTGTTATTACAAGTATATATAGAAGTTATAACAAGTAATTACTAGCATGCATTAGCTGTTGAAAAAAATACCCTTCACTGTTAAACAGCTAAAACAAATACCTTTACACGGTGACTTAATTATTAAATTTTAACTTGTGGTTAAGACGCACATAATTGCGTACAGTTATTTTTTTTCAGAGTCATATTTTACAGCAACGAAACATTACCATGGTTCATTTCCGAAGAAAGAATGTGTTGATTGTCTGTTATCACCTTCAAAGAAAGCCGAGGATAAATCAGTCTCAGAATGAAAAGCTGTTATGTTGTGCTTGCACATCGTTGTTATATCAATGAACTTGAAAATCTTCTGCACTCATTCAACCTGCTGTAAGGAAACGTATCAAAGGCTCCTCCTTACTGTCCTTGGAAGCTCTACTTACTCTTTGTTAAAGCGCACAGGAAAGAGAGGGAGCTGCAGCTAGAGCAGGCCATCCTGCCGAACACAAGTGAGGGGAATTACAAAGAGCACAGAGCCTAATTACAGAAATAAGACCCAGCAAGTTCTAGTTATCCCATCCAGTCCTGGCTTCCTGGAAGCATATTGCAAAGTACCTGATTTGCTTTTTAGATGCTTTTACGACTGACCCTGTTTTGTTGTGCTTTTGTACTTGAGTGTGAAATAATTATGTACAATTTTTATTTTAACAGTTCTTTATGGAATAGCAATTGTTTTGTAGACCATTGTTTTTTTTGTTTTGTTTTTTAAAAAAAAGGCTATTATAGCAACAGTCAGTGACAGTTGATGCTTTACTAGAGGTCAGGATATCTGTGAGTCACGACATTAAAACCATGTACCTAATAATGCGTAGGGCCCCTCCATATCTCCAAAAAGGCATTGCTATATATAACTTTATAGACTATGCAACAAAATGCTGTTTTGTCTGTGTTTGATGAAGCTAAGGTATTTCCTGTGCTTATGCAGTGTTTATGCACGGTAAATACAAAGTTTCTACCCAGATGTTTACCTAGATATTTACAGGATTAAACTATTTACCTCATCTGAATCATTTGTACAGTTGTTTTTCTGTTTGTTTTTTAGACAAATAAACAAAAAAAAACAACACTTTTATTGCATTCCCTGTGTACAAACCCCACATAATTGACGGTCTAGACATGCATACAGATGCTTTCTATTATCTATGATTTGCCTGCTTGTGACTGACTCCATCCTATCATGCCAGCTGCACCAAGCTGGGCATGTTTGAGCAGCACAGGAGTCCAAGTAGATCAATGCACTGTCATGTAGGGTCATAATCACTCATTTGTATTCCAGCAGAGAGGTTGTGTAGTCTGCTAGAAGGGCAGCAACTCCTGCAGTTTGGTAGAGAGAAAGAAAAAAGGAGACAGGATTGTTACCAGTATTCAGTTTGCCTGTGTCTTGGTTAGATTGCCTATTTTCACTGCTCTTATCCTGTGCTCACTGTATAGTTATATGCAATGTGGTCTGTGTAAGTCACTGTCTACTTCCACAATTCATCCCATTCCTCTTTATTTACCTAAATAGAAGCTCCCGAGTTAAATGATGAAAACACACTGAACGGCCACCAACGGGATAAAAGTTGAGTTTTAATGAGTTTAATGTGGTTTCTTTAGAATACACCTAATCTGGGGAGTGATGTTTAAACTAATGAAAATGAGCACACAGTGTGTCTTTTATTTTTCTTTCATGTCAGTTCATTTCTATTGTGCAACGTGTAGTCTGCCAGCCTCTTGCAGCAGCAGAACATATGTTGCATTCTCCTGTTTATTTTTTTGCAGTTGTCATTTGAAAGTGTGTATTTGTATCAGCCATGAAAGCTGTAAGAAAGTCATGCTAATATGTACACATATTTAGTTCAAATTAAGGTCAATCAGCAGATGAACGTGAAGTCAGCTTGGTAGTGTCAAACTTATCATTATGCACTGTGAAGGTCAAACATGAGAGGAAACAATAAGCAGCATATTTTACAAATAAAGGGAGACTTTAAGGTTTAAATAAACCATTTGAAATCCTTTCAATTTCTCTAAAATGCAGTGTCACTTGTCAAAAGCAGACAAGTTTTTGAGTTGTGATACTTTTGAGATACAAGATTTTCACAGGACAGCGACCCCTACTTGGTTGTAGTCCATCTACAACACGTGTCGGCACATGTCTCTAAGCGTAACACTATCTGCGTGGTTTTAAAGCAGCGTATTGATGGACAGTGTGTTTCCAGCGAACGCCTGCACGCTCCTCTCTTCTGCTTTGCTGTTGCTCTGCACGGGGCTGGTCCTATGCCTGGGACTCTGCGTGGCGATTGGAGATTCCAGGCCGGGCCCTGGAGCCTCCCCTCTCTGACACACTTTCAGCGCTGCACCACCAGCATGACTTTCACTGCTCTCCAAGGGCGGGTGGTGCACCTTCAGGGAAAAACAAACAAATATGGAGGCTGTAGGAGTGCAAGTGTACAGACCCTGTTCATTTGACTGTCTGTGAGTATGGCGCCTCAGCATCTGTGGTATTGCTGCAATGCATTAAGGCTTTATTTTGGAATCTATATGTTTGTTCAACACTATGTACACATGAAGGGCACCATGCACTGAGCTGTATGTGGGAAGTAGTCTTGGAAGATTTCTCCTTGTGTTTTTATGTGCTGAATAGTTTTTGTATGTCAGGATATACATTTATCAGGCTATTATAGTTAATTGCAGCTCGTCACTGGCCACTTATAGCGAGGGAGCTTAGAAATCTCATACTTAAGACATAAAGTAAATAACAGAAGAGGTATCATGTTTTGGCATGCTAGTTATTTATTTTTTTTAATGAGACTGTAATGGTAGAGTTATTATTCAGTCACACAGAAGTCATTAGGTCTGCAGAATCCATCTCCTGTCAATTACCAGCAGTTTTACAGCTGCAGTGCATCTGTATTGTAGAGTATTTTCCTTTAACAGCTCAGTGTTTTGACTCTTCTCAGACCTTTGTCGCTCCACAATGTTACTTGACTTCTGTCTTGATGCAGTATTTGCTGTATTTTCCTGGTTGTTTGTTGTCTTTAGTGTGTCACTGAATCCTGCTTCAAAGTCTCAGCTCTGACAGTTTGACTAATGGTGAAGTATGATGAAGGCGCAGTAGTGAGCAGAATCAGAGGAATCATGAGTTGAGTGGGTGGGACTCTTCAAGACTGTACAACCATTGTTTTTTTCTTTTTTTCCCTTGAGATACACACAAACATAAGAGGAGGTGTGCGCACACACGAATGAAATTTTAAAAGGACAAAAGAGCTTTTTATGTCTTTCATGGGTTTGTTTGGCAAAGAGCCAACAAACAGTCAAAAGAAAGAAACAGAGAGAAAGAGACAGAGACATTCAGCCTTGCCTTTCTGAGGGGTTTCAGAAAGGCAATTCATATCATTCATATCATGGTCATTCATATACACAAACACAAGTCAATCAAATTATTAAGAACGTAATAAAAAGGTAATGAAGTCATATGTTGTAAAGTTTTATAATAGGGCAGCTAAAGATGCTAAAGAAATAAATGTGTTATTTGAGGGTTCTGAATAGAGACATTTTGCAAAAAAAACCGCCACATTTATGAAAAAATAGCAAATTTACACAAACAAAACAGGTGCATTTGCAACAAAAAAAAAGGAATGTGAAAATTTACAAGAAAAGAACATATTTGTAACACATATTTATAACACTACCCCTAGATCATGTCATATCACATTTTTAGCCTAAAATGCTACCTCCTACAATGCTTTGAATTACATAGTGTTGTGCACTTGTTCAAAGTTTGAATTTGGTTACAATTATGGCTTCCAACAATTATAAAAGTAGAATAACATGGTAATGCTCTTTTGTCCTGCTGTAAAACTCCAAACTCCACCCTAAATGTGCAACAGGTTTAATTCAGCTCAAGTCTAGACAGCAAGCAACTTTAGTCAGCAACAATTGTAAAATCAATTCAGCTTTTCAGAATCACTGTGGTTTTCACAACGTCTTTACAAATGATTTCTTAATCAATTGCAAAGCGATGAGAAGATATAAGATTATAAGAGACATATCGATTGTAATTTTCTTGAGCAATTCTGATTTTTTTTTACTTTTGCCGATTTTTTACAATTCTTATTTGCCTTCTAAGAACCATAATTGATATACATATACAGGCAAAAAAGTTACAGGATCTTCTCTCCCATAAGCAACATCAAAATAAAGGAAAGTCTTATACTGAAAGTCTGAAGACCATATACAGTATGTCAAAGGGATGCAGTAATAGAAATTTTGTTGCATTGTAAGCCTGTGAGCAGAATAGAGGCTTACTCAGTTTAGCCTGACTTATTTGACAGGTTTCTAAAAGCGTTAGTACCTTCACCGAGTCACTCATCAGTTATTTTAGTTTTGGTTGGGGTTTTTTTTTTTTCAATTTAGTTAAACTAAGTTAGCTTTCAAAATGGGTTTGCATGTTTATATTTTTCTTAGTTAAAAATAATTCCTTTTAGTTTACTTTTTATTAGTTTCAGTATTCATTTTACTGCATTATTTTTATAAGCGGGCTATTTGCCAGGGGCAAGACTTAGGAAGTTTGTAATGGCTATTACTATGCAAACATTTGACTTAAGAGTTATGTACACATTGTATTCTCAATAAGCACGCACCAATGCCTCCTCAGGCTGGTTGTGTTGACAAATGCGAGCAAATTTACAAAGACTAAAACAAAAAACATTTCCTGTACATAGTCATGTAATTTTAGTTTTAGTTTTCTTTTTAAGGCAACTTTCCACTTTTATGTAGGTTCATAAAATTCTTATCACACCAGTTTTTGCTTTGTGTTTAGTTGAAGTTAACTATAACCTTGACATTTATGCACAACACAAATTCAAACAGTGCCATACAACCTGTGGACCCACCCTAAAACTTTGCTCAGTAGCACTCCTGGTGGTCAGAAATTGATCATGCTACTCTGTGCATCTGTAAGTACGTAGTTGAAAGCAAGTACTTAAGTAAGTTGTAGTTTAAACTGTATGCTACTGTGTTGCCCTTTTTATATTCTTTCACACATTATAGCTTCTTTGTTAAATTCATTGTGTTTTTAAACTCTCCATAAATGTAGCTGTCAGATACGTGAAAAATCAAATTAAGCGGAAAGTTCCTCAAGTATTTAGGAGTACTATAGAACTACTATTCAGTACATTTATTTACTGAAATTATTCAGTGTATATTATGTTTTTTTATTTACGTATTCATTTAAAAAAAACTGTTCATTTTAACAAAAGCTGATTTATCCAACCAGAAGCATTCAACATGTAACAAACGTGACTAATTAATTATAATAATAATAATAATCATAATTATTATTATTCAGCTCTAGTTTATCCAAAGAATGTAACAATAAATCCATCTGTAGTTCCAAATCAATTCAAATGTCACATTTGAACTGTAAAACGGAAAGAAAGGGAACTGAAACTAATTTGTTCTTGGAACAAACCATTGATCATTTAATCACTGAAGTAGATTAAAGGAAAAAAAGAGAAGAATCAAAGCCTCTGGCTCTGGCAGTGGATATCAAGAGTTTTAGATCTAGTGACTTTTGTTATGAAATTTGTGGGATGAAAGGAAACACAATCGCCCAAAGTCACACAGCAGAAGGAATTATTCTTTTGAACACTAAACTTGATTCCATATATTGGGTGAAGCACAAAGGAACAAAGGAAGAAATGTAGCTGTTGAATTTAGACACCCAAACCACTGAAGTGCTTCCAGAGAAAAGCCAGAGTTCAGCCTGTGTTTTGCTTTTATAATATATTGAATATATTTGTTATACAGTATTGTTTTGTCTAATATCTGGTGCAGGGTTCAGTGGGTGTGGTTGTAGACAATGAGATTATATCCACTGCTGAGGGGAGATTTATGGTATGTTGAGGGCTCAACACCCACTGAATACGCTGCAAGCTGAGGCTGTGTTTGACTCCGCTGGCTAATTAGTGCGATTACTGCACAGCTGGATTGGCCAGACATTTTACTGAGTTTTATCAAAAGGATCACTCACTCGATGGAGGCTTTGTCCCGACAACTTCTGCTTCAGCAGAGACTCTCTATTTTAGGACTTCAGGACTCTGTCTGGGGAGTAGCCATCTAAATTTAAAAGAGTGGGAAAACTGAAACAACCTTTACAGACTAAATGTTCCTCTTTTTGTTTTGTCTACAAATGCAAAATGTCCATGCCTTCCAAAGTCATTAAATTCACAACATTGTTTTCCTTTTTGAAATGAGATCTTAATTGATAATAGATATTGATAGTAAGTGATTTAATGGAGGTTCAAGTATTTGTTTTCTAAGAGCAAATAAGCAGGGCTGCTTAATTATTTATCTTTATAAAATAAAAAATAGCAAAAAAAAAATGCTCATTGCATATTCCCGTAGCTTTGCTTGTTCTGTTTGACAAGCTTTTGATGCTGGCTGATCATCAAAGGTTAAAATGACAGGTTATCAACATAGATCAACCAGTCATTTAATAGAGTAATTATTGCAGAACAAAAGTTAATAGTTCCCTTTTGACCTCTTCCCCTGAAGTCATCCTCTCTGCCAGTTTTCTTCATCCTAACATTGGCTTTTTATTACATCCATCGTCCCTCAATTTTCTTCTGCCTTTTCAGGTTTTCTTGACCTCTCCTTCCACATTTGACCCCTTTCTACCCTTTCTAGCACTCTTTTTCTTTTCATCTCTTTTCACCTCATCTTTCTAATCGACCCTCTGCCTTCTCTCTTATCTTCTCCAATCATCCCTTTCTCCCCTCTGCAGCAGTCCGTCAGACCAACACAGTTCATCCAAGCCCCCGCTGAGCTCCTCGGCCATGACATCGCGCATCCTGCTGCGGCAACAGCTGATGCGGGAACAGCTTCAGGAGCAGGAGCGGCGGGAGCAGCAGCGACAACAGGCCTCCCAGTACACACAAACTACACAGGCCCAAACGCCTGCCATCAATGTCAGTGTCCCGGTCAGTTTACCACCTGCTGCACAGGTCCCAATGGAGGTGCTAAAGGTAAGAAAGCATGGTTCAAGTTTCTGATGGTAGGGAGCAACAAAGAGTAGGTTGGTGTGTATTATTAGAAGGCTGTTACAGTATCTGTATAAAGTTTCCACTTGTGGAATTAAACTTTGTATGTGTCATTGGTGCAGCGTGAATGGTCCAGATGTATTTATAGATTTTAGTGACTCGTGCATGAATAGTCGGGCAATCATGGTTTACTATGACTGTGTGTAAAAAAAAAAAAAAACGGGAGTGAGTGAAGTGTGTTAAAATGCGTATATGGGGATTATCTTTCCTGAGAGAATTCCTCTTTAATGCATGCTGTGCTTCCAGCCATTTGGATTTAGCCATCTTTAATCCTATTTGCTCAGCTACATTCACATCTTTTCATAGCTTTGATTCCTTGGCAGTCTGAGGGACAGGAGACTGTTAAGATTTTCTGTACGAGTAGAGACCGTAGTGTTCGAGAGCGCATTTTAACAACGCATTTCGGTAAGTCTTTCTGTTTGTCCACAGCATGTGCTTTCAGAGGTTGCAATCTTGATGAAACATCTTTAGAAATTCATTCGACTTGTCATATTCTGAGGATTTTGGTATAATTGCTGTTTTGTAGTGTTTTTGTTCTGGCATTTTACCTTGAATTCAGTGGCTTTCCATATAAAAAACACTGTGTGGTAGTGATTTGGAAAGTGTTTTTGTGCAAATTATGAGAATTTTGTCTTCCTTACATATCAACTTAGTGCGTTTTTTTCAACTTTTGTGTTTGTGATTTCTTGAAAAAAATATCATTATGGAGGTGTTAAGATATTGTGTAGTTAGTGTAATTACTCACGAGGACACTTGCCTTTTTGTACATTTTTAGATTTTGCATTTCTTTAACATGGATTGCCAATAAGCAGCTGGTTTTGTCTCTGACTTCCTCTTTTAGAAAATTGTGCAATAACAGGAACAAGACTTCCACGTGAAAAATATGTGTGATACATAAGAGAATCTTTACAATCGTACAAATACTTATGTTTAATAATGCTTGTAGTTAAAGGTCTAAAAATCCGTCTATGTCAGACATTTGTGCTTGTTAGGTAAAAGTTTAATCAGTTAATCGGTACTATGTCAACAGTTTAGTCGTAGTTTTATCTTACGATTTCAACTGTTAACCCATACTGTTAGCTGACAGTTTATGAAGTTATTCACTCTGTGTATCCATTATGTTTGGCTAGTAATTTCAGCTGCGTGTATGCAAACAGCTTTTAGTCATAATTTTACCTACACATTTACTACATTTTAATTGCACTGTTTAATCTCAGAGTAGTACCGATGCTGATAAACTGTGATTTACCGAATAATCTTTGTTGAGTTAAATCCACCCACAACACTCTCTGCGATTTCATGGTTGCTTGCCCAGCCACACTTTCATCACCCTTGGATGTGTGTGGCATGGGCCAACAGTAAAGGACAAAAACAGTATAGCCATTGAAAACATTACCCTTCTCACACTGTATAAACATTACTTACTCTCTATAATCTGCAGCTCTTTGAAAGACTTAGGACGCCCCCTCCCCGAACCCTAACCTTGTGTACAATACATCAAGTTAGAGTCATTTTTCTGCTTTGGCGAGAGCTTACAGAAATTCTTCATTGACTGAAGTCCTCAAATGAAAAGGCCATTCCAGCTTGGTGCTGTTGAGCTGGGTTAACCTGCTCTCCTGTCTGTTGGTAGATTAGCAGAGTCCACACAAAGCTCAGGGGTACCAGGCAGAGCTGCTGGACCTCAAAAAGTGCAAACATTAAGCTCAGATGAGTTTATCTAAAGACTGATTGGACCCTTAATTAACCAAGTGACCTCTGACCTTTTTGGGAATAAGAAGGGGATCAGTTTGGGGATCAAGACAAAGGCGAGCACAGCCTTACCACACACCGAACGCTAATTCAGTGAAGAATGCTTGTAATTAGCCCCCAGCCCTTTCATTCCATGGAATATTTTAGAGAAAAAAAAAACACTGCTTTGAAATTTACGTAGGATAGTTTTCTTAAAGGGTTAAAAAAAATGATTTCTGATTTTTTTTTTTTTTTTTTTCCTTTTTCAAAGGATTTATGGCTCCACAAAAAGAACAAAGTACCCTGTACGATTTTTGTGGATTATATGACAGCTCGTGACCGATATACAAAAGAAAATACACAGAAGTACCACACAGATATTTCAGTTTGGTTTGGATTTCAGAACTGATTCAGCACACAATGACATGTAAAAAAATACCTTCAGTGTTCATTTCATGAAATTACAAGATAGCTTTAATAACATTTCTGTCCGCAGTAACCAACACTGATTAATCACTTTAATCTTGTTAGTTATTAGTATCTTTTTGCTCAATATGATTGTAGATGATGAGCAAATTAACGTGATCATAATGTCTGTTTTTGTTTGGTTGGAGTGGGTTTTTTTTGTTTTTAGCAGTTCCTGCTAATTTTAACCCAAGTTTTATACAAAAGACACAAGATTTTTATTTGGTGGTAATTTGGGCTTTTGCATGACAGCATTACAAAAGTACAGAGGAAAACCCATAAATTGCTGCTCACATTAGCATCACAGTTGCTGTCTGCAAATTCTGCAGGGCACATTAGCAGCTTAACTGTGAGACAAAGTGGCCTATTCTTCTAGTCTGCATAGCAAATGGGGGCAGTCTTGTTAATATATCCTGGTTGGACCATCATGGAATGCCTGTAGCATGCAAGTCAAAAAATACAAATCACTGTTTGTCATTCTGCACTAACCCTACGTCCTCTCTTAGTACAGCTGGATGCTTTGTGCTTGTTTCTGCAGTGTTTCTGACTCTTTGGGGGTTATGTTGCTTATGCCCTTGGGCCTGTTGGTGACTAAAAACGAGATGATAAACAACAAGCTTTCTTGTTTTCCATGGATACAGATGCCAAGAGTTAGAAGTTGATGCCACATTTCTAAACTGTATTTTGAAAAGACTGTTAAGTGAAGTTTGAATGCTGGCTGCTGGCACTAAGATCTCTCTATAATTCATTATTCTGCGTGCTGGGCCTTTACAGAAACTGAAAACCTAATGATTAATTGTAGATGTGTGCAATAGTACGTGATGAATCTGTTCTAAATCAATCATGAACATCACCACGATAAACTTCTTGCACGTAGTTTATATGCAGCAGCAGTCCTGTAGACGTTTGTCACTTTATGTATGTTCTGCGTTTCCACAAAGTGTGCCAGCTTTGTAAGCACACCATTAAAGGATCCTTTTTCCACCTTATAAACAAGTGATTTGTCACACCTAAAATTATTTCCATGTAACAACAGGAGCAGTATGTCTTGACAAGGTCGAGATGTTCCAGGCTGGGATCTGTGAGCCTTCAGGGGCTCCATTGAATTCACCCAAAGCAGTGAGATCATCTAATTATGTGTGATAATTTAGGAAATCCCTGAGGACAAAACAAGCTAGAAGAAGCCCCTGTGCTCATTTCAATGTAAAGACAGAACAAACAGATTTCAGCCTGCTAAACATGGCTTTGTCACAGATTGCCTAAATCTACTAGTTACATGTACTAGAATGAGATTCATTCTAAATTATCTCATTTTTATGTTTGCATTGTTGTTTGCATCATTCATTCATTCATTGGATACATTTTAGTGAAAAACAAAAGTCACCATTTCTTAAATTCCAGGTTTATATCTTAAAAAAGGCTCGTTCTTACGAGCAGTAGTCCGAATACACAAAATCTTCGGTTTACTTTCACATGGACAAAGAAAAGCAGCAAGTCCTTACATTCTTAGCTCCACTGCACTTGAGTCTAGAAACTACTGTCACCTCAAAATTGACTCAAATGACAAATAAAGTTATAAGAATAGATTCGTTTATTAGTTTATTTGTTTGTTTATTTTGTTTTTTATTTAAGATTAGCGTTTTCATTGATCGGCCAATCATTTTAGTTAACCCTAACCCTGCAGTGTGTAAATTTAGCACAAATGAATCAAGACTTTTACTCACTCAAAGCCAAGTGTTACATGTGCTGTATTAATGGGTGTATGAAGTTGTGCTTGTAGTTTTAATTGGGGCACCTTTATACTTTGTCTTGTGCACATAATGCCCTGAATGCCCTCTTTGTTTCTATATTAGAATTCTGTGTGTGTGTGTGTGTGTGTGTGTGTGTGTGTGTCTGAGAGAGAGAGAGAGGGTGGCATAGGCTTCCTACAGTAATCCCTTATACACTTTTTTTTGTTCTATCTTTAGACAGTGCGAGCTATCAGCTTTGGATGTGTTAAAATGCATGAGACAAGGACAGAGGATTAGTTAACACGTACATGGGTGTTTTTTTTAATAGTGTTAGGAAAAATCACAATCACACAATCACTGTTTTTTATAAAACAAATCTCTGTCTGCATGAAAATACAAAAACACTCTACTGCCAAGAGCTTGCCAAACTAACAGACGGTGATATAACCCTAACCCCAAAGCCTTGTTGGTGAATAAGCAGCACTGACACTGTGAGTTTTCTGTCTAAACATCAACACTGACAAACAGTGTTCATAAAAAGTTTCCCATGCAAGTTTTCTAAAGGATTAGTTTTTCAACTTAAACTTAAAAGCTGTGTCTGCACGTGGACACGAGGCCGAGAAGCCTAGAAAGGCCAAAAATACCCATGTACGTGTGGTTTGTTATACACACACACAAGACATGTGTCTTTGTGTGTATAACAAACAGTCTTTCTGTACGTTTATGCTTACAGCAGTGGCTTACAAGCTGAAGGTCTGGACCTCCCCAGAGGGCCAAAAGATAAATGTGAGAGGCTAAACGCTACAGGCTGGGAAAGAAAAGCTGTGGAGGAGAAAACATGTCTCATAATTGTATCTATGCTAAAAGGACTGGGCAAGTCATCTCAAACTGTAACGGAAATATTACAAAAATGAAAAACAGGGAGTTAAAAACAGAGTTTCAAGTATTAGAAATATTACTGTATATTAGCATATTTCTGTCCAATACGCCATCATCTGCCTGAAGACACTGAGGCAGCACGTTATAGCATGTTTTTAAGAGTGGGATTTAATACCAAATACCTTTACAAATTATCAAAAGGCATGATTTTAACCTTAAACTAGTCACATGTATCAGAAAGCAACCAAAACAGTTGCCATGATTTTAAAAAGTAGGGCTTTATTTTTTAAGCTGTAAATTTTGCATTCAGTGACTCTGACCAGCATTTCTGATTTCTCCTTTACTCAAAACATACGACTTTGAAAAAGAAGCAAAGACATCTCACTTTGTTCTCAGCACTTCCAAGTGTTGCAAAAAAAAACAACTGATAAGACTGAATAGAACATAAAAGAACCTGCCTGGTTAACAAAAACGAGAAAAGAAATGTGTTCAGAGGGTTTTATTTAATTGTTTTGGGAAATCTGACAAACATTAAAATAATTGTGCCACTATAAGTGTTTAAATACCGTTAAATTCATACAGGAAGCAGTATACAGTGTGGAGTTTCAGATCCATTCTTGATGTTTGGGGTTGATCAGATCTGAACTCAATTTTGGGATTGAAAAATAACTAAGATGTGGGACTTTTCAGAAAAATCACGCACTGTGTATGTTAATTACTACTTAAAAGATTTCTTCATTGTGCTTAGATAAGTATTAATAGGGTCTCCATTATGTAGGGGTTAAAACATTTGCCTAAGAAGCAGAAGATCACACGTTTAGGACCAGGAGAAGAAAGACATAAATCCCTGGGAGGAAGGGCACCTGGAAGGACATCAAAATCTGTGCCAAATCAAGTATGTGGATCCATCCACTGTGGCAACCCCCTGCAAATAAGTGAGCAGCTGATAGAAGCTGAGATAAGAGTTAATATGAATAAATAAGACACTAATTAACAAAAATTTGCAATGCCATTGTGCTATGGGGTATGTTGTAGATTATACTGTTTTTCCTATATACTGATTTTTTGTTTAAATTGAGATTGTTAACAGTAGTTTTAAAGCAAAATTATAAAAAACAAAAAACCCAAATACATCAAGTTGACACGTATTCAGAACATGTTTCTCTTTTTCAAAACTTTATGGGGCCTTTTTAAAATGTAGTAACAAAGGTTGTTGTTTCAGCATCAAAATGAAAAATTAAGAGCCTGTTCTAAAAACTGTGACTGACTTAGATCAGCCTGTGTCTTTGATAAATCCCATAGATAACAAGAATTCACTGTTTGCTTACACATTATGTATGCATGCATTGCAAATACTTGTGTTGCTCATTAATGGCACTTGATTAAGTTCAGTCCTTTATCAGGATCGGTGCCTCTGCAGTTTTAAAATGTCATAATTTCTTCATACAGATAAGTGAGTGGCTTAAAAACCAATTATGGATCCAATTTTATACATTTTCAGGTGACGTCATTTGCATAACAATACACCAATGGTGAAGGCAGTGTAAAGAATAAAGAATGTTGTTAGTGACCATCACTAATGAGTGTGATGTCGTTCTTGTTAATGAGTCATTGACTGACTGTAAATGTGCCCCCCTCTGTGGTGTCAGCTTTACAACCTGGTGGGGACAATTTACAGCCCGAGGTGATCTGAGTCTTAGCTGCAGGATATACAAAGTGTGACTAGATAATGTGACTCAGCTCTTGTAAGTAAAACGAGCTATAGTGTCAATTTTTAATAGTCAGTTGTAGAGGATGTTAATGTGGCTCACATGAGTATGCCCTGAAGAACAATGGTACATGAACATGGAAAAGAGGATCTGAAAGAGCTTCTGTTCTGGAAAGAAGAATTTGACAGTCACAGAGAGACAATAAGATTGATAACCTCACCTGACCTAATGGTTATACTCAGCTTTATTTACATACACCTGTAAAAGTGATTTAAGTCACTTTTACAGGTGTATGTTAATCAAACCAACTAGTCTGCTTTATTTTACATTTCAGAGTTTATTGAATTAAAATGTGTAAATCTTTAAATACTGAGAGGCATTTCTATTTATTTTCAGAACATACACACAAAATATATACATCATATATGATCTCTATGACAGTGCTAGGTAAAAACTGAGAACATTTATATTAGATTACAATAATCTGCATTCAGTGAGTGCATAGTTAATAAGAATACTGGTTATGCATTATAAGGCTGATCACGGGAATGCCCATAGTGTACAGAAAATACCAATGATTTTAAATAATAAAATATACATCTGGAACATTGCACACATGAATGACTATCACGCTTTTATTTGGAATCAGTTTCAACAGATGGGACTAAGTAATATCTATACTCTATAAGGCAGTCTCGACAACTAATTTTTATAACCTTTTGCTGTAATTGAAACTCTTGAGTGCAGTGTGCAAACTGAGGACGTTTTCACATAGGCAGAGGAAAATGCCAGGGGTAGCTTAGAGTTCATCTACAGCCCGTGGCCTCCTCAGGTCTGTTAATAAGCATAGACTTTTAAAGTTTATGCACAACAAATACTTTTTTTTTTTTTGGCTTATGATTCGCCTGTTGTTGTCAGTTAAAAACGTCATTTAGAGAAATGAGGAGATGCAAGCTGAAGACAGCTAAGGATGAAATAGATTTTATTCTTTGTGCTGTGTTAAACAGGGAGCACACGCCAAGCATCCACATGGGTTAACAAAGTGGATAGGGCAGAGTAAGCACCCCGGGCAAGATTCAGTAAAAGAGGTGCCCTTCCAAAACAAAGGCTCTAACTGTTTGCACCACATCCTGACATCAAGTGATACACCATAAAGTAATAAATACAGATTTTTACATAAAACAACACACATTTAAAAAGGCTCATTGTATTTGACAGAGATTTCCTGACATGCATAACTAATTAAGTTTCTTGCCTTTTAAAAGATGAGCTGGTGTGTCTGTCCTCCTATTAGCAGCCTTAGTCGTCTGGTGCAACCAAGAAGGAAGCAGCTAGAGCACTCCTCAGTTTAGAGTTGTTTTTTTTGTCTTTTTAAATCGGACATCTAAAACAGGAAATGATGCTTGAGATGCTTGGATATCAGCCTTGTGAGGTATGTTTAATAATGAATATAGATTCAAAGATAATGTGAGAGGTTAAATTGAAATTTCTCGTCTTAAACTGACACAAATGTGTCTTTGCCATTTATGATACTGCATTATGTATCTAAATTTAATCATAAACTATAGCGTCTACATTTTGCAGTCCTGAAACTGATTCATAATTGCATCAAACGTAAGCAAGCATAAGACGGGAAGGTTTAAATATAAACTTGGAAAGGCAAGGGGGATTGGAGCAGCTCTGCTCAATTTAAAATGTTACAGCCAGACAGACACTGCCTCTGAAGTTTGTTTATTTGCCTGCAGAAGCTTTTCTGGATCATTAATGCTGTGTGGGGATTAATGATCTACAGAAATCAAATTTATCCTTAAGCGGGGAGTGCAGAGATAGGAGCGTGTGCAATATTTGTTACTTAAAATATGTGGACTGTTACTGTGGAGCAGCAGAAAGTAGTCCAGTTGAAGAAAAATATGTGGAAAATGTTTACTCCTGAGACTTTGAGATAACAACTCTTGACAGTGTCTCAAAAGAAAAATGCATAATGCATCGTAGGATTTGAAGTCTCTGTCAAGTTGATTTTAATTTTATATTCTGTACTGTAAAATACAAAGAACAGACAACACTTTGAGCTATATTTAGAGTTGTTTTTAATAAAAGACAACTTTGAAACAGCACTTATAAAAAGCAGCGCTCATTTTGAAGTGAGCTTCCTTCTCTCGGTGCTATTTCATTGCTACTGTGACCAAGCTGCATATTTGCATAACTTCTCTTTCAGTAGTTGGAGCAGTTTGGTGGAGTCTCCTGCAACCATTAACACACCCATTAATCTTTACATCAGATATCCTACCTCTCACATATATATTCATTTTTCTTGGCATTTTCCTCACTCCTTTATCCACTCATAGGTTCAGACTCACCTGGAGAACCCAACCAAGTACCACATCCAGCGGTCCCAGCAGCAGCAGGTGAAGAGGTACCTGGGAAAGCTTGGTTCTCAGGCGTTGAGCTTGCCCTGCCCCAACCAGTCCTCTGACCACGGGGGCATGCCGCCAGGGCCGGGCAACAGTGCCCCTAACAGCCCTATGGCCTTATTGACCCTCAACTCTAACTGCGAGAAAGAGGTGAGGTCTCCATATACTTTAGACCGTTTTTTTAATTAATGATGCTTGGATATTAATTGATCAGTAATGCTGGACTTATTTGTACTTTGTCTGGTTTTAGATGGACGATGTAATTGATGACATTATTAGTCTGGAGTCCAGTTACAGCGATGATATCCTCGGCCTAATGGATCCAGGACTTCAGATGGCAAACACGGTATGTATGCTCATGATTTATCCACTTGTCAGTATATCCATACCAGCCAGTTTACAACATGACTGCATTTCATTTGATGTGTCTTGGGGTAAAACAGAAGCAAATTCCATGATGTCAGATTTCAACCTTGGTGTAATACTTTGGCCTTGTAATTTATCTCTGCTGTGCTGCGCTTCATACGTAACTGCCATTTGTTACACAAAATAATATGCATATATTACTTTTTCTCACAGTTTTAACTCTCAATTCTTTTAATTCTCAATTCCCCAGATCCCTGTGCCAGCTAACCTCATGGACATGTATGGCAATCAGGGTATGCCCCAACAAGGTCTGCCCATCAGCAACTCCTGCCCTGCCAACCTGCCAAACATCAAAAGGGAATACTCTGGTAAGCATGAAAATTACTCAGAGCTATAGAAATAAAAATAAATAAAGTACAGATGTTTAACTTGTGTCATTTAACAATATCTGTTCAGCTTCTGTATCACACGGGCGACAATAATTCTGTAACAACATATGATAATGTAAAGTTCTACTCTCCAGGCCTTTGCGCAGCTCATTATCTGTATCTCATTGTACAACTGTATAGTGACAATAAAGGCATTCTATTCTATTCTATATAGCATTTTGTATCTAGTCCAGCTTTTCTAATCCTCCTCTGTGTGGGGATGTTGACTTCACATGATTATGTCTTCTATTGTCTTGTATTGCATTTCAATTCTGTACATTGTGATAATGAAAACAACATTGTTACTCATATAGTTTCACAATCCCCGGCCATCATGCATATGCTGGACAAGTCAGGATCCTGTGGCAAATTTGACACCTATCAAAGGCCTGAAGGGTTCCCTGTGGGTACGTCTGATTATTTAGCTTTAAAATGTGGATGCTGCACATTTTGTATACGTGCTTTGTTTGGTTAGTCGATCAACCAAAATGGGTTTTTTTCAGAAGCAGAGGTAAGAGCCCTGGCAAAGGAGAGGCAGAAGAAGGACAACCACAATTTGAGTAAGTGAGAATACTTAAATGTGGTTTTGGTTGTCACTGGGTTAATTATCAAACTACATTTTTAAGTTCATTAGCAAATTCTTGTTAATATTTATATATTTATACTTATATTTCTAGTTATACTTCCCCCTTTCTGTTTTTGTTCTGCAGTCGAGAGAAGGCGGCGGTTTAACATCAATGATCGAATTAAGGAGTTGGGAACTTTAATTCCAAAATCAAATGACCCGTAAGTTACTTACTATATTCTTACATTAACTCTTCTAAAAATACATGTAATGGCAACCACAAACATCCAGCCAGTCTAATGCAAGATTAATAACCCAGTGTTCAAGATTAGTGGAGAGATTTGCTGCTTATGAAACAGCAAATGGAAATGATTTGTGTTTTAATTGCATTTTTCGAGCTGGTCATTCATTTATATGCAGTTTTTAGTTATACAGATCTTTTGATTTAGGCAAATGTTAAACTGTCAAATTCAGCTTTTAACCATATTCTTCTCTCATCGCTGTGCCCTTTGACCTCGCCTGTGGGCCTAAAAAGATCCCAGTTGCTTTTGTTATGTCTGTTCGGCCCTGGTTGTTTTGATTAAGTCCAGCTGGTTCCTCCACCCACACGCACAAATTCAAGATTCTCACCAGCAGACCTGGTTTAAATGAGTACACATTTATGAAAAAGTATGAAAAAGCAGGCACACATTTTCTTTCTAGCATTGCCAATTTTTATTAGTTGCCTGTAAGGTGTCAGTACCACTTCCAACTTGACCTAACTTAACCTTAACTGTACAAATGAAATCCTCAGGAGGGATGTTTTCCCATAAAGTTGACTAAAGATCAGTTTTTATTCCTGCAAAACATCTGCTGCAACATTCATGTTTTTTTCAGGGAGCTCAGGGTCATCCTTATGACTGCTTGTGACTCAGGCTACCTCTTGTGCATAAACATCTTGTGTAGTAACAATTTCTGCAAAGAACTCTATGACTTCTGCAAAGGTTCTGCTCCTTTTTCCTCAATCTTACTCTCTCCTGTTTCTTAATTGTTAACTGAACAGGCGTAAATTAGACTGTCTGCTGACATTTAAACGTTTGGATGTAAAAATAATGGTTCCTTTTTAAATATCAGAGACATGCGCTGGAACAAAGGCACTATCCTGAAGGCATCAGTGGACTACATCAGGAAGCTCCAGCGGGAACAGCAGAGGGCCAAGGAGCTGGAGAATCGTCAGAAGAAGCTTGAGCATGCCAACCGGCATCTGATGTTGAGAATACAGGTAAAAGCTTTGATGAAGACGAGAAAATTATATTATGTGTCATGTGTAGGGATTTCAGAGGAGAAGGAGAAAGAGAAGGAGAAAAACATCTATACTAATGTTGGAAGAAATGAATACACTTTTATGAGATATGCAAAGCTTAAGGGAAAGCGAGGAAAGGCACAGATTCACACTGCGAAGTTGCTAAGATCGTCATCTTGTAACAAATTGATCATAAGATGAGAGGAGTCTGAATCTGTGTGATTCCACTCAGCAGACATTGAGCTCTTTGTAGTTAATTAGAGTTGCACATCGGTGTATTAGAGGAGGAAAAAGAAAACCTTCTGCACGTTTTAAAGGGTAAATGACTCAGTCACAGATGGATATTTAAAAACCTTCACTTGGCAGTTTTGCTAACTATCTCCCACTCTGCTTTTTAGCAAAGAAAAGGCAATACTTTAACATTCATCCTCAAACCTCAAACTAGAAGATTAGGAATCCGATCAAAAAAAATGCTCACTAACCTAATGCCTAACCTGCGCGTTTGTGTCGCTCTCTGGCTTACAGGAATTAGAGATGCAGGCGCGGGCTCACGGTCTGGCCATTGCATCTTCAGCGCTCTGCTCTGCTGAAATTGGGGTACGGACCATCAAGCAAGAGCCTGCTCTGGAGGACTGTCACCAGGACCTGTACACACTCCATCCCCATCACCAACACCACCCCGCCTGCACTCCTGAAACACCCAGCAACCTCGAGCTAAACGAAGGCCACTCTAACTTCTCCGAGGGCCACTACGGCGTCCACAGTAAGTCGGGCTCCAAACTCAACGACATCCTCATGGAAGACACCTTATCACCGGTGAGGGGGGGCGACCCTTTGCTCTCATCCGTCTCCCCAGACACCTCAAAGGACAGCAGTCGCAAGAGCAGTGTAAGCATGGATGAGAATGAGCAGGGTTGTTAGCACCCCCTACTGGAACACTCCTCCCCTGCATTTTCAGCCCCTCCACCTACTGCTACAAGTCAGTGGCTAACACACTTTGAGCTGCTGGAAAAGCTTTCTTCTGTTTATTCTCCTTCCTCTGTTTGTTTTATTCCCCCTCTCCCCCACCTGTGTTTACATGTATTGAATCTTTTTCCAAATTGTTTGTTTGTTTTCTCGTGTTGTCTTTTCAAGCCCTTGACCCTGATTTCAAGGACTGATTTTTTTAAGTGTTTGCTTTAATCAATACTTTGATGACAATGAGTTACAAAAATAGAAGTTTTTATATTTAAAAAAAATATGCATTTATCTCTGGATAGAGGCTAGATTATCCTTTTTTTCTATTGATTCCAAAGAATCTAGGGAAATTATAAATCATGGTCAGAAATGTAGATATTTTGTGGTGAGATAAGCACTGCTTTTTAAATCAATAGCAATAATAGAAGGAAAAAAGATCTATTTATTACTATAGTGCTTTACACTCTGTGTGTCTTAGATTGAACTTGAATGTGCCAATGCCTTATTAAGATGTGTATACATCGTTGTCGTATTGCTATGCACGTGTTGGCTGTTAGAGTCTTTGTCAGTCTTCCAGTTGAAATTTCTTGCTTGACAAATATTAAATCATCTGTAGATTATATAAATACACACACGTGTGTAAACAAGATGTTATGAATACATTCCCCTTAAAGTTAATTTATTACATGGATTTTGAAAGAGCCAATATTAATAAATTAAAGCACATTTAAGAAATTAATAAATGAAAGCTAGAATCTCTCTTTTAAGATAATTACAATGAACTCATTACTTGAGAATAATTTTAGTCTTTTATTCAGTGTTATACATTCACCACACACTCTTTAACTACCCAGTGCCAATAACAGACACAGTGTGTTACCAGTACATTCCTCATTGCCAAAACTGCCAAAATACCCCCAAATTTGTCTGAAAACTAGTAGAATAAAAATAGGCTACAAATGGTCTGACAAGAAGCTGTTGTCACTTGATAGCTCTAAATACTATTAATTATAGAAATCTTTATTTATTTATTTTTTTGATCTAATAGACGTTAATCAATTATTGTAATGTGTATTTTTATCTTTAGTGATCAGACAGACATAACTGGTTGAACTTAGAGTATTCCAGCACAGACTCCATACTGTAGTACTACAGGCCTGTTAATCTCAGATTTTACAAATGTCCATTGATTTCCTAAATTATTCTTGTTGTTTTTTTGTTTTTTTTTGATATACCACGTCAGTGATATTTCACATTCAGGACATTTTTTTTCATGATGTGAACATTTATGTTGCCAAGGAGTATAAGGAGACTGCTTTGGGATTTTGTATGAAACGCGTGACATTGTCAAAACACTGGAATGACTTCTGATAATTGAAACCTGGTTTGTTTGCCTGTCTCTCTTTTAAATCCAAGCATAAACTAACTATTTCAAATGCATACAGAATCTTGTGAAAAGCTGTGGATTCTTGGATGGTTGTTGTATATTTCCACAGTTTGTTTTGAACAGTTCTAGCATGTTCCATAGGTATGCCTTTTTAATAACCACCTGCCATATACTACGAGCCCTGTTACAGCACAGCCTCCATTTTGTCAAACTATGCAATGGTTAAAGTTGTGCCTGTAAAGCAGCATCATGTCTTCAAAGGGTTTTCTATTTATGATTGAGTCTGAAATGGTGTCGAGGCAATTATCTTTTCATTTAAGTGCCTTAAACTTGTTTTGTTTTTTTTACCTGAAGATGAAAGAGAAGGAAAAAAAATGTTTTGTTGATGTTTATATTGGTGTGTGGAGCTTCATAGAGCGCTACAGTCTGTTAAAGAGCTACACTACAAGTCCCTCAAACAAAAGAACCACGAGTATTGTTATTATGGAACGCCAAAGTGTTCAACATTAATTAAGGAAGTAAATTAGGAAATAAGTAATTATAAATGCCGAGTAAAATGTATAAGTAATTAATAATTATATCCTGTCATAGTATTTGAATTAGTGTTCTGTATCATTAATCACTTAGTAATTACTTAGTATGTTGACTGACTTAGAAATCTATTGACTTCTTCAACCACTGAGACCACTGAAGTCATGGTAGCAGCAGGCTGAGCAGGGGATACCTGATGTCCTTTCCCCAGCAGAGCTTACCATTTTCTGCTTGGTAACACCAAGGTGTTTCCAGGCTTAATAAGATAAATAATCCCTGGTCTCCCCAAGGGTCTTCTCTCAAATGGGTGTACCCAGAAAACCTCCAAAGTGAAGCCCCCAGGAGGTATCGTAAGTAGATGTCCAAACCAACCCAACTGCGTCATTTCAACATCTCTGAGTTCCTTCCAGATATCCATGCTCCTCATCCTGTCTCTAAGGCTGAGCTCAGCCAACCATACTATACTTGCAAATACAGATCTACAGGTCTAATAAAGATCTGGTTGTTAACTACCAAAGTAACCTCTGTAAGTGCAATTGGCGAGCCTTCCTTCACGAGTGCCACCAGGTCCTTAGGTTGCCGCCGCAACAGGCACCAATGACCTTTTGAGCAGAGCTAATGCCAGCCACCTTTGCAATAGAGGCTTTGAATATGAACAAAAATGAGCTGCTGAGCCACTGATTCTTAAAGTGGGGAACCTGGATGATCAGGGTAATATATACAGTGAATATATTCACACGATTTCTGTAAGGAAAATAATCAAAGATGGCTGTCATGCTAACCTTCTAGAGTGTTTTTTTTTTCACTACCAAAAAACATTGCCCATCCCAGTCCTGCATTTACCTGAAAGTGTCGTTGTGCAGTGCTACAGCTTCACAAAGCCAGTAATGACGCTGTAGACTAATAGTGTTATTATAATTGACTTATTTATATACCTATGATTAATATTCAAATACTATATATATATTTATGTAGTACCGAACACTTTGGAACTCCATATTTTGTAGCTCTTCATTTTATTTTTTTAAATGAAATTTTACACTGAAGGCAGTGTTTCTTAGGTTTCTAGGTGACAACTTTGAATGTAGGTCTCAGTAATAACTGCCAAATTGTGTGCCAACATGAAGGCAATACATTTCTACAAAGACACAACCTGCAAAGCAAAGCCACCTTTCTTAGTGGTGTTTAACCTCTTTTGTTATAAGCAATATATGGATCATGACCCAAAGGTTATATGTAAAATGCAAATAAGTAGACGGTTAGAGTTCACTCTTGTATGTGGAAAGAACATTGTAGAGAATATAACTCAAGAGCTCAGCTATCTTACAGTGTTGCTATCCAATGAGGACGCTAACTATGAAATCCAGGTTCTTGAACAAGCTGAGAAGTGAACCTTGAGTTAATATGTTGGTTTGTTTGGGTTTTTTGTCATTGATGAAGCTTCGGTGGACTGTAGATTGTTTCTTATGGTGACACAGGTCCAGGGACTGATTCGAAACAGTACAACACCCGCATACCTGTAACATGGATCTGTGGCTAAACGTAGAACAGATAAATCAAATAACCCTAAAATGTGACTGTAAGGAAGGATATAAACATTACACTATGTGGTGGCAGTTACATAAAGCTGTCACTTAACTCGTTTCTCATAATGACTCTCTGAGCTGTAAATTGTTATGGCATGTTATGGATAAACCACTAATGAAAAACTATGGTATGTTAGCTCAATTTAGGCCTTGTCTTCTAATTGTCATTCCTGTGGTTCATACAAACAAAGTTCTCTGCTGATGTTGCTACCGTTCTTATTGTTACAGTTTATAAGAGATGAATGTAGCAGTAGTTACTGTACCCACTGGTTTCAGATTAGTGAGCTCAAACTCGATGGTACTCAATGTGGAAACTATCTTGTGAGAAATATTAAAAGTTTTATTTGAATGTTGTTGGAGTTTGCCTTTATTTCCCTCTCGATTTTAATTAGAATGATTTTAGAGGCAATTTGAAACTCACATAAACAAACATATTTGGTTTGTGTTCAGTTTTACTCATTTACTTAATTTACAAAGATTCAGTCATTTAGAATGCTACACTTTAAATTAAAAGGGATAAACACAGTAAGTTTAGTTAAACATGTATGTTTTTTATAAGATAAAGTCCTCTTCTATATATACAAAAATTATTGCATTGCTTTTGATATTTTCCTTTTTTTATTATTCTGCCAACTGCTTTTTGTAGCTATTGCATTATATTATGGTGTGTTGTAAACCATTAACTAAAGAGTTGAATGACCAGACGGCCTGCTGAGTTCAAAATGAGCATCAGAATGGGGAACAGGGGCAATTTAAGTGATTTTGAACATGGCATGGTTGTTGGTGCTGGAAGACCTGGTCTGAGTATTTTAGAAATGACTAATCTGCTGGACACACCTGTGTCTAGGGTTTACAGAGAATGGTCTGAAAAAGAGAAAATGACCAGTGAAAAGCAGTGAAATTGCCTTTTTGACGCCAGAGGTCAGAGGAGAATAGCCAGACTGCTCTGAGCTGATAGGAAGGCAAAAGTAACCCAAATATAACTTGTTACACCAGGTGCCACTGTTGTCAGCTAAAAGCTGGAAACTGAGGCTACAATACAGACAGACTTACCAAAGTTACATAATAGAAAAATAGAAAAACATTCCCTGATCTAATCTTGTGTTTAGCCGTGACACTCGGGTGGTAGGGTCACAATTTGGTGTACAAAACATAAAAGCATGGATCCACCCTTCCTTGTATCAACAGTTCAGGCTGGTGTAATGATGTGGGGGATATTTTCTTGGCACACGTTGGGTCTCTTAGTACCAGCTGAGCACTGTTTAAATACTACAGTCTGTTGTTGCTGCCCATGTCCATCCCTTTAGGATCTTTTGATGTCTGCCTCCAGTAAGATAACGCACCATGTGACCAAGCTTAAATCAGCTCAAACTGGTTTCTTGAACATGGCAATGAGTTCACTGTACTCAGTGGCCTCCACAATCACAAGATCTCAGTCCTGTAACCCTCCTTTGGGGATGTGGTAGACATGCAATTGAGGAATCAGCAGCAATTGTGTATCTATATCATGTCTGTATTGTCCATATTGTCATGTAAAATTCATTTGTCTCCTGATGAAGAAAGCTCATCAGTCCATTTCTTGTGGGCTTGGCAAAGAATTCCATCACCAATCATACCGTGAAAGATTTCTGCAAAATAAGAAGAAAAAATAAACATGCTAATGAGCATGCTTTATGTAACAGAGAGAGTGTAACTTGTAATGTCAATTGATTGTTGAAAGACAAGTTTTACTGTATATTATTTTACCTGCAGTTCCCAGTCCTGTGGGAAGAGGCATCCTCAGAGAGCTAGCAGAGTGCTTCAGACGCTCCTTAAGGGATTTCTGCACCAGCTCCAGAGTGCAGTCCTGGTGCCACACAGGAAGCTCCAGACTCAGCATGCATTGGATAATACGATTCTTCTCATCTACTGTGAGAAGTCCCTTTTGGACGGCCACATATACCATGAAGGACATATCGATGTTGACTGCCTCTCCGTGAAGCAGTGCTGGCAATATTCTCTGTGCAAAACATGGAGGTTACACTTAATTATGTGCAGATAATCTCCAAAAAGTAACTGCTAATAAAATAACATCTAAATGAGGTTACTCTGTAATAATAAATCACATTTAAAGTGAACCTATTATGCTTTTCTTTTTCGTCTCTTGGGCTGCTATATGCAAACCCTTAAATAAGGATTATTTTGAGCTGTGAGTTTTGCAAAGCTACTATAAAAGAGTCCAAGAGTAGAAGATATTGAGCTGGAAATTAACATAGTAGGTCCCCTTTAATGAGTAAATTCATACTCTTAAATATTGCTACAATATTGTTATAGAATATTGTTACAATAGAAAATACTTCTTGACCATTTCTAACTCTGGGCTGATGAGGTGACCAAAATCCACCAGCCTGTCCAGATCATCCTCCCACAAGTTAGGAGCCAGTTCCTCAAGCATGGTTTCTATAGCGATGCGGATGGTGGCTGTGGCGCTGTCTTCCTGTTCAGGACTGGTCTCGCAAACCTGCAGTTTGGTATGCAGCAGTTTCCTGCCCTCAGTCTCCATCAACTCAAACAGGCCCCGGTGCTTCATCAGAGCCATCTAAAGTGTATCAGTAGAATAACACTTAATAGCTGGCAATAAGTGAAAGAGAAGACATACACTCTATTCTAAACTGGAATATCTAATAATAAACAATCACATGCATTGCATTGTTGTACTGTGGAAAAATGAATTTCAAAGATTCCCTCCAGACAGGTCTAATAGATCTAAAAGTATGCAATATACATACCAGATAAGTATCAGAATGTGTGAACCTGTGCACTCCTTTAACTCAGTTTTGAAATAAGCATGAAGAAATCTTACCCCTGCAGTGAGCTGCACATACCATATCTGTCTGCACAGCATTGTGTGAGCTCCTTTGAGTGAAGGAACAACAAACAAAGCACATTTTTTGGGTGGAGGGTGTCTTTAGTTTTTTCTTTTGCAAGCTTCACAGCACACGGTGATAGACAGACACTAGAAACTATGAGAAGTTTCAAGTTTAAAAGGAGCTGGCTTTCAGCAGCATGGACACTTAAAGTTGTCTTATTAGGGATATTTTAACATGTAGCAGCTTGAATCTAGGTTTTTGTGAGTAAGTAAATGCAGTAAACACTTCTGTGGTTAAAACGTGGTTAAAACGTGGTTAGTTGCAATTACCCAAATGTCAAAACATGCAACTATGACGCTTGAATCAGCTTTGTGTATTCTGTGTCCAGATGAGAAAACAGTAGTATGCATTTTTGATGAGCAAAAAAAAATTCAAAATAATATCAAAACACAAAATCAGTGGGAAAAAAATGAATTTAGCATTGTCTCTTAAGAACAAGCACCATTTTCATTTCCAATATTGACAACAAACTTGCAGGAAGGGAAGTATCAGCTGTCTTATTGATACATTTCAGTGCTTTTTGGAATACTGTAGAAGTTGTACACAACTATTATCTTGTTTGCAAATAGTATGGATCTTGTTCTCGCCAGTTATTACTTCCTGCCCACAAAATATTAAAAGTCTGACACCAAAGAAGATCAACAACAATGGCTTGAACAATAAGATCATTCTACTGTGAGCTGCAAGCAAATTACACACATTTAGGAGTTAATGGGCTGATACATGCAAGACCATCAGGAAACTCATTCTCTCGATCAGTCATCATGCAGCGACCAGCACCTTTAACATCTCTGCCATCCCATTAGAGATCTGACGTGGTGGGAGAGTTTGGAAGAATGAGCAGTCTAAGAATGCTGCCACTGGTGGGACATAACTTCCCAGCTTGTTTTTCCCGCCGGCAAAGTTGACTCCTGTTTTTGCCCCTACACTGGCATCAATATAGGAAAGTAAAGTGGTCGGCACTCGAATATACGGGGTCCTTCGGCGATAGAGAGATGCCGCCAAGCCCACCACATCCAGACAAACTCCTCCGCCGATGGCTACGATTGGCTCGGAGCGTCTGTCGATACCAAACTCATGAACTTCCTCCAGGATCTTGGTCACTAACTCCATACACTTGTTTTCTTCAGTGGTGGGCAGAGGGAGAATCTTGCAAACGACTCCTCTGGCTTTGAAGTACTGAGAAACCTGGGAGCCATACAGCTTGTTGACATTTTCATCAAGGACAACAAATCGCTTCAGTGGTTTGCAGTTACTTAAGGTGTGTTTAAGTTCCTCTTCTCCTAAGTGACCCCAGAGCAGGGTGTCATTCGTGGGATCCAGTATGTTTTTGCACTGAATAACTCTGTAGGTGAACACAACAGGGCTGACCACTGTCCAGGAAACCCCATGTTCTGACTTGTTCTCATAGCTAGAGATAATTTCACAATAAAGTAGAAAAAAGAAGGGAAAAACATTTAATCGTCTCCATTCAAAACACCTGCTAGAATACTACCCTATAACTTCCATTCAATACAAATTTAGGCTTCTACCTCACTTTATGTGGGTAAATACTGTTATTTTCTTGACTTATTTTGTTTGAAACCTAAAGTTAAATTTTGTATAAAAGCTTCCCATTGACCATGTGTAACACTGCATATTAACACAATAATAATCACCATTCTGCAAATGAATGCTTTTATTATTAAATCATTTAAAAGTCAGAAGTTTTGACTTCTAGTTGCCCTACGAAGCAGTATATTACTTGAAGTACTATCCCAGTGACAGGTGGGAATAATGCACAAAGAAATATCTCAACGTGCAACTATAACTGCAAAATATTTACATTTTACAAAGTGCCCCAACTCCTTTAGAATTGAGATTGTGCCACAAAAAGCAAAGGATTTAAATAATGCAGGACTAAAAAGACTTTGGAAAATAGCTTTGTAAATGTTTTATGATGAAGGAAATGCATACAAGACCCAAATAGATTAGACCTCAAACATACACCCACTGATGAGTAAGACCGAATGTAAATGTGGCTTTATTTATGAAAAAACTCCAAGCACTTTTTGTTTTGCAAATGTTTTCGTCTGTGTTAACAAGAACCTTTAATGCAGCACTTTGACAAGTCGGTATTGTTACATTTACTCTTAAAAACTAACTCAATAAACAACTATCAAAGCTGCTTTTTCTAGAGCTGCTTTTGTTATTGCCTATAATAATTACTCTCTAACCTACTTCATTAGCGCTAAAATCTGGTTTGACCAGCTTTAATTGTAAATGATAACACAATCCAGCTACTCTTTGATTCTGACTGATAAGGTGCTGCATTCTGGTTGGTGTAATGATGTGTTATAACATTATTATAAATGAGACTCATCTACTTCAATGTGGTCTGAACAGCAACAGAAAAACGAAGAACTATTGCATGTGAAAACAGAAAAACCTCTTTAAAATTTTGAGCTTGTAGTGTTGAGAAAATATCATTTCAGGGCCTTAAAAGGTCTTCTTCCACCACCGCTGTACATATTTTACATGGGTGAGCTTAAAATAGAAAGGCATTTCACTGCTCCATGGAGAATGCTAATCAGCATATAGTCAAAGAGTATAAATAGTGAGCATACAGCATGACCGATGAGCACGAATATCTTTGAAATTATTATTTTTTTTAAAAGATCTGAGCAAAGCAACGTTTTTTGGTTTGTAAAACAACCTGATTAAATTTATTTGCCAATATAAATTTGGCAAGTGCCCTTAACTTGCCTGCTTCTATTGCACGTCACTGAGATATCAATAACTTTCCATTCTATACTTACATTTTAGCATCTGATAACTTTCCCTCTGCCAGCTGGAACTGGTCACTTTGTCGAATCCATGTTCCCTTCACTTGAACAAGATTAAACTCAGTTTTTTGTGAACAACTGGAGTTGTTATTTGAAATCATGTTCCCAGAGTCCCAGGCTGCCAAGTGTCTTCAGCCTACTGTCTTTATTCATGCTAATGGCATACAGGGTGTCAGTGTAGAGGACATTACTCAACATAGCGTAAACCCCCACCCTACACTCCTGCATGCTGGACTGAGTCTCATGTTGGCATTTGGTTACTCGACTGCGGGTGGGCATGGGATCAACTGAGAGCTATTTTATTATTTTATTATTCTAACCAACTCTATTTTGGGGGGAGAAAGCAGTTAAGAACTTGATAAATGTGATGACTCTAAAGAATGTTTGTGTCCACAAGTCTGCAAGTCAGAAATTCAAGGCAAGAGAGAGGTTTTTAGCACGCCTCATACATTTACATACCCAGCTTTGTAAGTTCTCCTGTATCCTGGCAGGCACCACAGTAGTTACAGTCCATTTGTTTGAAACTGCCCCCCTCCTCCTGCTGGTCCCTCCTCTGGATGGCATGATATATTTGTGTATGGGAAAATCGTGGCTCAGACATGTAACCTGTAGCAGAATAATTACCTCATGGAAATGACAATGGAGACAGGCAAACATAAATGCTCCAAAGCCACCTGTTGGAGATGAAAAAGTAAAATTGCACGGTAGGAAATTACACCCTTTGAAAGTTGTTTCTACTGCATATCTCACCACAAACCATTGCCCCAATTACAATTTTAATAATTAACAACAGTTTCAAGCTGTTTAATTACAGCAACCATTCTTCCTTTAGTGCTACATAATAACTCTAGTGTCAGGCAGGTATGAATCATCAGAAAAAAAAAGACTGCTGCTGCTGAACTTGTCAGAACACGGGGAAAAGCTGGATCCACCCCTTTTCCTGCCACCCAGGGAATTACAGGAATATCAAACAGTGTCCAACTTTTCTCCAAACTGGTGCCAGATTACATATCCCACTCACCAACTTGCCCAACTTCTTTCCTCAAAGACCGCCCATCACAGGTGTGTTTCCTTTCGAGAAAGGATGATATAAACAACAGAGGAAAGGTTTTTAATGCACAAACAATACAACTGTAAAACCATTAATGGGTTTTACAATCTACTAGCGAAGTTATTCTATGAGGCAGTTTGAAATATTCAAAGCACCGGGGAGGTGCCAGTTAAAGTATATAATAGAGAACAATTGCTCAGTAGGCCTTCAACAAGCAACAGTTCATTTGCACTCTGTAATTTGGCTCTACTTGCTGGGTTGAGTAGGTGATTAGGAACACTCTATATACTGTGCAGAGTCAAAATACTCCTTTTGCCACATCATTCAGTTTTAATGTCCTCACTTTATTGTAGCTGTTACCAACATCAAGTATTTAAACAATAGTATTTACCCAAACTGGACATGACGTGACCCTACCCCTCTTTTTCTTGAGAGTTCACAGGAGTATTATTAAGGAGTTGGCATTTTGTGAAAACAAAAATGCAAAGCACCGTTTCAGTAATGGCACAAGGGGCTCTATAACAAAGCTGCATGCTGTTCTTGTTAAAGGTGATTACCCATATGTGCTGGTATTAATTCAACCAGTGGTTTAATCTGTAGTATCTTCATCTGCAGGCCCTCTAAGTTTGAGCACAGCATACATCATAATGCACACACACACCTTGTGACGACACTCTTGATCCATCAGTAACTTCTAATGAAGAAGCAGAACTACAAATCTGCGATGGCATACGGCACCAGACATCAGTTACAGTATTACGTCAACGGAAGGTCAACAAAAGCCACTAATCTAACCCCTTTATTTATTAAGTAAAGACAGACCAGACTTGCATAAAATGCTCTTTTATGCAACATTTATTATCTTGCCTCAACCAGTGTTTCTAACACTACATTGGTTTTTGTAAACAACACTTGCTTATAGTATGCACTTGCATATATTTAAAACTGACATATCACAATACTACAGTAAAAAAAGTGTCCTTACTGCTGAGAAGTTGAGCTGTCAGCATTTGAAAAAAAATGCACCTAGCTTTAATTTTTCCATGTGAAACAATAAATTCTTACCAAATTAACAATCAGAAAACTAAATCAAAGACACATACATTATTCACATATATCATGAGGAATTTATTATTCATAGAGATGCATTGGTTTACAATAATGGTAAATCTATAGTATCTACTCTTACAAGCTCAGTTAGAGCAAATTTCAATGTTGATGGAAGAGGTGAAAAAGACCAACAAGTATAAAGACGCTATGTGTTCCTTTGATCATTTGATTATACCTTAAATACAAATATATCAGATCATGTTGGCAGTGAACATTTTCATTTTTAAAGCAACATTTTTTTTTTATTCCTCTACAAATTTTTATATACTATGACTACTAAAATAAAATCAGGTAGTGTGGCCCCAGCATAGCATTAAGTAGCTATAAAGAGTAGGACTATCATTGTGAAGTGCTTACTTCAGCCCCTTTCAGACATGAACCATTAACCTGACGGCATTTTAACATGTCAGCTTCATCTTCGTGTGAGCATCTTGGTCACTTTTCTGTTGTAGTCACCACTGCAGTCTAGGTTGGACCTAATAACATTTACGCATTACTTTGAACACAGTGGAAGGTTGAATTCATTCAGTCATATTAATGTTTAGGAATGCACAATTAATCAAGATAGCAGTGGTAATGCAACTAGAAACCATTTATCAACTGTTATTAAACAACTAAAATTTAAAAAAGGAATGCACTATTAACTCCCAGACAGAAAAAAACAAACAAAACGTGAGCGACATGGCGGGATTAGATGGTACTGTGCAAACAAGTGAAACATGCAAAGCCAAAGATGACTACAAGCTCTGCCCAGCAAAACTAGCATGTCATAAGTCTACCGCAAGCATGCACAGTCATTGTGGTTGGGGGTGACTCTTGAAAAGTAGTCAAATAGTTTCTAGAGAAAACAGAGTGATATTTTTGCTGAAAATGGCCCTATACAATAAACAAGGCCATTTTTATATGCCTAGCTTTTTTCCTAATGAAAAATAAGACACACACACACACACACACACACACACACAGTGCTTGTAATGAGTAAAGAGAACTAAACATTCCATAGGTGTGTTTGCACTTCACTTGAGTCAATAATAATACTGCCACCAACGCATATTGAATATTAGTGAATATTGCACACACGCACTCACTCAAGTCACCGTCAGGTACTGTATGTGCGAGTGAAGCCATGAAGATGATTAACACATGAAAGTGACCCAGATCTGAATGACTGATAAAGCCAGCAATTTTTTTTATCCCATGTCTGAAAGGGGCTCATCAATTTTCCCTTTCCTTTGGCTTCTCTGCTCATTATGGTCCTTTTCTGTACAGATATATATATTTTTTTTTTTTTTTAAAAAGAAGAAGTTTAAGAAGAAGAATCACAGACAGACAGTTTCACAAATGTTGTTTGTGATCTCATTTAACTGTACAAAAAAACACTTGAGAACTAGATTAAAAAACAAAAAAAGAGACGCTGATAAATACAGAAAGAAAAAAATAACGGAAAAAGATTCCCAAGAACAGAGTGTTTGGTTACGTAGATGAAGCTGAAGTTGTTTTTCTTTTTTTATCTTTTTTTTTTTTTGGAATACAAAGTCATACTGGCAGCCTTGCCATTGAGAAGTTGGACTTCAAAGTCAGAGGGAAGGCACACGGTCAAGATGAAGGCTGGGCCTCTCCGGGCTACCGTTGTCATCGTCTCTGTTCATCTCTGGGCTGTGGCTGTGCTCATCTGTGCTCTCTGGAGATTCATAGGGATAATTTTCGCTTATCTCCTCATCCTCCTGCTCTTCTTTAATGCTGGTTTGGTAAACACGGAGAACGAAAATGTGATCAGACTTTAAATAGTAGGTAATTCAAATGCACTGAAGAGTTCAGTGAATAGGGACACTTACAAAGCCTGTGGTGGGGACTGTGTTGCACTGCTGTCACTTTGGTATCCAGATCCATTAGCGAGAGCTCCATTCATCTGCTCCTGGAGAACATGAGGCAAGGAGTGCAATGGGATGCTGCCCATAGAAGCTGGGTTGTATAGAGAGTTGTTGCATTCTAGACCACCACCCTGAAAAAAGTAATACTGTCAGAGGTATATTTATAGCACTGCTTAAACACATATACTATGTTAGGATAATTCATTCATCAAGCTACAACATACAATTGAAGTGTGTATATCAACATCTTTTTATTTGTAATACAATATACACAAACAACAAGATAATTAACATTTCTCTGTTACCTGAAGGGCAGATCCAGCTAGGCTTGTACGGTTCTGGGCGTTCTTCAGCAGAGATCTATTAGCATATAAATACAAGAGCAAATTATTACATTCGAGTATGAATACTTAAATGGTCTAAAACTATATTCATACTTCTGTCCTGGAATTTTACTGAAGGCAAATGTTGTTGAATGTGTAAATTCCCTCTAATATTCGTAAAAGTGTATTTGTTTGCAGAAGCTGTGTGCATGGAGCTGACTTAAGAGGGATTCATAAATGCAAGCTTATCTTAAACACCCATTTTTAACTGAAATAGCAACAGTAACTAAGGGTGATAGTGTTAAGTTACATTTCCCTCAATCTGAAGGAACTACGAGTACTGCCAAAATATACAATGGTGCTCCAGGTCTGTTTACTTAGCAAAATCCACACTACCTAAGGGTTTGAGTCATCTTTGCAAGACGATGCAATCAGAAACATGTCTCGTAACAGTTTTGATAAACTACAGATTTTGGTTTATTATTATTGAATTCATGTAAAAGTACAAGTTCTTGTGAACGGCAAAAAGCAGGCCATTTATTTTTGCTCACAAAACACGTGGGTCTGAGTGAAACGTTGTGTAAAACAACATTTTGTTCATATTTTATTTAACACAATTTAGATTTTCTCCTTTGTTGTTGTTGGGTATTTTTTAGCATTTAATCATTTAACATCTGTAATTCAAACCCCCCAGTTTTTTTTCCATTTTTATCATAGCATACTTCCAAGCCTTTAAAACTCCATGACCTGTTGACAGTAAATACTCTTTACTTGTGAGGTAAAGCTACAAGGTCAAGTTCCTTGATGCCAAGCGTCTGACTTCTAGTAACATCTGAAAGGGCACAGCCGTCACGTCTAAAGTGTACATACCCGTTACCAGCAGCTTTCTGGGGCCGCCTCCTGTGAAACTCAATCTCATCTACTGTCCACACGGCTCCCTTCACGTTCTCCAAACGTACAAAGCATTTATGGAGACTGAGATTATGTCTGACTGCATTCTGCAAGATATAAGAAAATCACACATTTAGGAACTCCACACTTCAAGTAAGGAATTAGCTTCTTATCCTGTTTCAAATTGAAATATTTAATGACATTTAATATACAGTATATCAATACCTTCCAAGTAGCTGCATTACGCCTGAAATATGCAAAGTTTCTTGTGAACCAGTTGTAGATTTCATTTAACGTGAGCTGATTGCGAGGTGATTCAAATATAGCCTGAAAGAGATAGAACATGTAAGAGAGGCTCCAAATAACAGAAAATATGTAGTGATCTGCTTTACGTGGCTGAAAACAGTTCCACATTACCTGTCTTATGAGAGAGGCGTAAGTAAATGGAGGCCTAACTTCTGTGCTCAAGTAGAACTCCTTATTATCAATTATATCTGTGTAAAGACATTAACAACCCATATTTACACATATGCACAATAAAAGTGAAACATATAACAAATATTTCCAATTATATCTTAGTAGAAGCATATTTCAGCACTTTTGCCCCATGAAAACATTATTAATTAAAAGCTGTGACTTATGGACTCACAGTTACCTTGGCTTACAGAGCGGCTGTATCGCCTCCTTACAGGGGTTCCAGTGAACATGCTATTGGGAGTGAGAACTGAGGGGGATTCGGAGAGTGGTGTCAAGGGTGTGGATGGTGCCGTGGCACTCTGAGAAATGCTCATAGGAGGAGGGCCTTTGGGCAATGTTGCCTGGGAGAAAGATGCATTAGACACCAGATTAACCTGAAGAAAAAAAAAAAAGAACAGAAAACAAAGCAGTTAAGTCAGCAAAATGTTGGTGTAACTACAAGCAAAACACTATTTATTTTAATTGAAGGAAACAGCTGTGGCAGGTTCTTACAGGCTGTGCTGCAGGTTTGGGTTCAGAGGATTTCAGATGAGCCATCATAGCCTGCAGTCGTTCTTTGTCCTTCTTCAGCTGTGTTAAAACGAAAGGCAAAAATAGAAGTTTATGGATGGTTAATTCTGTGTTACATGACAATGTGAAGTTTGGTGTGGAAACTACTTCTTTCCTGGCCTCCTGAGAGGTGTAAATATAAAACCCTGGTGTGAAAACACACCACAACTGCAAAAATTTTCACATACACTTTTAGAGTTAAAAAAAAAAATGACTCAACACAACACTAATCATCATAGTTGCATTCAGTTTTTTAAAGTTAGGGAGGGAAAGGGAAAACGAAGCAACAAAATCTAAAAGTATTAGGTAAAAGAAAACATATTGTACCTGCAGTTCTAGCTGCTGAACCACTTGCATCTGTACACGACATTGTGCTGTACTCTTGTCATCCAGTGTGTGTTCACTGTTTAGATGTCTGCAAACAAGAAAATTCAAAATCATGACATGCTTCAGGGAAACAATGTCCTGCACAAACAGGAGGGAGCAAAACAAAACAATGCTAAAGTATGCTTCTTTAATGCAGCAAAAAAGCACTCACTGCTCCTCACCAAAACATTAAATATTCTATATCATTACTTATATAATAACTTTATTATTTATTATTTATTGCAATGGCACATCCTTGTATATCCAAGTATGTATGAATGAACGCCAGTTTAGAGGAATGTTAGATTTCAACACTCACTTGAGAAATGCCTGAAAGTCCCCAAAGACCGTCTCACAGCCAGGCCATTTACACATCCCATTTCCATACAGAGGATGGCTGTTCTGTGTATTTTCATCCAGCGGACCACTGCAAAACACATAATGCAACAGAGTGAGTGCACTGAAAGCTAGATACAAATAAACGAAAAAACAACTAACGATTAGACAAGACTGGAAATTTCAAAAGCACCTGTCTTTCCTCTTCAGAAGAGTTTGATGACCATTGGTGGTAGATTGTTGACTGGAAGACTCTCTGGTGTCTCCACCAGCTGACAGGATGCTACCATTCTCACAGCCTAAAAGTGCACACGTACACTATAGATAAATTGTTGTACGATACAGTGGGATATTACTGCATTCTACGGAGAAAAATTTCCTCAAGATGATTAAGATCACGATAAAATCACTGTTTACTCAAAACCTAACATTCTGGCAACCACTAGCAAAAACCAACCATTTTAACTGAAAAACAATCTGTTTAGGTGTTTGAGCTCTGCAGTAAATGAATCTGCAACAGGGAGTGTTAGACACATACCTGGGGCTGTAGCTGGGCTGGTAGGAAGCACAGACAGCAGGCCTTGCCTCTGCAGGTTGAGGAGGTGCTGCTGCTGCACCTGAAGGAGCTGCTGCTGGATGGCAATCTGCTGGGCTGTCAGCTGTGACAGAACATCAGTCAATGAACTCTTTATCTGTTGCAGTATTGCATTGCCAAATGAACTCTTTCTACTGATCATTTGCATTGAAATGGGCAAACTGAAATACAACAAATTTGAGCAAGAACAAACCCACACTTGCTGCCTTGTGCACTCAGACAAGCGTAACTTTATCTTACGATTTTCTATTAAGAGCCAACAGTTTTGACAGGTTTTGATTGTAAATGGGACACACAAACACACTTGCTAGTACGAGAGTGTGTACTCAGTCCACAAGGCTTTCAAGTGTAAATACTGGGAAAGAGCAACGTATACTTCTGAAGATGTGACGTACGTAAAACATATAATCCTGATATATCCTGAGGAGAAACAGTATACAGCAGCCTTTAAACTAATTGGGAGTCATAAAAATCTTTCACAGCTTATAAAACATCAGATATAACCTCAAACCGCTGCTGTTACAGCCTAGCTTTAGTGCTGTTTTATACATCAGTTACAATCTACAAACACAGAGCTAGAACTTGTAAAAGTATTATTCCCGGTAAAACAATATGAGCTCTTGGTAGTACCAAAGATGATAATTTAAAATTAGTTGGTATATGCTTGGTATAAAGCACTACTGAAATGAACAAACCTTCTCCCTAATGTTGATATCTATACATAGTGGTCTCTATAGCAGATAAAAAAATAACGCTTAACAAATAAATCTCACCTCTTGACTAACAATCCCAGCATTCTTTTGCTGCAGCAGCTGTATATTAAGCTGCTCCTGCTGATTCTTGAAGACCTCTTGAATTTGTTGCTGCAGACATGTTGATACAACTGGAGTTAACCTCACAAATGAATTGTGCTCAGTGTAGAAGTGGAAAAATATTAAGCATACATTACCTGGTGTAACATGAGTGCTTTCTGTTGCTGGAGCAAGGCTTGAAGCTGTTGGGGACTGAGGACTTGTTGTTGTGATGTCTGCTGCAGCTGCTGTGGAGCCTCTGCTGGTGGGGTCATCATGGACAATGACACTGGAACCTTCATCAAAGACAAAATAGAAAGGTTAAAGTCTATACATGGGACACAAAAAAGAAAAACATGAGGAAATCAAGTCTGTGAAGGACATACTGCTGCAGTGACAGGCAAGTATAAAAATACACAAAGGATGTATGTTTTCTATGGTTGTGCATACATGCTACAACAAATCTATGCAAGTTCTAACCATCTGTGCACTTACATGTAAACAAAAAAGTTTATTTTTTTTTGGCCATATGTGTATTTTTCCATCCAACTTCTTCACAAGACTGTGTGCTGCTCAAACAAAGCATGTCTGTTTAGCATCACCCGACTGCTTGGCCAATCCACATATAAAGCAATTTTCTTGTATTAGCTGAAGTTAACGCTTTGTAGCAGAAAACTGGCCACTAAAGGGACATCCGCATACTGTCAAACCTACTGTTGTGCATGACTGCACCTCTAATTGGTTTATTTTTTTCCATCAATCTGCTAACTCTTTTTTACTATTTACAAGTTACTTTGTCCATAAAACCTCAAATAATAGTGGAAAAATATGACACATTCCTAAAATCCAAGCTGACATTCTCACATGCATTGTCTGCAATGCAAAGATAATTCATTATTGGTATCATGTATGATTAAAAAAAGGCATGATAGTGCAAATGAGAGAGGCTGTATTCCACAGTTCTTAAATGAATTGGATGTCAATTACAATGCCTAAATCATTTTTTTAAATCAATCAAAATCAATTTGTCACCAAACAACTGGAGCTACACACACACCTTGATCAAACTAAAAAAAATATTTATAGTTACTCACAGTATGAGTATTGTTTGTTATTCCCACAACCGTGGTCAGTCTCTGGGAAATGGTTTAACAATCATTTCAGCTAAAAATGCACCAAACAAAAACAACGGCAGCACTGGATGGCTTAGGGGAATTAGAACTCCATCAAAACAACAACAACAACCAGTACCACAAAAACAACAACAACAACAACATCCTGTGCTAGGCATGCAGCAATTACCACACCCTCCCCCTCACTGTCAAGCCTCACAGCTCAGGGGATGTTTACAGTAAACATAAACAGAGTAATCAAAATTGCACAGAGATATAAATAATGAATAAAAAAGCATACAGAGCCTGTTTACGAAAACAGAACTTGAGATTCGTATTTTAATTAAGGTCTGAACCACAAACAAACATTTCTCTCCAAGGCAGAGTCTGTTTTGAATCGGGTAAACAAACTGACAGTGAATTTCACAGAGGCTTTGGGCTAACAATAACAGATGACTGCCTCTTAGTTTGTCCTTTCTTATGAAACTCAATGCTGCAGAGGTGGCCATCAAAGCAATGAAAACAGGTCTATCCCATAGACAGAGCCAGTTGGCCCCTCTATTTTTCTGTGGACACCATCAACACAACAACAGCCTTTGCCTAATCCCTGTTGCCATGGTAGCCAGCAAGTCCAAACATCTTCTGTTGTTGTTATTGTTGAAAGTCATACCAGTGAGCAACTGAGTGTAAACACAGATCTGTTCCCGCAAGACTGGTCTTGTGAACTCTGAGATGACTGACAGCAAATAGAAATGCTGAAAAGTTGCTGAAAAACAAACACAATATGCCTCCCTTTATGAGATGTATTGCTTACTAAAATGTCCTAATGGATGTGGCTCAAAAAAGGAAACTCAAATGAATTCAAGTTTAATAAAAACAAAAAAAGGTTTAACACATGCATAGACATACAGACACAATTTAACTAAGCACCACAATTTTATAGAACAATTCTTTTTTTAAAATTAGTTCAACAAACCTGATAATCTCCATTGAAACGTTTATCTGGGCACTGAAAAAAGAAAAATATTGCTCAGCAACAAGGCTCTGCCTCACAATCTAACACAGTCTCTCTAACCTACATGATGTGAGCGTGAACAAAACTAACAATGCAATACTGATCCCTCTGCCAAGCAGGAGTTATGCTCTCCTTTCCCATTCTAAATCTCAGCACCAGCTCCCCCATCCTTGTGCTCCCCTTCAGAATAAACATAAAATACTGCAGATTGCAGAAACAAATAAAACAAGACGGTCAGGGTTTAGGTTTACGTGCTAAAAAGGCAAAACAAAGAACCTCAAATTATCATATAGCAATAAGCTGTGCACAGAGTTCGATGGCATCATCTACCTGGTATGTCCAAATGAGTGTGTGCCGCTTGGATACCAGGCTAGTTATACATAAAATCAAATCCAGAATAAATATTCACGCGTAGTGAAGAAAACACATCTGCTTCAATTACAGGACAAATTTGTAACATTGTGGACAAACATCTTGACACATCCCCAATACAACTCCATGGTTTTGTAACAGAGTAACACATACGCACTGAAGAGAGAAAACATTTAAGCATTTCTGAACAGAATGTAACTTGCTTCAGGGCAGCAACAAACAAATGATTATCTCTTAATCAAGATTCTAAAGCCTTTAGTGGCATCTCCATGTCATTTGCTTGTTAGAATAGAATAGAATAGAATAGAATAGAATAGAACAGAACAGAATAGCCCTTTATTGTCATTGTACATGTACAACAAAATTTTGGTCTAACAGTGCAATATCCAAAGATATTTATCCAGACCAACCCATTAGCTGGTGACCTATATGTTGTTTGGTATATTTATTGATTACATATATCTGAAAAAGTTGCTTGGGGAAAACAGTTGGAAATAGTGTAATTATCAGGTCAGTTACATATTAAAGCAGCACTGACTTTAATTAACATACTCCCAGACCTGTCTGCAGCACATGTAGCAAAGTTACAGATTAATCTGTAAATCACATTGCAAACATATAAAGAAAGAAAATAAATTAAATAAATTAGTGGATAATTCTGATCCATTAATATTGTCTGTAGATAGATAGATAGATAGATAGATAGATAGATAGATAGATAGATAGATAGATAGATAGATAGATAGATAGATAGATAGATAGATAGAGATTCTGATGTGTTGAACAAATGCAGCTGAGAGTGACTGACCCTGGGTGCCTCTGGAGGAGGAGTTTGGCTACTCCTCAGTCGACATTCATTCTCAGTATGATTCCCGTTCTCTGTCTGATTTGTTTGAATGGTGTGGCTTGTTGGATCTGACCGAGACTCATGCATCTGGACTTCTATGACCTGTAAAAGAAAACGGGTGTAAATGGGGAAAAAAAAAAAAATGAACCATTATAACACGTTTAGGAGGGCAGACAAGGTGAATGCAACTGTCTGGACACCTTTGGCAAAGCTAGTACTTCACAAGATGATAAAAAGCCCATTCTTCAAGATAACTTAAGCAGTATTCAGTAGTCTTTAAAATTACCATGCTAGAGAAACTCAACTTCTACCAAAGTCAAAAAGTACTTTGTTACAGCCCTACCCTGCAATACAAACACGCTCTTCTACAAGGGAGAGAGAAGGACGGTAGGTCTATTTGTTGAATAACTGAGTGCTGCCATGACTACTGTAAACACAGGGGCCCTGGGTTCGTGTTTATGTGCAAACATATCTTCCTTCTGGAACAATTTACCATTAACCAGGTGGTGCGATAAACGGCTGTGGCAGGTAGTACAATGCACAAGTAGGCTTTTATGTATACAGCTTGGGAGTGTTTGAGTCAAAAGCCAAGCAGCATAAACAAAGATAAATAAAGTAGGCAAACAACTATAAGCAGATGGAAAGCTACACAGAAAACCCGAAATGAAACAGACCACGGAGCTTCAAGGATAAAGCCATTATTTTCAGCAATACCCACAGCCACATGTTCAAGTCTGTTTAATCGGTTAATCAAATCAATCAGTTAGGCACGACTGAATGTCAATGTCAACATTTTGGAAACATCTGACAGACAATCTGATAAGATTACATACACTCAGATAAAGTTGTGAACAAAATAGTAGCAACACCTTGCTTAGAAAAAAAAAACCTTTGAAAACGTGGGGGGTTCGTAGAATGGAAAGCTATGTCTAACAGTGGTGATGTGTCATTCACTGACGAGTCAAAACTTGCTGGTAAAAAGTAGGTAATTCCTACAATTTATAACATTAAACATAACTGATTAAAACAGACAGCTGTTGATGAGACATCCACAGTTTGCTTTTGCTTTCAGGATTAGCTCTGTAGACAGAGGGCAGTGCTTCCAGTCAAAGCTTTTTTTTTCTTTTTTTTTTTAAACGAGGTTGGGGGGTTGCTCTTAGTTTTAAAATCCAGGCCGAATATAGTGTGATTTCCTCACAAGTTTTGTTATGCATGCAACAAAACAGAATTGCATCCAACTGTGCTGTAGTGCCAGCATTTTTGAGATGGACTGAACAGCAAGTGCTTTCATTTTTACTGGTCTTGCCTCAAAGGCAACTTTCTAGTAATGGAAACCAATACAATTTTTTTTTAAATGTAAGCAAAGACTGCAAATAGGCTTTTCATAAAGAAGTAAATCCTGTACATGAATATATTTTGACTAATTCCATGGATGAACTACTATGTCGTATCAGTAAAAGTCAGTAACTAAAGCTGAATAATATACTCTTTAACGGTTAACTTATGTAAGAGTGATACTGAGAAAGCTATATGATACCCACATTTTCTCAGAATTATGTTTAGTACACTGCTGTGAGAAATCTATAAAAGACACATGCATGTGCTTAAAAAATGAGAGAAAAAAAGACAGTGCCGAGTTTTGATTTTGTAGTAGATTTGAATCTGGGTGGAACTGGGTGGTAGTCCTTTACATATTGATCTTACTTTCTAAAGTGGCTTTTCTTTTAATCTTCATGCTAAACCTGGGGTAGATTTTATAACCCTAAAAACTGAGCCTTGCTGTGTGGTGCAGAAACTTAGTTTCCTCTCAGACCAGTCGAATGAATTGCAATTTGCAGAAAGGTTCATGTGGATTTTTATCCACTTGTGCCAGAAAAACGTTGCTAGCATCAGCTTCAGATCAACAAAAACAAACAGTAGATTTTAACTTAGTATTGTTACTTAAAATGAATTACAAGGCGCCTAAATCTAACCCATTACATTTTACATGTACCAGCTGAACCAGTTGCTAAGCCTAGGTTTCAGTTTGCTTTCGTCTACGAGGCACGACTGCCCATCTTAAGTATAAGCATTCAAAGCGATAAGCTGGTCTGTGCAAGACATACGACTGCAATCTGTTTTAATAATATAGTCATTCCACATTTAACAAGCTGAGGTTGTATTGTCTGAAGTTAACTCAGCGTCACGCCTAAGTACATCCAGAGCGCAGTGCACAGCCGAAAATTTCAACACCCACCCAACACCTAAAATCTCAGCGTAAAAGGACAAATGAACGTTATCTGATACAGACATTATTTTGTTAATTAAAGCAATGTAATTATCAATGAGAACGGAATCGATATCCGTTAACACCAACCACTGCAATCTGAGATTTCCGTTAAGGACTTGAGCCATAAGCTAATATAAAACACGCACCCGGAGAAAACGGGAGGTTAGAAAGTCTGATTTGTTAACTATACACATGACCTAGCCTTATCTAATAACAATAAATAACAGGCAGGAAAACGGCCAACACTGCGGGAAGCATTTTCGTTCAAAGTAGCTGCTACAACAAAAGCTAACAGCAGTCTTGACGCTAGCTTGCAAGAAACGTTTCTGTCTCTCCTCTTCGTTTCGCTCCCCACGCTAATATAACAATACATGTAATGTTACATTTTGTGTTCATTTAATGGGTGAACGCGCTAGGGTGAATTAACGCTTACTCACAGAATTATGTACACGCGGATAGTCTTTGACTCGGGGTGGTGTCTGAAGCAGATCCCTCGGAGCAGTGCCTTCCTCGGTACCGAGCTAGCCACAAGTTGCTAACAGAGGGCGTGGCCTAGGTAAAAGTAAACAATGGTGACGTCAGGTTCACACGCGGACTGTTTGAGAGCGGCTTAAATTTTGACGCATTTTATCAGGAAACAAAATCATATTTTCTTGTCCATAGAAGAAGTAGTCACCATCCTAAAGGACAGGTACACGGCCTATTTATAAAAATGTGAATATTTTAAATAAAATAACAAAAAAATAAATAACCCACTCTTCGAATATTATCCAAAAAACAAACAAACAAAAAAATCGAAAGCTTATCAACGTTTGCTTGTATGCACTCATTTTAAAGTCTGCATAGGTGGCTTCAAGTTTCAATCAACAGAAATCACTTCTACTGTATCAGAATTTAAAGGATGTTTTTAAAATACCGTTTTAAACCGGATTAGTAATAATCATTTTATTACCGTAGTATATGTGACAGGATGTGTTACTTTATTTAGTTTTTAACCATTAGCATGCACTGAGGTTAGTCTAGTGCAGAAGGCACTATCTCCACTTTCGCTGTTGAAGGTCGGTTCGCCATATATTACTTTAGTACGTTCTAAACGTCGATTAATGCAAAAATCTGGCTCAGTATTTTTGGCAGAGCTGTTAATATGGACCTTACGGGTGATAAAACTCCGCAAGGCTTAATGATAATCACAACAAAAACGCCAAATCTTCAGCAAAGACTACTAGAGTTAAGAGATGAAAATGAACCCTTCTATTTGTATACCCGTGCTTTTATGTGACCGCAAGAGGGAGATATTTTACCTGTGGATGGCATGAAATCGAATCCATAAGTACATTTGATTTTTGTTTCTTAAGAAACCGACAGCCACGTTACAAAATAAAAAATAAATAAATAAACGAAGTAGTTTATCATTCCCACCCCCATTCGCTGTACCGTAGGGTGTAGGATTACCCTGCATATATTACAGTACCTTAAATGCCCAGGCAGAGATCTTTGGCAAGAAGAAGGGAAGACACATCTAAAACATGACCTTTTCTGGGACTCCTGTCGACAGTGTTTTTCTATTATGACAGCACCTAAAAGTCCAGTATATTCTTTTATATTCAGTTTAATTAAATTATAGCAGAAAAGTTTTAATAAAAGGAAAGAAAAAAAAACATGAAAGTTGAAACATTTTTATTTCTTTTAAACATGTGTAAAACTAATGGAGAATCATACAGTTTCGATATGCAGAAAACAGAGGACTTTAACAATGTAAACTGCTGATGAACACAAGGCACCATCCAAGATCAACAATCAGTTACAAGGTCTGAGATCTGCAGTGAGCAGTCAGCTGTACATGTGCAATGAAACGCTATTGTTATTCTCTTATCCTACAGTATGTGCTCTTAATGTTACTATAAAAACTGAACAATACGGGTTAAAGAAAGCAATTTTGGCAAGTGTAATATTCATCTAGCAGAGTACTGAAGCTGAGCCACATTACAAATACGTCAACATTTGATTGATAAATGACAGCAGCAGTCTTTCTGTTGGTGTCAATGCTAACTTTGTGGAAATCAAGTCAATTGTATGAGTATTGCAGTATCAGTGAAAAAAAAAAAAGCTCTGTTGAAAAGGCGCCTTTGGTGGGACATATTAACATGAATTTTGACATTTCTTAAACATGGCTGATTTTAAATTGTACATATATAGGTTTACTCATATGACACCACAGAGAGCCAACACATTAAAGCAATGAATTTTCGAGAAAGTGAAACCACCTTAGTACAACAGAAATAAACTATCACTAATGAACTTTTTTCCTGCAGTTTTGGCATTGATGCTACAATAACATCTCTTCTTAAAAATATTTAAATTGGCTCCAAACAGCAACAGCTTCTTTGTGCCCTCGTGATAGATTTCTGTGTGTTGTGTATTTATTGGTCATTTTTCCTGGGGGCAGTTTTATGTACTTCAGACTTAAGAGAATACATAAAAACATTGCACTTGATCAGAAAAGGTGACACAAAACCAAATTGTATTTGGTCTCAGTTACCACAACTCCATATGCTGTTAACTCTAGAGGGACTATCAGATGTCTTTTATACACAGTACAAAGTGCTTGACATAGAGCAGAGGCTTAAGTAAAAATGACAACCACAACACGGCAAATTTCCTACAGAATAGAAATTATTGCATATATTTCTCAGCATCTACTCAAGGTGTCTTGTGCACCGAGGTCACTTTATTGTAATACTAACATATTCCTTTCCCCATCCCCCTTATTCTACACAAGAAAATGAAAAAAAAAAAATGTGCAATTTATGTTCAAATATTCACCTTACAGCATACTAATTATTCATCTTGTCCTGAACAGACAACAGTATTTTCTTACTGTAATTTACAAAAAGATAAAATCACTGGCTAGAAAAGCTGTGTAATGTGTTGTTAATATAAAGGTTTGCTTGTGATACTTTCTTTGCTCAAAAATCCCCCAAAATTAGATGTAGTTTAAAGACCTAGCTTTTTATGTACTTGGTAAACTACACAAAGTAAGCTAGAATACATCTACACGAGTTATTGTTTTGGTTACAATTCTGTAAAATTGTGCAGTATTAAAAAAAAAGAAAAAAAGAAAAGAAAAGCTAAACATACAAATACTGCCGTAGACATATTTAAACTAAACTGACTTTTTACTTTAGACTAAAACAATGATATTTTTTATCATGTATGACAGTAATACTTAAAAGATGTGAAATTTCCTTGACTTTGAGGCTTTATACATGAACTACATTGAGGTAATTAAGATGATACATGAAGCAAATCGAATGCTCCAAAATTTGCCCCAGTATTATCACAACCCCCCCCCCCCAAAAGAAAATTAAAACACGTTCATGAGCAAAACAAAACAAAAAACACACACACAAAAAAAAAAAAAAAAAAAAAGGTTCTTGAGAGTTGCTAATGTCTTGATCTACCTCCTTCGAAAGCATGGTGCTCCTCATGGGCTGAAATATAACAGAAGATCTTATCACATCTCATGATTTCAGTCATTAAAAATGATGATACCGCACCCAAAGAAAAGAAGAAAATACTCACGTTTATAAAACACCGCTTTAAAAGGTACTTGTGGAAGGAGCTCGTTGATCCTTCCTATGATGTTTGACTCGTTAACACAAGAAGCATTTCCATTCCAGACCTGAACGACATCTTCTCTGTCTCTTATACTAACGCTGACTCCAACTACTTCATCCTCTGTAAAAAATAAAAAAATGACAATTAAGCATTTCTGACTCATAGTGTTTGCAAGCTATAATAGCAATGGTGTTTTACAGAATATAATAATAATTTAAAAAATATATAATCACAATCAAGAACATTTAAAAGAATTTTACCTGCAGCACAATAATCACTGAACTGCTCTCCAATAGTAGCCAAAAGCAACTCCTTCCACACAGCAGACTATAAATGAGAAGACAACTTTATTTAATGATCATGAAAGTAGATAGTGTACAAAATAAACGCTTAAATGTGTTGTATAACTTACAGTGCATTCTTTGGGTACTTTCATTTTCCACACACCACCTTTGGCATTGCTTTCTTCTTCCCTGTATGCAAATAAGGAAGTGACATTACAAATTATAAAAATGACATCATGTGAAAACAAATGTTGTTCTTGAGGTTCAGCTCACCAGAGTGGTTTTCTTTCTCCTCTCATCAGATGATAGCTCCATCTCAGTGGCAAGCTGGAGACCCCAGGTATGTTGTTGTAAACTCTCCAAAAGTTCTACTCCAGAGCAAAGGTGAGCAGAGGAAATGGGTCATTTTATTGAACCATTTACCAACACATGGAGCACAGACATTTGGCCTTGGTGATATTTTGCAGTGGCCAAAAAGAATTTCCTTATTACTCTTATCTACACACACCTACTGATAAACTGGCATTCTTATTACACGACGCTTAGTCAAGAGCTGAGAGTACTTTGAATAAAATTATGAATTGCTTTTACATACAAAGACATCAATCACAAACATTTTAAACACCAACTACCAACAGATGTACAACCAATTTGTGTATTCATCGTACCTGGACAGTCTCCACAGTGTAGATTTTCTTCAGGTTTGACTCACACTCAGCTGCTGTTGTTCCTGGTAGAGATCTATCAAGAAAAAAAGAAAATCAGATTCTACCTTCTTTTCTTTTTTAAATTCAAGCTTATAAATATCTCAGATCAACTAAATAAACCGTTTTTCTGAGCTATATTAATCACATGTGTCCGAATCATGCCCTCTGAGCAGACAGGATGGGGTCAAGTGTTTGGGGGGGGGGGGGGGGGGGGGGAATCAGATGACAAAAACGCCAGTAAACAGTAAACAACACTGACCCCGTTTGAACACTGCACCCTCTGATTTGTACACACAGTGGACGATGGGCTTGTGTAACTCAGTGTTGCTTATGTTCAACTCTGTTTTGATTACTTAGTGTCAAACTAGAAACTTTATTGAGAAGTAAAAGTAAATTTTACTTAAACAGAAGTAGTGACTCACTAAACAATAACAATCACATGAGCAGCAACAGAATAACACCTGTGTTAATAAGAACATGCAGTGACCTTATCTGAAATCACGCTGAGTTATTAATATTCAGCCAGCCCGTCATAATTACACCCTTTGCTTATTTTAAGATCCTTCCAAGAAGAGGAATTGTTTATGTAGGTCAGACAGGAAACAGTTGGCAGATAAGCTGCATCACCATTACCAAGCATTTTGTATGTGTATCTTGTGCAATGTTCTTTTCTGATTAAATAAAGAAAAACAACAACAACAATCACCGTTTTGTTGTTAAGATCACCTGTTATATTATCTAAGCTACAATGCCTGACTTACACTAGAGGCCTGATAAATTCATTTCCCCTCTTTGTTCTCCATAACAGGTCAACAACAAAGAGTTCACCCAGACAACTACAGCAAATGCTAACACAACCGGGAGTGGGTGAAATTAAACAGTTTCTTACCTGTCAAGCCAGAATGTCCAGGGAGAATGTAAAGGCAGGGTGTCATTTCCATTGTTATTGTTATTAGAAATCCCTCCCAAATTTCTGTCACTGATATGAATGTTGTGCTCCAGCAGACTCGGGCTGGATGATGAGCTCAGTTGTAATGCAGCTACTGGAACTGCCATCGTTATCACTGAAAACCAAGTGACCACGTACTAAAAACTAGCAGATGTCTTGCTTTCACTGTTGCCGTCGTCCGTGGTGTAAATATATAGGCTCCTTAGGTAAAACTAACCACGATCAGCTGCTGACTCATTGGTCGCTTCACCGGTTTGCGCCGTCACAACACAAAACGATGACGCCCCGCTGACTGCCTGCGGCATCTACAGCGCGCCAGAGCGATCGAGAAGTTTCCGTCACGTAATCCTGCACATGCAGTAAATGAAAATATTAATACCTCCGCGGCGAGAATAACAAGTATTTTAATTTTAGCAACTTATTTCTTTGCGGGGGGGCAGCGCTCTGCTTTGTTGATCTTCGCGTCTTCCGCAAATGTGAATACGTAATTGCAGACATGCGCAGTCGTCACTGCCACCAGCTTTGTTGGGTTGCTACCTGCTAACGTGCTACTAACCTGCAAGTATTTCTTGCCTCTGACTGGCCACAGCAATGGACATCGACGCATTGTTGGAAGCGTTTCAAGGCAATGTTTGCAGTTGTTAAATGAGCTATTATTAGATTGATTATTTCCTTTATATTTGGCTTAATGCCCTGAGCAAAATGTCTTATGTTTGCTAACTACGTTATTTCGTAACTTAGCTTATCAACAACAACTAGCGTTTAAAAGAAGCATCTAGCGTCTCTGAATTCAGTCTCTGCATGATTTCACCATTTTAATGCTGTCTTCTGCATGCAAAAATTTCGTATTCACACACTTTACACCTATTTATTTCCCCACAGACGCTTAGCGATTATGTAAACAGCTAGCTTGATAACGTCACAACATGCTGCTAACAATAAAATGCTAGCTAACTAACTTGTGGGAACTTTCTATATAGTTAACTGAGAATGGTTTGGGGATTTTATAAAGATGCACTTAACATTTGGTCTTGTTTAATGAATGTATTTTCTCTTGATGCAGCAGTAAATATTTTAATCGATGTCACTTTACACTGTAATTTGGAGAAGCCTGAAACCAAACATTATCTTCTCAGGTTATTTTAAAAGTATTCACCTTTGATATTTAGTTCAGTGCAGCCGCATGCATTTGTTATATTATCTTGGGGATCAGCGTTGTTTCCTAGCTTGTTTTAAGGGTATTAAAATTAAACTTTCTTTTTGTTCCTTAATGTTGGCTTTTGCAGATTTTGAGAAGAAAGGGAAGAAAGAGACCTGTCCCCTGTTGGAGCAATTTTTGTGTCATATTGCCAAGACGGGCCAACCGATGTGAGTACCATGGGTACATGAACGATGGCTACACCCATTAAATTTTACACAACTACACTTAACAGATTTGTTTAAAGCAAACTTGCGTTGTCTTACAGGATCCCGTGGTCACAGTTCAAAACATACTTCATGTTTAAATTGGAAAAAGTCATGGATGATTTTCATGCTGCAACACCAGAACAGAGAGGACCACATAATCCCAATGTAGAGTTTGTCCCATTTGAAGAAATGAAGACGAGGATCTTAAAAATAGTGGATGGATACAATGGGTGAGTTGAGATTATAATGAGCAATGGTAAACAAATCCTTAGTCACAACTTCAGTAGTGACTGAGTTTCAATCAGTAGTTTTTATTATTGGTATTCCTACATGCTGTTAAATCAAAACATAACCACAAAAACATCTAGATATTTGAGCATGCATTTTATATAAAAATGTACAAGGTTTACTCATATTTTATTCTGCCCACTGTGCGCTGCAGTGCGTTAGTGTCGGTCTAACAGGGTGGGCAATATACCCTCATAAATTATATCACAGTATTTTAAGAAAATATGCAATAATAATATTTCTGATAGGGGAAAAAATACTGAATTGCTGATTGAATCTTGCAGGCAGTGTGACTGCAGTGTGAATCTACTGAAACAAGATGCCAACAGCAGCCTTATAGTGCAATAGCAGTGACACAATAGTATACAGAGTGTTTTCCCCTGGAAATTATAACTAAAAGAATAAAAGGAGTGTTTAACAATACCCAAGGTATCTTAACATTATAACTCTTTGAGAGGTTGCACAATATTGTTTTCTACCTGGGATCTTACTATCATATAGAGTGCAACTAGCGAGTGCTCCAGCAATGCTCGATGGAGCCATTTGTTTACTTTTGGGCCTCACAACTGCTAGCGTCTCCTGCTTAACAGCCTGGGTGTATTCAATCAATCAATCAATCAATCAATCAATCTTTATTTATAAAGCACTTTTCATACAAAAAAAAAAATGTAGCACAAACGATCATGAATACACACATTCTCCCCCCCCCACACTTAAGGAGTAAAATTGGGCTGGGTACGCATGAGCCAAGTGAGGAAACACTATCACAGGGAGCCGTCTGCACCGGGAGCCAGTCACAGACCGCAGCCTCCAGGCTGGGCACACAGCAGGAGGGAGGCAAAGAAGCTCCCCAGCCAGGCTGAGAGGACCCAGAGCCCCAGCAGCCACGGTCGATCACAGCCCCAGTGCAGAGAGCCCCCTCCGAGGAAACACTGGAGATATGACCCAATAAGGATATATACAGGGTAAAAAGATAAAATAAATAAGAATGGGATACAATATAAATATAGAGTAAGAAGATAAAAAATGAATAAGAATAAAATCAATAAATATTAGGTAAAACCTAAATTAATAATATAAATAGAATAACAGGATAGAATAAAGAAGCATAAAATAAATAAACGTTAGGTGAAAGCTAAATTAAAAAGGTGGGTCTTGAGCCTGTTCTTAAAAACATGTACGTTCTCTGCGGCCCTGAGCTCCTCCGGCAGGCTGTTCCACAGACGAGGACCATACCACTGAAAAGCTGCCTCTCCGTGAGTATGTGTCCTGACTTTAGGGACAATCAAAAGGCCAGTACCAGAGGACCTCAGGGTCCGCGAGGGTTCATATGGTAAAAGCAAATCTGAGAGATAAGAAGGCCCAAGACCATTAAGACATTTAAAAACCAATAAAAGAACTTTAAAATCGATCCTGAAACACACGGGCAACCAATGCAGCGATTCTAAAACCGGTGTAATGTGGGCCCGCCCTCTGGTCTTCGTCAGCACATGAGCTGCAGAGTTTTGTAAAAGTTGTAAGGGTAAAATATTCTTTTTGGGGAGACCAGAGAGCAGGGCATTACAGTAATCAATGCGACTGGTAATAAAAGCATGCATCAACATCTCCGTGTTGGCCCGAGAGACAATAGGGAGGACTCTGGCTATATTTTTTTAGATGATAAAATCCAATTTTGGTTACATGTTTAATATGTGGGATAAAACCAAGCTCAGAGTCAAAAATAACACCCAGGTTTTTCACTTGTAGCAAAGGACATAGTGAAAATGCCTGTAATTTAGACAAGAGTTTCTCTCTCTGAGCCTCAGGACCGATGATTAAAACTTCAGTTTTGTCCTGGTTAAGCTGTAAAAAGTTTTCTGCCATCCAAGATCTTATATCTAAAATACAGTTAAAAACGCTGTCTTTGCTTCAAGTGGTGAAGCAGATCTGTTGATTCCACCTTCAGTGAGAATAGTTTTCGTGCATATTTTGCAAAGTAACGTATTTAGTTGGAAGTAGCCTTTTTAGGTTCTAAAATCATTGCCTTGCTCTCAAATATCTGTATTTGAGCAATTGTTGTGTGCACTGGGACCATTTTTAACACTTTAAAACAAACTATATGAAGCGTTATGTTAATAAGCAATCTCACTAAATTATTTGCATCATAGCTTGTGATCATTTATGACTGTAGCTGACCAGATACATGCAGATTATTCTTTTTTTTCTCTCTTTTTTTTGGCTGTATGTATTAAACTCTTACTTGCTTATAGGGCTGTTCGATATAACGATATATATCGGATGACGATATGAAAACGTCTATCATTTCATATTACACTATCGTTTGTTTCGTGGTGTCGCAAAGAAAACTGTTTACGGCAATATTTTTTCATCGTTTTGATGGTCACTGTATAATTTCCCGATGTTCTCTCTTTCTCTTATATTTAATATAGCCGCACTACGGACGGACAAGCGATTGTTTTTATGCGTTGTCGTTAGCAACAACAACGGTAAAATCATCACATGGCTCCGCCGTCCGCACGTTTATTTTCCACATAAACCTTTCACAATAAAGCTGAAGATCCTGTTGAGATTTTTGAAAATAAACTGAATCAAGTGAAATAGAATGCATAGTGTTTATGCATGAGAAAATAAAAAGAGCAGTCATGTGCTAAAAAAATATAAAGCTTAAAACAGGCTTTTCCCTGCAGCATGCCGTGTAATAAATATTCACAAAGAAAATTGAGGCTGTATCAACTTATGTAACACTCGACTCCAGGTACACAATGCCCAGCTGAAAAACACTTCACGCATGTCGAGTTGCCCGAGATTCACAGAATTTACAGAAAATATAAAATTTTTCTTATTATATATCGTTGTCGGGACGATAAATGCCTTATATCGGGATATGAGATTTTGGTCATATCGCACAGCCCTACTTACTTATGCTCATCATCATCTGTTCCCTGATCCTAAATATTTCTCTAACTTTACAGAATCCCATTCACCATTCAGCGTCTATGTGAACTCCTTATGGACCCCAAGCGAAACTACACAGGAACAGACAAGTTTCTCAGGGGTTTGGAGAAGGTGAGCAATAAACCATATTATCTTAGTATCTGAAAATAAGATAAACAATATTAGCATATCAAAATGTAAATGTGCATTTCATGGCTTGAAAAAAAGCTTATATTTTTTCTCCTTTTCAGAATGTAATGGTGGTGAGCTGTATCTACCCCACATCAGAGTGAGTACATTGGCTGTTAAGATTCTGTTTCCTTTGCTCTTCTGTGTGCTGTATTTTTCTCAAGCTGCTTCTGTTGACAGTAATGGTCCCCAGAGATTTTATGCATTATTATTGAGTCACACTTACAGCAGCCATTTAACAGCCAGTTGGTTTTTTTTTCTGTGCCTTTCTACCTCTTTAAAGGAAAAATGGGGCATCCAGTATAAACAGAATGAATGGAGTGATGTTTCCTGGCAACTCTTCTCTATATACAGACAGGTGGGTGCAAAATGTCAGTGACTGATTTATACAAATTTGAAATTGCTTCATAAATTGCTAGCAAGTGGGAAAATTTTAAAGCCAAATAACATAAGGACAACCACAGTATAGTAAAGACAAAGCAATCTTGCCTGTCAGAAATAATATTTTATTCTTTTGGAGTAGAAATGTGAATGGGCCAGGCACACCAAAACCACTCAACAGACCAAAGCTGTCATTGCCAACTTCACTTTCCACCAACGGGCTCCCTGATTGTCCAGTCAGCAAAGAACCAGAGCCAGCCACAGAGGAGGTGGAGGAGCAGGGCATAAGGTAAATTGTTTGATCTGGTAATATGTCCTATCAAGAGTGTATTATACTCTAGTTTTTTGTTAGTTTTTTTTTATATCTCCTCTATAAAAACCTACTTTTAAGGTTTTTACAGAGGAGAGATCTCGTTTATAATTAGGTTTTGTCAAGACCCTGCCTTAAGAAAAAAACAAACAAAGAGCAACTCATCGGCTGGCATTTCAGTATATAATCTGTTTAACAGATTTTACTGTGTTTGTTTCAGTGAAACCTCACTATCAGAAGGTGAGATGACACCAAATAGCGGGATAAAGAATAAACACCCAGAAGAAGAGGATTCTGATGGTGATAAGCAAGAGGTGAAGAGACTGAAATTTGATGAAACTGAGGAGAATGAAACGACAAGTGAAAAAAATGAGTCGTCTTGTCATCAAGGGCCAGAGAGCTCGCCAGAGAGCTCGCCAGAGACACCAGAGTCTTCAAAACACTCCTGTGGTCAAGAATACAAAAGTGGAACATCTTGTGACACACCTAGTGTATCTGACAATCATGGTATGTGTTCATGATCCTTATTTAGGCTATTTTATAACTTCTGACACTACAGTGTCTTCATAATAGTTGCATCCTTATAATTTCAAATACAGAGGGGCTTATAAGTGTTGCAAAAAAGACAACAGATCTTTTTAATACAGATCTCTTGGCTGATGTTGTTTCTCTGTAGTAGAACATAAATACAAATTGACTAAAACCTAGTTAGCCTAAAGTTAAAGCAATATTTCTGTGCCTTTCAAACAGGCAAATGTTCTGAATAGTTTTGTAAAAATCTCTCACCTTATACCTTCTTAGCTTCTGATAAATGTGCATTGATGTGTCTTCCCATATTGAAGTATTATTGCTCTCCGTGCCACTTCTTTAAAAAGGTTTATATTTGAGATCCACTTCACAGATTCTTGTTGAAATACTTATTTTGCCCACTTTACAACACTAGTCTTTAAATTCACATATTCAGCTGGATAGCCTACAAGTTAGTTGCCGCAGAATGTCACTTAAAACGTCATGTTAAAATACCTTCGACTTTGCTTCCAGAGCCAAGCAGCACACAATCAGGACCCTCTGAGGTGGAAGAAGACTCATCTGAGGATACGGCTGACCACAGTCTGAAGAGCGATAGCACTGTGGACGAATCTGAGCAGCCTGTTCCATCAGAGGAAAGTTTTGAGCCGGACAGTGGGGAGGGAAACGGCAGCGATGGAGATGACTTAACCAGTGACAAGCAGATCCCCTCTTCCAGTAATTCACCAGACTTGTCAACAGAGGGCGTTGCTGGCATTTCAAACAGTGCAGAGACTGCAATAGAGCCTGGGGAACTTGACTAACTTCAAGGCCTGTCTGCCATCTGACTTTTTTTTTCTTTTCTTTTTTACACTGTATGATACCACACCAAGGGTATATCTGTAGCACTGTGGACCTGTAAGGACCAAGAGTGATGTGAACCTCTAGATTCCTCACAGAAGGATCTTTTTGTCCTAATCAGTTTCAAATTCTCAAGGCCACACATCACCTGGTCTTTAAACTGGAAGGCATGGATTTAAAAGAAGATTATGGAGACTGCCTTTTTCACTGTTGACTAAAAGTTTTTCTAATCTTTTTTTTCTTGATTTTTATATCTGAACGTAATAATTTAACCCTAATAACTGATGTAACTGATGTACTCTGAATTTTCATTATTCATTCGGCATGTATTTCCATAAAGATATGTTTGATAGAGTTTGTTTTAGCCTAAGCACAGTTGTTTTGACTATCTCACTAATGAATGTGTCTCTCTTAAGGTGAACGAGGACACCTGCCATGTAGAATGTGAAGCAATGCTTCACATATGTCTGTTTGCTTTTTCTATGAAGCACATACCGTAAATATATTTCTTATTAACATTATCTTGCACTTGTCAGCTTTGACCCCTTGAAGGATGTGGAAAATGTTATAGTTTTGGTTTTCATTCTATGAAGCCAGTATAAAACGGTATTGTAGTAACCAGTTTGGTTAGATAGAATATTGCTTTGGCTTAAGGGTAGCCATTTCTGCATCAAGCCCTGTAAACACAATACAAGGTACTTTTACACTTTATGTATGTCATACTTTAGTTTACAGTCGTCACTTTTGATAATTAGGAATTTTTACAGTATGTATCTGTAAATCAGTTTTTGTAGACTTGTAATAAATGTCCACTGCCTTCGTAAAACTGATCATCGCTGGAAACTGAAGGCTTGCGCTTGTATCATAGTATTCATGGAAAGCAATAAATGCTGAAATTTGAAGTGTACTTTGCCCAGCTGGTGTTAAGGCAGTTGCTTATCTGGGTTAATGTTAACACAACAATTGTGTCCAGGGAATTATTGTTTAGCTGCACTCAAAATGTTATGAGAATAGAAACATTTCCTGACATTATAACATTTTAGCCCAGATTACATTGACGTATATATCAGCGATATATACGTCAATGTTAGCATAGTTTATTTATATGCTGGTGGTACACCATAACCTTAGCCAAAACATGAGTTTGATAGCATGCCTAGTGTTTTTCAACAGCCACATTATTAGGTGCAAATGGTTCAAATGTTTAATGTAAATGTCTACTCAGCTATTCAGATTGAAGCAACCCACTGCATTGAGGCATTTGGACTTGATCACGAAGACTTGTTGAAGTTCAAAGCAAGTCTCAGAATAGGAAGAAAGGGTGAGTTGACTGACTTTTGTTGCTAAACAGGCTGGTCTGAAACTGCTGATCTACTGGGATCTTCCCCTGCAGTCTTATAGTTTATAGAGAAAGGTATAAAAAAGAAAATAACAAGCTTGCAGCAGTTCTCTGTGACAAAATGCCCAGAGATCAGAGGAGAATGACCAGGCTGTTTCTAGTTGAGTAACTCAGATACCCATTTCTTACAACAAGAACATCTCTGGGCAGATGGACTACAGCAGCAGAAGACTGTATCAGGTGCCACTCCTGTCGTCTAAGAACAGGAAACTCAGACTGCAATTCCCAAGGGCTCTCCAAAAACCAAGAGATAAAAAAAAACAAAAAAAACGGGCTATGTATCAAAGGTTTAGACTGCTGCTGGTGGTGTAATGGGGCGACGCGTATTTTCTTAGCACACTTTAGACCCCTAAGCACCACACAGTCTACCTAATGGCTGCTTCCAGTAGGATAACACTTTTGAAACGTGTTGGAGCAAGAGATTCACATCACAGATGAGCAGCTGACAAATCTGCAGCAGCAGCGTGTCTGTATCATATCAACATGGACCAAAATGTTTGAGGAATATTTCCAGCAACCTACTGAAGCTATTCCATGAAGAATTAAGGCAGTTCTGACAGCAAATGGGGGAAAAACCTGGTACTAGCAAGGTGTAACTAATGTAGGTCTATGTTCTAACATGCTTGCCTGCTTCCTTTCTGAAAGCTTGCTTTTATTTTACTAAGCTAAAACTCTAGAAGTAACAATGACATATATATAATACATTACAGAAAACTGCCAGGCATGGGCGTAGAAATGGGTCATCAGCACAGGTAAAAGCATTTGTACGATGACTGGATGAGGGGGAATATCTCTTGTGTAAGACAGGAGGTGTAAATCATTTTAATCGTGCAAGGATATCATCCAGTGACTCCTCAATGGCCTTGAAACCTCTAAGCTAAGATTATCACTATTCCTGTTGTCAGCACGTATATTAGCCGGGAAGGAAATGGGCCAAGCCATGTTTTCACCTATAAACAAAAGAGAAGATCCTGCTAACGCTGATGTTCTAGTGAAAAAGTATAGCTGTTTCCAAGTCTGCTTTCTACTCAAAAACAAAACAAAAGCCTGCTTGATGTTTGACCCTTTTCCAAAATAGGATTTCTATTTTGAGATATGAGGTGGAGTTAAATGCACATCACTAGTGACAACAATTTTATTATAGGTTTCAGTAAGACTAGAGTGGGCATTCATAGAGTAATCAGGGTACCAGTTAATTACCTGGCACCTGAAGGTCAGGGTTTCCAGGAATAACTAAAGGACTGAGCTGAGTGAATTATCAGACGGGTCAGGAGCTTTCTATTTTGGAATAGATTACCTATTAGTCCACAGGTAATACTTTATTTTAATGTGCTTGACCTTTTGTTTGATCATTCTATCAATTCATTTGATTTTCCCCTCAATTATATAACCTCAAAAACTAAAATTTGAATTCCAGCTCTGCTTTGTAAAGCCTTAAATCACTCGATTCAAAACTATTATACACTATACAGACTTTAGGCCTTAGCTTACCTTTGGCATTTTATACCTTAATGTAAACTTAAATCATATAATTAAATAATAATACATTTTAATTTGTGAAAATTGAATGAAATCAGAGATCCTTGAAACCCTTTTATGTCATTTTTCCCCACAACTTTCACACACAGTATTGTTTTTCTTCTAGTTTAGTATAGGTACAAGCAGCAGCACAATCCTCCCATAATCTGTCTGTGAACTAATTGAATTTGACAAGTGTTCATTTCTAATCCTTTATCATGTGATCCATAGCAGTCTGTGTCTCATCCTCACTTTCAGTAGGGATTTGCCACAATTGAGAGCCTAATAACAATTCAGCTTCTATGGACTTTCATGCCATATTGGTCAGTTTGGTTTTTGCTGATTTGCACAAACTTAGCCTGCAGCCACTGGCTCTGTAACTGAGCACTCTTTTCATTTTGTAATGTAGGTGGAAGCTTAAAAAATGTAACCAGGTCAAACCAGGTTCGTGTAATGTAAAAGATAATATTCGTGATTTTCGGCGAGAATAAAAATATTACCAACATGGGTCAACGCCTGAGTGAAGAGAGTGACCAAGACAAGGAAATCGATGTGGCGGAGCTGCAGGAATGGTACAAAAAGTTTGTTGTGGAATGCCCAAGTGGAACGCTGTTCATGCACGAGTTCAAGAGTTTCTTTGGCGTTACTCATAACAAGGAAGCTGCAGATTACATTGAAAACATGTTTCGAGCATTTGACAAAAACGGAGTAAGTACAAACTTCTGTTCTGTCTCATTTTAACGTTGTTACCAAACTACACAGCAGGAGCAGATATTAGTACACATTTGTTGATTCGGGAGGTTGCTTGTGTTGTTTCACCTGATGCTCATTATCAAATACGTATTTTATCATTTGGAGCAATTTTGAGGACTAAATTAATTTGTACAAGTAAGGAAAAATGTCATAAATGTCCATGTATCAATTTCACTGAGAATACTTTTTTGGTTTTCAGGGTATACACAGCAAGCAAACTGGATGTTTCAGCTTAGCTCTAGGAATAATGGATAATTTTCACTTTTCTCTGACAGGTTAAAGTCCACACTGAAGTAAACATTTAAGTTCTTAGTGACATCCTTGTATTCCTTCACAACATCTGAACCTTGTGTGCACACAGGACAACACCATTGATTTCTTGGAGTATGTGGCAGCTTTGAACTTAGTCCTTCGGGGAAAACTGGAGCATAAACTTAAATGGACATTCAAAATGTATGACAAAGACGGAAGCGGGTGCATCGACAAAACAGAGCTTCTAGAAATTGTGGAGGTAATATTTACTATTTTAAAGTCTCCATGTGTACTGCATAGTTGATATTATGCAGCTGAATTGGCTGAATTGAAGGAGTCATTGTAACATCTTTTCCTGTAACTCTCAGTCTATTTATCGGCTGAAGAAAGCCTGCCATGGAGAGCTGGATGAAGAATGTAATCTGCTGACCCCAGACCAAGTGGTTGACCGGATATTTGAGCTGGTTGATGAAAATGGGGATGGTGAGTGTTTGCAATGGTTTCTGACAGTTTAAAATGTTCCATGGATGATTTAAAACTTCTGAGATAGGCAGCTGTGGCATTGTGAAGCACTAATTGTAAAATTGTAAGAGTATTCATTATTGCTTGTTTATATTAAAAGGATAGGTGGGTGCAAGCTTTACAGTGGTCATCTATCAGGAATGGAGAAATGTATACATAAATAACCCAAAGAATAACTGTCCTGCGTCACTTAGGGGAGCTCTCACTGGATGAGTTCATCGATGGAGCACGGAGGGACAAGTGGGTGATGAAGATGCTGCAGATGGATGTGAACCCCGGAGACTGGCTCAATGAGCGACGCCGTAGTGCGGACTTCTAGGGGGAAGCACAGACTGTCAGTCTGTCATGCACAATCCTCATGTGTAACTATTCATATTGTGATTTTGTGTATATTGCAGTTTATATGTATATAAAATAAAACACTGATACTGTCTGACTGCTAATGTGCTATATGCTGTTGTATCATATTTAGATACATGTTCACATCAGTGCTGAGATTTTCACAAGCTTTCATTTATTGCTGCGTATGATGATGTAGGTTTTGTTTGTCTGCCCTTGCTTTATTTTCTTATATGTAATAATATGAGCAAAAAAAGAGTTCTCCAATAAACATACTAATAAATCACAATAAATGTGAAGGTGTGAATTTCTTAAAACATAAAACACTAAATAAATTTAGGAGACCACCGGAAGTTGCCAACTTTTATTGATAGGCATTGAATAAAAGACTTCTAAACATAAATATTAGTGTATACTGTTAAAATGGGTTTCTATTAAAGTATGCTTTGCAATTATTCTAATGGAAAAGTTAAATTATTCGTTTTGCATATTTATCTGACAACCTTCACATTCCGAAGGCGTGATCGTCCACAAAGTCTCGCTATTTCTCGCGAGACGATATGTTACGTAGCAGCTTTACATACTGCTCCAAACCAACTAACCTACCGAGCACTGTGTACGTAAGTGAAACAGCTTTATGCAGTTAGCAGTTTGTAAATCATACGAGTGACTGCACTAGCGTACAGCGTACTGTGCAAACTAGCAAACAGGTCTTCCAGCAGAAATTGAATGTCGATACTTCCGTGTGTTTTTAGTGTGTGTTCAAGATACTTAACAGCAAATCAAATCGCCCTGCAAGTGCTTTACCCTCACTTGCCAATGTCGTCCGAACCTCATATGTCGGCCAGCACCTACACAACTAAGGTAAACTTCAGTTTCTGGGGTTTCTCCGTCAAGAGACCAGTGTTTACTGTATTTGTTATTCCGTCGTTATGCTTCACGACATTGTCTAATGCTGCCCCCTCCTGGTTAGCCTGCAGAACACAAGTGGAGGCTGAGTTATGTCACCGGGGACCTGTTCTCCTGCCCTGCGCATGAAGCTCTGGCCCACTGCATCAGTGAGGACATCCGTATGGGGGCAGGCATAGCTGTGGAATTCAAAAAGAGGTTTCAAGGGGTGACTGAGTTAAAAGAGCAAAGTGAGTCAACCCTTTTATTAAAGATTCATCAGGGATGAAGATGTCTTGTGATCATTTTACCAGCATGGAGACAGTTTTTTTTTTAAAAAGGTTAAAAGCCTTTAACCTCCTCCTCACTCGCTTTCCTTTTGTAACAGGCTGTGTTAGGAGTTTTGTCTACACTGTCTGAGAGTATCACATTGTATAAATTTTGTCTGACTCTGTGTACACATTAACCCATATTCTTCCACACACATTCGCTCTTATAGAAAGTCAGGGTAGTATCATATGACAAATGTGTAAATGTGACTTTGTATTTGTATCCTGTTGGGCGTGCCACTTACCAGCGTCATAATGGATGACTGACAGGTGCTCGCTCTCTTGTGTAACCTCCTAAAACTGAGCAAACACCCATCTGCACGTGACTGGATGAATTCTTTTCATAAACCGTCTCCTCACACGTTACAAACTGGACTAACATGCTGACTCGTTTGGAAACTTTCTCTTATGTTTCAAAAATAACTTGCTGAACTTTGTTTCTGAGAACATTTGAAGCGAGGAATAGGTTGAATAATTTTGCCTTAACATGTGAAAGTTTTGGGGAGTTTTCAGAGGCGACGTTGGACCTGATGCCTCTAATTTTGCATAAAGAAGCTTAGACACTGACACTGACAGATCATGTGGACACTTCAGTCTGAAAACTTTATTTTTGGTTATAAAAGGATATTAACAACAGATTCAAACAGTGTCTCTGAATAGAAAGATAGCAGTACAGTAATACAATCACAGATGAGCTGTGATGGTGTAACACTGACTTGACATGAACACGTTTTGCTGTTTTGTTTTTTTTCTTTGTTTTTTTTTACCATATTAATGGTTAAAAATGACACGTCAGATTCAAAAGGCCGAGAGTTCCCTCAACAGTTTTTCTCTTTAAAATGTTTGTGTCAAACAAGGCCTAGTATTACATCAATTGCCTTGGCAGATTAGAGGGAGGATGTGTTTGCCCAGACACTTTGTGCCAGAACAATGACACATGAGTTTTTGCTTTTGGATTTGTTTGGTTCTCAGGCTAGTAAACTTTTTGATAAACAACTCTACTTTCTAACTTTTTTTGTGTGTGTGTGTGTGTCCTCCGGTGTGTTAGTGAGGGTCTAGGGATTTATGAATCATTTTTTTATCAAGCCTTGTTCTAATGTGGATATTATATTTCTTTCTGTCTTTCTATTCTTTATAATCCAAACAGAAAAAGTGACAGGACAGTGTGCCGTACTGAAAAGTGATGGACGCTTTGTCTACTATCTGGTACACATGTTGATTAAAATTCACTAGATGTACACTTTTAGACAAATCAAGAGATTTTATTCGAAAGCTGTTGTGGTTAATGCAATGAAATGTTGTTTTTCTATTACTTTATTGTAGATCACAAAGAAAAAGGCAAGCCAGAAACCCACCTATGAGAGCCTGAGACAGAGCCTGGAGGACATGAGGTCACATTGCCTGAAGAACCAAGTATCAAGAATATCGATGCCTCGGTTTGTATCATTTCTTTTCTCTTTTGTGACCCTTAATTGAGAGAAATAATAATAAACAAATGTATTTTAAAATCCACTATTGTGTCATTTATTCAGTTGCTGTGGTGGTTAAATTCTTTATCTATTTTTCTGACAGTATCGGCTGTGGCCTGGATCAACTCAAGTGGACAAGCGTGTCAGAGATACTGGATCAGGTCTTCAAACACACAGACATCTCCATCACAGTTTACAGTCTTCCTCAGAGAGAAGAAACCACAGTGATGAAGGAAAACAGACGCAGATGATTCATGGAAATGTTGATTATTGAAATGCTGATGTACTTTTGTATATGAAGCCAAAGGGATTTTTTTTTTTCAAACTTGGAAACATGTTCTTTTCTCTGTTGATGGAAAATAAAGCTTTCTTTTTATAAAAGAACCCACATAAACTCATACACAACTAGCAGTGGTATTATTATAGAACCTTTTTGTAATGACTGTTGGGACTACTTCCAAAATATTTTAATCTATGCTCATCACTAAATTAAGATGAACCCGGATGAACTCAGTTTAATATCTCATATGGTGTGTTTTACACCACGGGATTGAGTATAAAGCGTCAGTTATCTCTTTATCTCCCCCTTCTTTCATTAAGCATTTACATTGCTGATTGAGCAAACAGTGCCTTTCTCTGTGGTCATCGTATAACTTCTGGAGTGCTCATCATGGCCACTGCAAATGGTCAAGGTATTGTATGCTTCTTTATTGATCTGCTGGGGTATTGTACTTTAATGCAGCCGAGGAACAATGGACCAGATGTGAGTGAAAGAGAGCAGGGAATTTGACACCACAAAGTCAATCCTGCACATCCATTTTCTCCAGTATGGGAAAGCCTTTTAACGCATGATGAAATTCAAGTGGAAAGGGGAGAGGTAATGACATACATTTTCCATTCAAGATATTTTATTGCAATCTCTAAAGGGGGCTTCATCTAACTGTGCGATGATATTCACTTCAGGTCCTGGTAATTATCGCGAACGTCAGTAGTGGCGAGACTGCTTGAACAGTGTGCTGCCTGCTAGCCTCCCATTCTCCTTTGGGGCACTTTCAATAATTCATGAAGAAAAGGCATTAACCGCTGTGCACACTGCGGCTGGCTGCCCATTTCCTCCCATATATCCAGGCTGGCTGGGAGACTTTGGTATCACTGCAACCAGCCTCCGCTCTCCTCCTCTCTTCCCATCCCCCTTCCTGCCTGGGAATTAGACTCCACACTGCAGCAGAGCCACCTAGCTGTGCTGCAGTGAGCACAGGGAAATCTCCCTTCATCTGACCTGCTGTCATAGTCAACGTGCTGCTGGTGTTGGACGGTGCAGCGAAATCTGTTCTCACCCCACCTTATAGCCCCCTTGTCTCTTTGTTCCCATGCAATGTCTGCTTGTCCCACTGCAGTACACTGGCTCGCCTCCACTGCTTTCCCTCATTCCCATTCTCCCCCCCTCCACACACACACACTGACAAACTCCCCCCATCCTCGTTCCTTTTTTTCTTTGCTCAATGCGTATGAAATTGCAGAGCTCAGCATTCTTTTCCACAGGCACTTAGGGAAAAAAAGGAAAGAAAAAAAGAGAGATGAGCTGGGCGGGAGGGCTTCTGGTGCACCACATAACTGGCTCCCTTCCAATTAAAGAGGAGAGCTTATGTTATTGAAGAGCAGCTTAGCCAATCAGGAAGCAGTGCAGGCAAAGACAGCAGGAAAAAAGCAGCAGAGCGGCTGAGCAAGAGAAAGAAAAAAAACTGCAGTGTGTGAGTGTGTGTAGTTTTTATCTCTCCCCTGAGCAGATCTTTATCAATTTGGGTACTCCAGTCTTGGGGTGCATTTGAATGAGAGTCTGTGTGTATGTGTCAGAGTTTACAGAGTAAAGGTGTGTCTGCACTGCTGTATTAGACTCCTGACTTATTCATTCTGAAATTGGAAATAAGAAAAAGTAAGAAGAGATTGATTATTTCTCTCTCTATCTCAAAGTGTCTGGGAATCTGCAGAGAAGGGGGAAGAACTCCGTGTCCAGGAGAGAGCAACCTGCACAAAAGGTAAGCAGCTGCATTCTCCTTCTGCAACCATGCCTGATTATTTCACTTCTGAAGTTGTGTTCTGTGTTCACTGTTAGTGAGTGTACTTATTCTTTTCCTTGTTTTAGTTCTTCACACACAGTTCCCTTTTAAATGCATACATGGATCTCTGTTTGTTTCCATTTCTTTTTTGCATAATATTTGATGAAAACGGAGAAGGAGAGAGAAAGAGGGAGGGGGAAGGTTAGTGTGGGACTCCCTGATGCTCCTAGGCAAGTTTCTGTGCACACGGTTCTCTAGTGCTGCAGTATCCCATTACATCCCTGTGCGGAGCTGCCTCAGCATCCAGACAGTGCCAGGATGAAGCAACCCAAACCAGCTACCAGCTTCCCAAATTTGCTCTCACAGTTTTACCTCGTTTTCACCTATCCCGGTTTGGGATAAGTGAAGTTTTGCTACTTATATTGTGAATAGGTACACTGTGATAAGCTCAGTGTGGTAAAAGGACTACGTCAGCCCATTATAATTTTATCCTGCACGCTCTCGTTGTGTACTCTGGGTGTCAGTGGGGTTGCTTAGATAACAGTTTGAATTGGCTCTGATAGTGTTTGAGACCGGCGATTAGTTTTTGTTTGGTTTATCTGGTGCTCTGGGACTTCCTCCAGTCTAAGCCTGCAGCAAAAGTAGGCTCTCTGATTGGCTGAACTGACTAAAGTGTACTAAAGAAACACAAAAAGATAGAAATAATATTATGAATTATTATTATTGTTAAAAATTAGCTCAAACAACAAAGGATAGTAAGTTGACGTACAGTTAAAAGGGTTATTCATTATTATATGTTTTTATATTAATGATTTCATTCTTTTATTTAAGAGAAATTGCAGTAATTTAATATATCCTCCTTTCTGTTCTGTACATCTGACCTTGATCATTTCTGAATGAAGATGTGATGTTGTCCAGCAGTGGGCACTATGTGTTTTCTCTGCTGAAAATGTCTGTGAACACTGGCCTGCTGCAGAGCAGGGAAAAATAATAGATGGACTTAACGTGTTGTGTATGAGGATGCTGAAAATACTGGATGAGCATTTTTTTGTGTTTTCATATTAGTTAAAAGTGAAGCTCGTACCTTTTACTCTGATAGTAGCTATAAGCATGAGACATACAACTAAACCCGATCATAACGTGGATTTGTGTTTCAAGTATTCAAGACTTTCTTATATTCAGCGGTACAGAGAGGGTTGAGAAGAAAATGTAATCTGTTTCAGCACCATGGACAGTGCACATAGCAGGGACCTTTTGCAAGAGCTTCCTTTATAAAGTTTGAAGCAAACCAGTGTTTAGTGAAGGCTGATGGGCATTCCTAATTATGTGTGGTTAGCTGATGTAATACCCTGCCTAGTTAAATTTTTCTAAATTGTTATATGACATTTGCAATGGCTGTGTGGCTTTGCTTCTTCATTATTCATACGCCTCTCCTCTTCTAGAACATAGTTTACCTTAAGAAGAGCTGTGTTTTTGTGAAGGAACTGAAATGTGGATTCTTCACAGTTTCATTTTGAAAAGAAAATACACACACAAAAAGGAAAAAAAAATGTTTTTGCTGGCCTTGTCTACCTGTATTATTGCTGTATGCTCTAGGTGGGAGTGACAGCACTGAGATTTTGTTCAGCCTTCCTTCCATCAAACCGACTGCAGCAGCAAGATATTTCAAGCTTGACAAATGGGTTTTACATGGACTTATTGAGTGATCACCCAAAATCCGAATGACAATGTTATTAAAAGAGAAACAACACATCGTTCCAGTTAACAGTGGCTAGCAATTAATTATGTTTTCTACAAATCGCTTGCAAAAAAAATGAAAATGACATGCAATGACTTTTCTTCATACAGCTCTGACACCTGCTGTGACACAGAGCTTTGTTTTATGAAGCAACCACAAAAGTGTCTCTGCAGGATGCTGCTGCCAGACTGTAAAACTCATTCAGGAAGTGATGATCAGAAACCTCTGCTCTTTAATGGGAAATAGATATGAAACCCCTCACCATTCCAAGAAGTAGACAGCATCTTGAAGATAAATTGTGGGAGATGGAGGAGGGTTAAGCTTTTGCTGTTAGATGGAATGTAGATGGAATGAGTCACACCAAAAACATTTGCGGTCATATTCTTGTATTTATTTGTGTAAGCGCTTTGAAAGAGGTTTCTTGTTTCATAATCAAATTGCCTGCAAGGTTTATCTCAATAACTTTGTAAACACTGCATGTAAGTCATTAGCGTAACTGTTTCTAACAGTTGTGAAGTTTCTGGGGGAAGGGACCAGCTGCTGGGCTTGTCATTGCTCATCCTCCAAGCGTGACATCCTCTGTCCCATGCTGTGCGGCATGGGCGTTTAGTGTGCCCCTGTAAATGATGGTGGAGGCAACATAGCGGAGCAACAACGGCTGTCACTGTACATTTAGCAACAATCTCAAAACTGCCCATCTCAGGATAAGAAGAGGTGCTGTAAAAACTCACCAGGCTATTTTGTTTAGATTGTTCAGATTTAAATAGAGGATGCTGCCGATGTTTAAGCCGAGCAGTCTCTCTTGGGGATGCTATAATGACACCTTGATAAACACAGCAAGTGGTCCCAATGACATTGCATGTATGTGTACTTGTACTGCTAATATAGAGATGTAAATTATAGATATTCTATTCCATTTGGAGAAAAAAAGGAAGTCTGGAATAAAGAAGGCTAAGATAACTCTCCAGGTAAAGGTTATTTGTTGTATATATTTATTTGTCTTATAGGTGTGCATGGCTATGTGCATGTGAGAAACAGAGGGTAGGGTAGTTTAAAAGAACAATATAAAACAGCAAGGGAAATATCGATTGCAGTCAACCTTAAGAGTGTTGAGAGAAGCAGGCAGGAAAAGCACATAACGAATCTGAAGAGAAGAGATGAGGCAAGACAAATGATACAACCATTGGCCAGAGAGGGATTGAGAGATAGAGTAAGAGATTGAGAGATTGTCAGAGGCAGAGCAAGAATGGAAGAGAGTGGGTGTGCATAGCAGAGCTACGAGCACTGCAGTACATTGCAGTGCCCAGCCCCCGCTGTGTTCTCTGTTCACCATCCGGTTCCATGCACTGAAAAGACCCCTGCAGCAGCAGCAGAGCGGCAGAGCATAGAGGGCTGCCTGCTGGAGAACGGCAACCTGACAAAATGCCGTTCACCCTTCGGTGTTCATTCTTTGCGCCTGGTGATGCACGGATTTTTAAAGAGCGATGGAAACATGGTGAACGTGACAAAACAGCCGACCTGCTCCTGCTAGCGCATTGCCATGTAGAGAGAGGGAGTAGTCAATTCACAGTCAGTCCCTGGATTATGTAAGCATATAGCACATTCACTTTGCTGGGTACTGACTGAATGATCCCACCTTCTCTGGCCATGGTTTCCTCATTAGGAACATCTGCCTCACTGTTTGCTTTTGTTCAAGAGGTAGCATCTTTGCAAACATAGGAGAGTAATTTATTGAAATTGCAACTATAGGGAAGCCAGCCAGATAAACCTTTAAATATCTGGTGTTTGCATGCCTTTGGCTTTATATTTTTTCGATGAAGGCATGTGTGGCAGATATGAATAAACAGTACCAGGAACAACTCCCAAGACCTTTACTTGATGTGGGCTCAAAAACAAAAACCCAAAAGAAAACACTCCTTAGTCAGTTTAATGTCAGGCAGAGTACAGTATGGATAAATAACTTAAACTGTAGCCTCACACTTCAGTTCTGTAGGATTAATTATTCAGCTTTTGGCCAGCCAAGTAGTACTCTCTCACTGTCACGCATAAACACATGCACGTGCACACATGCAAACACATGCATGCAAACACATGCATGCAAATGTAAAATGAATCTTAATCATGTGAGAGGCTGTAGGAAACGAAAGAGAAGCTTGTTTCTGCTTCCATAAACAGTTGCAATGTTTCCATCCCACTGCCTGCCTGGGGGGTGGTTGGCTGGAGTGTGAGAGCTTCCCCCATTCTACGCTTTCTGCTTTCCTTCTACTTTGCTGATGTGGCTGATTCAGATTGCGTAGTGTGGACTCTCTCTGCTTCCTGTGACACGACGTGATTGTGCTCAGTAGTGGTTGAGTCAATTACACCTTGCCAGACAGGTGTTTGAGCTGTTAAGTGTGTTTCCTTGCCCCATCAGACTGTGTTTGCTTCTGATTTGCACTGAAAAATCAGCACTAGGCTTTGGAAATGACACAATATAAATATGAGCTGCTTGTGAGTCACACTGCAACTAAAGATAGTAATACAACTCGCAATCATTATAAATGTACCCATTAACATCAGATGCTTACTCTATTGCTGGATTGTAACATTTCTTTCATGAGGCCATCTGGTACAAAAGATCAAAACGGTGGTTTAGAAATCGATTATTCAACCTACTTATGTTTCACACATTTAATCATTTCAGCTTTTAATATGAAGTCTGACAAAAGGAAGAGAGAATTGCTTCTGTCCTGTCTAAGTGTCTATATTCACAGAAGGAAAATGTTGTCTTTGACTAGGGAGCGTTGAGAACGTAGTCTTGAAGAGAAAAAGAGAGAAACACTCATTTGTGGGTTGGTTGTGACAGAGAGAGTGGAGAAAGCAGTGGAGTATTGTAGTGTGGGTGAGCTGCAGTAGGGATTTGGAGTGCTGCATTGAGCTGCATAATTAATGTTAAGAGGGTGGAGCTAAAGGCGGAGATAACGTCCCATGAAGAGCAAGCCGGCGTAACACTGCCGATACAGAAATAGCCCTTTTTGTATAGGTGGAGTCACTCTTTAAGAGGCACAGACAGACCAGTATGGAAGTGATATCCTGATGGAAAACCAAGTGGGCACACTCAGTCTTTTAGTCCAGCTCCATGTCCCTGTCCCATCTGCTCCCCTGGCCCTCAAAGCCAATCATTCTTCACTGAGCTGCGTCCCACAGCCAAATGTCTCAATGCTGGCTGCACTGCTCTGTTAATCATCCAATTTGTAGAAAAACACCTTCCTATATGACACATCTGGTGTAGCTCTTATCTGCTCTGTTTGAATGGGACACTGAGGAAGGAGGAGGAGTTGCTTTAATTTCCATATTAAGTCATCATCTTTACAGATTCTGTGTTGTGGGCTTTTTTTTTTTTTTAACATGATGAGATTGTGTTGACATTTTTGCAGGAAACCTGCTGTTTTTAGCCTCTTTGTATTCAGAGACATCCTCTATTCTTCTCTCCGTAGTTTTATTTTTAAACACAGCTTCCCTGCATTAGAATCATCTGCCTGTTCAACCATTTAATCACTTCACATAGACACGGAACCTTCATTTACATTACTGTACATGCAATATGAAGGTTTGCTAGGTACTTATAGACTGAATGAATGTCTATGGAGGCATACATTTAATGCATTCTAAAGTCTGTGAACATATTGTGCATATGACTTTGTAGAATGTGTAGGAAGGGAAATTATTTTTATAGCAGAGACCTTCTGGTTTCTAATATTGTTCTCTTGTAGTTGCATGAATATAAATCAGCCAACTACTACTACTCTTTTGGTGTATGAAAGAGGGATTATATTTGCTAAAATACTTTTATATCCTTTTTCTTTTCTTTTATGTGTACAACCAGCAGATGAACACAGGAGTCATGGCCTGGATATCTGTAGGTTATACCAGAAACCATAAAAAGCTGACTGTTGCCCCCAAGGGCTAATTAAGCACACTGCTCGATGGATTCCCAGATTGAATAACCTCAGGCTTTGACATGCATAAATACGTTAGTCTTGGGTGCTGTCAGAGTTTAGGAACCTGTTTAGATTCACTCTATTCAGGAGGCTGTTTTCTGACCAGATCTATATCACACTCTGCTTGCACCCAAACCTCATCATCACTGCAGATATTCTGAGTTCTTGGCAACTATTCTGCTGAAGCATTCCCAGCCGTTATGGCCTCACTGCTTTAAAGTAAATCTTTACAGTCTTGTAAAATAAATATGAAAGTGTCCTCTGTATTGCCCATATGTTGTATTTTATATCCTTTTTGATTTTCTGCTCATGATAGTGCCACTCTTTTTTGAAGTACGCCTGCCAAAAGCTACTCTGGAGATCCGTCCTTGTCAAGAGGGTTAAGGGATTGCACAGAGGCATTTGAAATGCATCCCCTGAGCTCCAGGCCTCTATATAAATTTAGGAAGCTGGTACTAACAACAGTTTCATTCTAGAGTCAGAAAATAACACTAAAATTACAACCCCGACGATATCTGGTGCAAGTACAGCTTTTGAATTGAAATTAATTCAATTGAACTTTGAATATAGAAGCCAGAGAAAGGTACAAGACTATTCACATCACTGCAATAACAGTTTTGCTTTGGAGCCATGATTTGATCTGCCCAAATAATGACAGTGGACATTATAAATGTCTGTCAACATCTGTCTTTATGGTAACACACCCCCATGGTCTGTGTGTGTTTAAAATACAGTTTTAAGGGCTTTGTGTGTATTTTCATCTATATTTTTTCATCTGAGCCTACTCCAAAAGGCATTTGGCAGCACAATCTGAAGTTTTTCTCTTTTTCTTTTTGCTCCTCAGAGAAACAACACAAAGCCTCATTAAATATATTTTTCTGGCCCCTGAAATCTTAGAAATGAAGAGACATTTTCTGTTTTCTTTCCCTCTCCATTCCCACGGGGTTTTGCAGTGGGAGAGCCGAGTTGCCATTTCTCAGTGTTGCCAAGTGAAGATCTGCCCATCTGACATGCAGAACGCTCGGAGCGGTGCAAACATCAACAGAAAACCTTAAAAAAAGATTTTTTTTTGTTCCTCTTTAAAATAATCCCAAGCTTTGAAATTCTACTGAGTCTGAAATGTCTCGAAATTAATTTAGACCGCAGGCTGCTGTGAAGAGTTTTATAATTTTGTTGTTCCATGTAACCTGCAAGGTTGTGTGATCTGTTTGTTTACAAATCAGGTATACAAGAATTTGTGTTTTTCATTAGAGGAATACTGAAATGTAATCAGTCAGAGAGAGAAAGAAGGAAAGAGAATATTTTAGCTGCGTGAGTAGGTGCTCAGCATGAGAACTGCTTCTTTCTCTTTGAGGCCAGTATGCAGGCGAAGGACACAGAATACAGAATCAAAAATCCATGTGCGCATTGCTACGTGTACCTATTGGTTAGAGTAGGCGATAAGAAAGAGTAATACGCTTAAAAAATGAAAGCAAGAACATGTTTTACTCGTCATATTATCATCTGTATTTTACATGAATATATTTCAATTTCTGTACAGCATACATTTGCCATTATATAATTTATAGATGATCACTGTGTATCAAAAGAAAGCAATACTAAATGTATTGTACTATGAAAATATAATCAATACCCACACATGTTGATCCCACACACCTTCAGTAATGTTGAGGTCCAGATTCTGGGAAGGTCAGTCCATGACTGTACCTTCTATGCAGGCAGGCTTTTACTGTATTAGCAGCGGTGTGTTTGGGATCAATGCCATGCTGAAAAATGAAGCCGTTACCATGCCAACACTTTTCCAGATGTAATGATAAGTGGATCAAAATGTGAATGTATTTTTCTGCAATTATTATTTGATCAATTTTTGATAAGATCCCCAACCCCACTGACTGACATGCAGCCCCAAACCATGACAGAGCCTCCACCGTGTTTCACAGATAGCTGTAGACACTCATCGTTATCCCTCTTTCCCGATCTCCTCTGTACATTGATGATGATTTAAACATTTTACATTTGGATTCATCACTCCATAAGACATGTTATGACTGATATTAAGACCAGTCCCTGTGTTGTTTGGCATACCTCCATCTCTCTCCCCCCATTTTGCTTTCTTAAGAATGGCATCTTCACAGCCACCCTTCCATTGAGAACATTTCTGATTAAGTTTGCTGGAGTCTTCAGATAATAGCTTTGCTTTGCAATAGGCTGCTAGTAACAAAAGCGCATAAAAACATGCAGGCATTTTATGTGTACACAAAACACTGCTTCTTCTCATGAGTTAGGTACATTTTTTTTTATCCTTGAGTGATTCGTTGGTCAGTGTCAATTGTCTTAAAATACTCTGAACATGATCAGGTACAAGGACAGGACTGAAAATGAGTGAACAAGCAAAGAAAAACTGTGCTTTAAGACCACTTGGCTTCTTGGAAGCAAGATAAATGAGATTTTTGCACAGCACTGTATATAACATTAGCCATACTAGCAAATGATGCCTGGGTTTGACTTCTAGTGCGTTACCATTGTGTTTTGTAACTTCAGTGCACTAGTAAAGTTGTGCGAGTGGCAGGTCACTTATGTTGCTTTATAAAGCTGAAGGTGCTCCACTGGGTGTTGATCCATCCTTTTCACTCATTCACCACTCAGGTCATTGTGTTGCTGTCGTTCCCAGAATAAAAGATTCCTAGTGTTCATTTGTATTCAGCTAACGTGTTTTCAGTGAGGCTGCATTTCAGAGAGGTGTTAGAAACAAGCAGAAACAATTGTCTTTAATCTAACTTCCCTCTACAAAGACTGAAGTGAAGAGTACTTGTGTGTTTTGGCTGTGTCTTACCGCCAAGTTGAGGAAATCTTGCAGATTCGATCTCTCCCAAAGAGATTATTGACTTGACAGCAAATTGGATGGTGCCTCCAAGATCATGATGGAGGGCTGCAAAATCTATTTTGCACGAGGGACAAGACATTCATTGGACTATATTGATCAAAATTATTGCTCTCATGCTTTGTCCAGTTCTCTAAACCCTCTCACGATATTGTTATGTGGAGAGCTATATATATCTGTGAATATATAGTTTTCGCTGTCTCTATTCTTATCTGGAGAGTCTTCCTGAATCACTGCTCAAAAAGCCTCAAGACACAGAGATCCACACTGTACGTCGTCTTACAAACTGTGTATCTTTTTTCATTAAACAAGAATGCTTTGAGAATCTTAGCTGTGTTAATCGCCAAGAGGCTGCGTGCGTGCAAGTGGTTGTATAATATCTGACAACTCAGGAGGAAAAATAAGTAAACAAAAAGAGGAGAAACATCAAGATGCCACTGCTATGATCTTTTGCCATGCTGTATGCTGAATGCTGGGGGTTACCATGGACTAATGTGTTTAATTTTTCTTTGGATTGTTTTTTAATGAGATTAACTGCAAAAATATAAACATTTTGTTACTCCATTCTCTTCCTTTATTGAATTATTGAATGCCAAGCAATTGTTATTACTGTTTATACCTTATTAATGTGATATTTCAAATAGACATCCAGGGCCACTCAAGAATTCTTTTACCATCATCTCCATCCCCAGGTTTCCCTTGTGTGTTTGTCTGCTGTAAGCAATGGTTTGTCAATACTTGACTCTTTAGCCCCAGCCTAAACTGGGGACACTCTCACATGACTATACACAGCTCTAACCAGTAGTCTCAGTATGGCATTATCCATTACAAGGGAACCATCATTTTGTTGAATAAATACACTAATTCTAAACTATGTGTCTTCTATCATGAATCTTTAATGTCATTAATTAGATTAGGATCACATCACTTCTTGTAATACACCTGATACCTTCTTGGAGAAGCTAAAAATAGTGAAAACCAGAAACAGGAGCAATATAGTTTTCCTATAAAAGTAACTAAAACCTTCACATTATTCTACAGTGTCTATTTTCAGTGTGTTGTAAGTCATCTTGGAAATCATCCATTGTTTTTTTGTTTTTTTAATAACAAGGAGTCTGCTTTTCAGTCTGTATTTTTGTCATATGGAGTTCTGGAAGTGATGTGCATCCTTGTGCATTGTCTGCCGTTATGTAAACCCGACTGCAATTGAGAGGCATTCAATGCAGTGCAGGGCACTGTTTATCTAGGACATGGCTGGTTTGTGCCCCCTCATTGGAATGCATTTGAAACACTGTGAAAGAAAGCGTGATATTTTGTAGGGTGGGGTGCTCTCTCTCTCTCGCTCTCTCTCTCTCAGACTTATGAAAATGTCCTTGACACAGTGGGCAGTTTTTTTGGTTAGCTGCTCTGCCTTAAGAAAGATGGTGAAAACACACAAAGACCAGGGTAGAGGCAACTCTAACACGTCACACTGGTGGTTACTTTGGGTGCCTGCAGGGACAGAGGTGGAATGTAGAAGCAGATGTAGAAATGTAGATGTTATTGTTATCGTCTCCCATTTTGCTGATTGGTAGCTGTTATCAGTGGTGGATGAGGTATTTAGATTAGCTGGAGTGTATCAGGGTTATGTCTGATTTCAGCCTAATGTGATAGATTAGTGTTGTCTTGGAAATGAAACCTGATCAAATGCAGTGTTCCGCTGTTTTCCACGTCATCCGGCCAGTGTTGCTGTCTTTCATGACAGATTATCGCCTGACACTACAGTCCTCAGCACATTTATCACACTTGAAGGCTTCTTGAAAAGTTATGCCCCAAAACATCCCCCCTTCTTATTGACATAACTCTTACCCAGCTCCATTTTCACTGTTGATTTGTCATGCTCTTTGATCACTGTCTGGGCTTTACTTTGCTCTTTGAATTAGTTTTTACCCATGAGATAAGTTTGTGATGCAGCAGAGAGCAATTCGAATTTAAGCTTTGTCTTTGGATTTTTAGAACTCTATGTTGTTTCACCTTAGTTAGCATTGGTAATGTTAAATTAGGTTTGTGTATAACTACACAAGTTTCTTATAGTCGTACAACAATACAGCACTTAAATACATGAGCTGAAATATTCATATTTGAACTGTTTGACATCAGTTGTTTTCGTCACTTACATTTTATTGTCTAAGCAAATGTTTATTGCAGAATGCTCTGAATTGATCTCTATCTTTGAAATAGACAAATGAAATACTTCTGCTTTAATATTTACTGTCATGATTGTCATTACAGGTAGTACGATTTCTAGTGGCAAGCAAAAATGAAGTACAATCAATTAAAGTGCCCCCCTGTCAAAAAAAAGGAACCGACTCCCACAGTGGGGGTAACCGCGTCATGTCTTGAACATTTTAAGGTTGTATGGCTGATCTTACATATATAAAATGAAACCAAATTATGGAAATTTGTTTGTTGTTAGCAAAAAGTGGTTAACTTCTCAGCTTGGCTTTATCTGAGCTGTCAAGCCTGTTGTCTGACTCCATGCTGGCCTGAGCTCTATGAGAAATTAATGGTGACTAGCTGATTGCGCTGCTCTCAGTCTGAAAGCAAAGTGAAACTGTGAATTACAGAGTAATTCATGCATACACTGAAATTGACATTTTCTCCTTATCTAGTTCCCAGCATGTGGCTGAAAAGTTGAAGAATCTCTTTACAAACGCTCTTTTCATTTTTGCAGTCTCACCATTTTCATATTACAAACTGAAGAAGTGAATCCAAATTGGAAAGTTAAGCTGCAATCGAAGTTAAACTGTGCAGTTTGTATTGTGCAGATTTTATAAAGCTTGTGGTTAAGCTGCCACTGCTTGTGGGATTTTTCAGGACACAATGTTGGAGCAAAACTGAAGAGCAAAACTCAGTAGATGGAAAACTGAAGCGCTGATTTGTGAAACATTTGCGTTGTGCAGCATTTTACAGCATCTGCTACTTGTTGTTTTGTTTAGTTTTTGTTTGTTTTGGCCTTTCCAGAAGCACGTCTCTGTTAGCTGAGCCTTTTAAATTCATAATTTTTACGTCTAGATACAGGCATTAGGAAGTACAGATCAGACAGGCATGAAACACTGAGGACATACTGGCTAGAATTAGATCTCCTCCAACTCTTTGAAGCCAAAATCATTCACAGATATCAATTTTTAATGAAAATATTGGTTGACATTAAGCTCTGCCAGTGGCACTTTTTTGTGATGATGCAATGTGTTAAATGTGGTGGAGTTAATAATTTAGTGCTGCTGTTTGGAGGTACAGTGCTGTTCCGAGGGCCACTGCTTAATAAATTGCTGAATTAATGTGGGAGACATAATTTTGCCTCTTGGTTTCAGCCACTAAAAAGTAAAATGTTCTTACTTAATTTAACTAAAAAGGAGCAATGTAGCAGAATTTGGATATAAAATTTGAACAGTAAAAGTTTATCATTGGAAACTTTGGACATTAATTCTTCTAGTTGATGTTGCTTCACTTGAATGTTTTAATGCTGAAAATGGAGCAGTTTTTCCGCTGGCACTTATAAGCTTGAGGCATCGACCTGTTAGTAAGACTTGTGACAGCTTAACTAGTTTAGCTTAGAGAGCTCATCGCACACGCACATGTACATGAGTCATCTTGTATCTTGCAAACAAACTCTTAAATCCATTTGCATATTCATAGATTTTTCTGTTCAAAGACAGTGGAGAAATGGGCACCATAATAGGAATGTCTAACCAGGTAATGAAGGATTTTTTTTATGGCAAAAACTATGTCAGACACAAAGCAGAGTGTTATTCTTTTCAAAGCAGTGTAATTTCATGTCCAGACATGCCTTGGGGAATCCTTTAAATCAACATTTTAAAGGATTCCCTGAGAGAGAGGGAATGGGTGAAATGCAGCCAGTGTCTTACATGAAGACATCAGGAAATGTAAACACAGCAAATAATTAGACTGTCATTCGCTGACTGGGTGAATGGCAAAACAGAATATTGAGTCTGGCATGCAGAATAACTGATAATCAACAACATAATGAGAACCGCATTGACTCTGTGCATTTCAGTTTGGGACATAATGCAGTTCACAACAGGGCGTTTTCTTTTAGACGTTTTCCAACAGACTTTTTGAATATGGAGGTTTTTTGGAAAGCCTCAGCTAATATTAAACCAAGTCATTGCGCTTTGACAGTTAACTAATGGAAGTGATGCTATTTTTACTACATGGAGACATTAAGTTAATTAAAGAAGAACCCACAGAAACCAAGCTCACTTTGAAAGATTCAGTTGGTTCTTAAACCGATAACAAGATAGTTTGTGTTGTTTTATATCAAAGTAGTGGAATATTGTGATAAACTCCACTGTTTATGTGCCCAAAAATAGCCAGTGAAGCCATAGCTTTGTCAGCAATTAGTCAGACATCAGGCAAGCCAGCCCTCAGCCCTAAGAATGAAGGCGTTGCATTATTGAAGTCTGAATATGGGATATTTTGTCTCAGGAGGAGGTTAAGCATTGCAACACTAATGAAGGTGAGGGAACCAGCAACGAGAGGGAGAATCATCTTTAAATCCCATCTTGTGGACAATGAATATTTGATGACATATTTTTTTTAATACCCTTTTACAGCCAGAGAAATGTTGGCACTTTTTTTGCACTGCTTTCAGCTCAGGTCAGACTGCTCATATTGTGTATATTGTGAAATCATTTGTTAATACGAAGCATAGGCATAAGAAATATCTAGAGAAAAAGCATTGTTTTACCTGCACTGGAAATCACCCTGGACTTATGGATCAGTGTTGCACTACACTCCTGTGCACACAGCAACCGTTGGCTTTGACAGGCAGCAGATGGTGTGCTATACAGTGATTTACTGCTGCATAGCCGGGGGTGCAGTACTTTTTGTGAGTCTTTACTCCTCCTGAATAATTGATGGAATACTGTCAGTTGCCTGTGTAGGATTTAAAATATTGCCAATCGAGTGGAAATATTTGGTATGTGTTATGTGTTTCTTCAACGCTTTGTGGTTTTTAATTGTTGGGGCATTTGCTAACATCTGTTGGGATGCAGTAAAAGGTAGAAATGATGGTTGTTTTTATTGTGGACTGAATCTGGTCCCAAGGCTACCTGTAAAATTGGCATTGTTTAAGCAACAAGATTTAATTTATTTAAGGGAACTCAGTCACATTGCAAGTGGATTTGATGCATTTCATTTTGTAATCATTAGCATGCTTGAACATTAGTTTCTTCATCTCAGAGAGAAAATAAATTTGTCGCATCACTGTTTTTAGTCCCTAATGTTTTCTAGTTGGAATGACTACAGCACTGGGCCCTGCAGTTGTTGTTTGCAGTTCCAAAAGTGACATTTAATAAGCCCCTTTCACAACTGTTTTGCTTCCTTGTTAGCATTACAACATCACGCTGGGATAATTTGATGGACTCATAAAATACACCCGTGTTAGCAAGCTCTGGCTTTTTAGAGAATTCAGGATGATTCTGGCTAACAAGTAAAGCAACTTGTGGTAACATCTACCTGCCAAGCCTGAAAAGTACTGATGCCTTTTTTTGCCAGCTGACTCTGACTGCCAAAAATGTCTGACGGTTCTACTACAGCACAGCATTTGGGTACTTTGCTTTATGAAAGGAGTCATTTTTTCATATCTTGTAAAAGAGATTTGTTTTTAGGTAATTATACTACAGTCTGTCCATCAATTTGTATGTTTGTCCAGTCCTGACTGAAATGTCTGAACAAATATTTCATGTATTTAGCCAAGAGGTTAAAGATCAATGATTTTGGTAACTGCTTTTTTTGTTGTTGTTTTTTTTATTTTGAAATGATTGCTATAACATTGGATGATGACTTGATGAGCAAATGGACCGGTTGTTATATATTGCTTTTGTACTCTACTCAACCACTCAAAAGGCTTTAAACAACATGCCTCATTCACCCACTTACCCACAAAAGAGATTTCTATCTAGAATTCACGTGGATTCACACTCAGATTATGCACCGAGAGGAACTCAGGGTTCAATATTCCAAGTAGTAGATCTACATCTACCTCAGGTCTACCTCCTGAGCCACAGCTATCCCAGTGTCATTCATCAAAATTTTAATTAGTCCAGTGTTTAGGACCAAAGATCCACAAGTCAAAAGACATTCTCAACTGTCTCCCCAAATTAGTATATTATTATACTTTACCAATAATAAAGTATCAGCCTTCAGGTGATCCAAAATGTTGCAGCGAGTGAACTGACAGGGTCTAGAATGACGGAGCATATTTCTCCCATATTGGCTTGTCTTCATTGGTTCTCTGTTAAATGTAGAATCAAATTTAAAATTCTTCTCCTCAAATTCAGGGTCTTGAATAATTATGCCTCATCTTATCTTAAAGACCTCACAGTACCATATCACAGTGGTGTACTTTGCTCTCAGATTGCAGCCTTCCTTTCTTAGGATATTTAAAAGTAGAATGTGAGGCAGAGCCATCAGCTTACAAGCCCCAGGAGCTGGTTCTCGGGAACCAGATCCCAGTTTGGATTTGTGAGACAGACACTGTCTTTACTTTTAAGATTAAGCTTAAAACTTTCATTTTTGGTAAAGCTTATAGTTAGGGTTGGGTCAGGGTGACCCATCCCTTAGTAATGCTGGAAAAGGCCTAGGCTGCTGGGGGCTTCCTTATGATGCACCGAGTGTCTTCTTCCCTCCCCTCTTTTAACGCTACACAGGCATGTTTCCACAGTGTGTCTTTTCTCTCATCTCCCTCCCTTCAACCCCAACTGTTATAGCAGATTGCTGCCCCTTCCTGTGCCTGATTTTGACAGAGATTTCATCCTGTTAAAAGGGAGTTTTTCCTTTCCAACGTCGCCAGGTGGTTGCTCATCAGGGTTGTCTGATTGTAGTGCCATGATCAAACAGTATAAAGCGCCTTGCTACGATTGTTACTAAGACGCTATATAACTAAAATTGAATTGAATTGAACAAAAAGAAGCAACAACAGACTCACACTGTACTGCACTGAACTGCAATTTCAAGACAAGTCAATTAAAATACCATGATTACAAACATGTTAAAAACATTTTGGGGATTCAAATTGAACTTGTATCTATTGGTGATCCAATTCCTTGAAGTTCATAGCAGTCAGCTGCTCCAAACTGATAAGTGCAAATTACCATAGTGTTTCTAAAAGGCATCGATTGGTCTTGTCTTCTCCTTCTCTCCTTCCATTGATTGTTGATCTCGCTCTCAGATTACGAGGCCATGCGAGGGCAGGTAATAATACACTACTGTCTGGCTGCAGGCACATCCCTTATGTATGCCTTCTGATCTATGAATTCCTCTGTGTTTGTTGTTAAAAATTATTTTATAAATACATGTTAATTACATTACGAAGAAATGTGGGTTTAATAAAAAATAAATCCAAAGTATATGAACCAAGTATAAATGGGTCATAAATATAAGCTATGCTACAGAGGAATAATTCAACTGAAACACATCTTTTAGGTGAGCACACCAGATATTTAAGCTTTCTCATGGCATGTAGCTTAAACCCCGTAGGTGACAACTGAATGTTAATATGATGCTAATGACATATACATTGTCATATAATTAAGTCTTGCTGGTTGTTTTTATTGACAGAATGAAAGAAGCGACACCCTTGAAGCACAGCACTGAGATTTCTTATTTTAATTAGTGATGGATGTTTTAAGAGCACGTCTACCTTTCTCTCCTCTTCCCTTTGCAACTGTGTTTCAAAGGTCATTACCTAATTTAGTTTTTAATGAACACTTAATTGAAAAAGACTCCGTCTACTTTACAGATGATCTCAGTTAAATATTGCAATGTTCTTAGGTCAGATCTTCCATTGCTCAGGTGGAGACAGTGACTTTGAGAAAAAAGTAATGGCATTGGTTTTGAAAAGTAAGTAATATTTCTCTCTAATACACAAGTGGATAAATCATCACAGGAGGGCAAGACTATATTGAACCCATGTAGGAGTTTTAATTTAAGAACGTGTACATTAAAAACTTTAAGTGAGAAGTCACCATGGTGGGAAGAAACAACTTGCAGTGAGCCTTATTAAATTCAACATGCTGTTATACAGAGGAGTTCCTGACTGTGTGTTTGAGTCACAGGCGACAGAATATCTCTTTTTTTTTATTTCATCATTTAGGATTTTAGGATTTATTCAGCTTATTAGATGGTTCAAATACTCTGATTGTCTCTACTACATAAATTTATTATTATTACAATGATATTTTTCTGCTTTTTGCTCTGAGCTATAGCAGTGCAGCGAGTCTTCCTTGAGTACAACAACAAGATTATGCGGCAACAAAAGTCAGTTTTTATGTGGTGCAAGGAGATCATCATAAGAGGTTAGCTGTCAAACTCAATCTGCGTTTGACTAATGGCTCAGTGGTTTCCAACAGTTGGTCCTGACTTGTAATGGAGTTCACTGATGCTGTGAAGGTGAATGATCCCCATGAGCAGCCACTTTGCTTGCCACTTGCGGCTAGTCTATCCCTTGTCCTACAATACCTTTGACCGCATTACAAGGAGCAAAAAAGCACATCCTCCTGCCTCTGACAAGTTTCGAGTTTGTCTCTGCATCTTAATGTTGTTCTTTAACAGGATGCTCCTCAGTCTCAAGTATTTCGGACCTCCATATGATAGGACACGATCAAAGCACAAAGGATATATATTAAACATAATGGTTAACTGCTGTGTTGGTTTTCAGCAGACATGTGGCACCCACTGAACTGTAGGAGTATAGATTGTTCCCTCAGCTATACATGGGCCTTGGTAGGTAATATGGTTTATTATGTTGAAAGGCCTTGTCCAAAAGAAATCGGCGCTTGCGGAGCACATTACTAAAATCTATTTGACATTTATAAGAGTTTGTTGGTCCCCTGAGGACTTTGTTGTTTTTCTGTCGTCACACTGCTCTCAGGAAGCACGTAATTCAGAGACACTGAAGTCTGGAGGCTTTTGAGTGGTTCATCTTTTTTTCCATTTGTCTTTGCATAGATTGTCCTCTTTCATAACGGTCAACCAATTATTCCCATTACAATAATTAAATCACAACATTTTATAGTTGGGTGTTCCACCTAAAATAACATAAGAAAATCGATACTTTTCATTATGTTCCTCAACCATTTGTGATCTCTCTTTCTGTCTAATGTGGTCTGTAGTGTTATGTTTCATTCGCTGGGCAGATATGTAGGGAAGCAATTAATCTGAAATGTGTGCCATTTTGTCCCTGCTGTTGACCATTTCTTTGGGACTGGATGACGAATTGCCTTGTTTCTTCACATAAACACAGTTCTTGTCTCTGAGTTAAGCCAGTAGCCAGAGGAAAGTAGGCGCTCTCCGCCAGGATTTATGGACAGTAGGTTTGTGAAAAATAGTACTTGCTTCAAATATGTGAAGTCAGATCATTGTTTTCCTAAAAAGTCTGAGGAAAAATATGGTGCAAAAAAACAAATCATTCTTGTTGATGTTTAAGCTGTGTCATGCAGTTGATGGAGCAATTACTTTTTAACTGCTGCCAGATAGGACATTGAAATTGATTTGACGCAGCCATTTTAAATTTAACTGAAATAGATCTGTAACCACAGCAGTTTTTTTCAACCTATGCATCTAAATTAAATACGATCTAACCTAGGCTTAAGGCAGAGCAGTCCACAATAATGAGAGCAACATCTTTGCTGAAGGGTGTTAGGTTATTCTTTCATCCTTGTATGTGTGTGGGTGCTACAGCTATGCAGAAAACTAATCACTCAGCAGCAGTCAAAGACAAGAGATGGGCTATGAAGGCATTATAATATTGCTGTAAAATGTTGTTGTGATTCCAAATCAGAAATGTTGAATCCTCATATATTATACCATGGTGCCCTGCAATTAAGACTTGGTTAAGGTAATATATACTTTGTGTCTGACGAGATATCTACTAACCAGATTGTTTTTATGTTCAAGCATTTCACTCATTTCAGACTTGTTTGTCTTTAATTAGCTTTACAAGCTATTATTTCTTGTTACTGAGATGGTATTACCCATTTTAAATTATTTAATGCTTGAATTAACAGAATTATGAGGGTGTTTGATCAACAGTGACAAGTGCAAAACAGCTTTGTCAAAGTCAGATTTTCAAATTATGTGCATCTTTTATTTTTGATCTCTTCACATATGCAAATAATGCCCAAATTGAATTCATTCTTTTATTATCACTCTTATGGTATTTGTATCAGTATTCCTTTAGACTAAATACAGTACTTCACAAATCAAGCAATAGCTCCATCCAGTTATGAACATAAGCATTAATTCTATCCTGAAAATTTTCTACATGCAACTCGACTTTAAATGCATTTTATGTACATGTTGAAAGTGCAAGTAGATCTATCTTAGTCAAGATTACTTATTTAACGGTCTTGTAGTGTGTCAGAAAGTTTTGGTTTTAGATAATGGTTTTGGGTTTATGGACTAAAATGTCATGCTGAGTTCTTCTGTTTTTGTTCCATTATGCCAATAATTCAGTTTTTCATGTTGCACCTTACTTCATGCTAGATTAGTGGGGCTACGACACCATGAGTGCAGTGGGTTGCTGGGTTGATAATGACCCCTTTTGTCAGCATGAATAGCAGTTGTTGTTGTAAGATGTTAGATGTCTCATATATGCACTTCATTTCATTTTAAAATAATTTTAATCAACTCATATATATATAGTTTTTCCATGTATCAAGACAAATGTACTTATTTCATATAGTTTTGAGATAAAATCACCAAAGCTGTAGCTTCATCTCAGAAAAATTGTCAAGAAAATTAAAGCACATTTTCCTTCAAGTGTTTGATTTGCAGTAGACACACTTTTTTAGTTACACCTTGCTAGCAAAGGGTTGGACCCTCTTTTGCCTTCAGGACTGACTTAATTCTTTGTTGCACCTTGTCGCCTTTCCAGCATCTTGTTGCATTCAACAAGATGCTGGAAACATTCCTCTGAGACTTGACATGGAGCTTCACGTAGTTGCTGCAGACTTCTTGTTTGCACATCCCTGATGCCAATCTCCTGTTGTGCCAAATCTCAAAGGTGCTCCATCGGATTGAAATCTGGTGACTGTGAAGGCAGTTTGAATACAGTGAACTGACTGTCATCTTCAAGAAACAAGTTGATTGAGTTGTTATCCTGCTGGAAGCAGCCACCAGAAGATAAATACAATATGGTCATAAAGACATGGACATGATCAGCAACAGCACTCAGGTAGACAATGAAATTTAAAGATGCTGGTACTAAGAGGCCCAAAATGGGCCACAAAATACCCCCCACACCTTTACACCACCACTATTAGTCTGAAACATTGATACAAGGCAGGGTGGATCCATGCTATTGTTTATGCCATATTTCGACCCTACCTTCCAAATGTCACAGCAGAAATTGAACAGAACAGTCAACGTTTTTCCAATCTTTTTGTCAAATGTTGGTGAGACCGGAGTAGCACCCAGTGAACACTCACTGAATTATTTTTCTTTTTTTCCACAATCTTTTTTCACTGTAAAACTGAGGAATGATTGTGTGGAAACCAACCATATCATGTTCATGTTTCCTGGCCATTCTGGTGCTTGTGATTGTGATTTGTGATTGGCTGATTAGATATTTACATTAATGAGCGGTTTGTCAGATTTACCTAATGAAGTGGCGAGTGTGTAGGGCTTTCTTCCCCCTATATTAATGTTTTGGGGATTTTAAAGTAAACATCTCATAAGCTTGTGGGATGAATAATATCCATTTCATCCGACTGACTACAGATTTATGTGGATATTTATCTTTAGCATACATCATTAATTTCTAGCATGTATGAAGAATCTTTTGAAGTATTTTGCAATTCTGTTCTCACTTATCAATAAACATAGTTTAGGATTGAGCTAAGAATTCAGTTTAGAAATTTCTGATAAAACAATAAATCAACAAAAAACAACAACAACAACTACAAAACTGACTACTCTGCCCCTAACACAGCAATTATCCCAATATTAATTCAACATTTACTTAACTCAGCTTTTACTGTACCTTAATATTAGGTCCAGGAAGTATAGTTGCTAGCTTGGTTTGTTAGCCCCCTGGAAAGCTAATGATAGGAAATAAAATTTTACAACACAAATCATACAAACTATAATACCAGCGCTAGTACAGCATTTGGACAATAATCTAACAAAGTATTTAGGCAATAGAAAAAAGATGCATGTTAAGGTTTTCATGAACTGACAACATGCTGGATGTGTTAACATCAGTTAAACTATACCACTATAAATTACCACTAGCAACAAAATGTCCAACTGAACCAAGCTGTTGGTGTCAGAAGAGCCGTGGGAGCTGTTTTTTAATCCTTAAAATTCTTGAGGGGTGACATGATGACAGCAGAGCTTTGGTGGGCTTATAGATAAACCAACAGTGGTCACAGCATATCAAGCAAAAGGAGATCAGAGGCTTTGCTCTAGGGGAAAAAAGAAAAAAAAAACATTGCCAGGTGTAGTAAGTTTACAAGTCACAAAACATTGTTTAATATATTTTAGAGTATCCTGCAAATACTAATGTTGACTTCCATTTTTTATTCAAGATCAAATGATATTTTTAAAGTTATAAAATGTTTTCATTCTCTGTTTGTTTACTCACTGTATGGGAACATAAAGAAGCCAAGGAGTCACAAATTTCGTGTTTCTGCTGACTGTAAAAGCCTCCCGCAGTCAGCAATCTGTCATGTAAGCAGCCACCCATCACGCTCTTCACCTCTCACACTCTGGGAAACAGTATGGGCTAAAAGTGAAGCCCATGGCTGCCTCCACCCCTTCCTTTATATTCAGAAAAATGGTGCACTGTGCCCACTGAGCTGATGAATGAAAACCTAAACATAGAAATTCCTAAGGGCCTTAAAATTTATATTCCTGTCCATCTTATTAATAAGAACAATGATTCGTCGTTATCTTGGAAGTATATCTATGCACCAGTGTTAATCAAATTTAATCAGTGCACATTAACAATTGTTTTTAGTGTCAGTTAGTAAGACATATGTAATCTTAAAAAGAACTAAATAATTAAGGTATGCACTTTTATAAACCATCACCTGCCATCACAAATACACCTAAGATGATTGTTTGCCATTTTGTTAGGGACGCCTCTTCAACTGCTTATTAAATGTACTGATTCCTGTATAGCACCTTTTTACTCTCCTTTACTCAAAGCACTTTATACAACACACCACATTTGCCCAAGCACTTTCTTATGTTTTTCAGTGCTTTCTAACTAACATTCACACACCGATGGATGGAGAGCAACTTGGGAGGGAGCCAGGGATCGAACCACCAGTCTTCCGATCAGCAGAGCTACCTGACTAGAGCTCAACAAAATATCTAGTCATCCAGTCACATGGTAGCAAACCAATGCATTTAGGCATGTAGACTTCATCAAGACAACCTGCTGTAGTTCAAACCAAGTATCAAAATGAGTAACTGGGTTTGAATGTGGTATATTTGGTGTTCATAGCTGCTAGAGGTCAGAGGAGAACAGCCAGACTGCTTCAAGATGATAGGAAGGGAAAACTAACTCAAAAAACCACTCGTTTTAACAAAGGTATGCAGAAGAGCATTGCTGAGTGCATAACACATTGAACCTTGAAACAGAAGACCAGACTGAGTTCCACTCCTGTTAGCTAGGAACCATAAACTGAGACTGCAGTCTGCACAAGCTTGTCATTGTTGGACAATGGAAGACTGGGAAAACAATGTCTGTTTTGATGAGCCCAAATTTTGCTGAAATTTTAGGGTCAGAATTTGACATAAACCATATGAAAGCATGGATCTGTTCTGGCTTGTATCAGTACTTCAGGCTGCTGTTGAACGGTGTAATGGTGTGGAAAATATTTTTTTGGAATGTTTTAAGCCCCTCATTTAAATAACCCAACCTGCCTGAAATCATGTCCTTCCCTTTGTGTGCACAGTCTACCAGTCTTTTGGTGGCTGCTGCCAGCAGTTTAATGCGCCGTGTCACGAAGCTTAGATCATTTCAAACTGGTTTCTTGAACATGACAGAGAGTTCACTGTACAAAAATCGTCTCCATAGTCACCAGATCTGAGTCTGATAAAGCACCTTTGGGATGTGGTGGAACATGAAATTCTCATCATGAATGTGCAGCCCACAAATCTATCTGATGCTATCATGTCAGTATGGACTGAAATTGCAGAGAAATGTTTCCAACATTCCTTCAATTTCCTTGTTGAAATTCTGTGTTTTAATCAATGTCACGAATAAGAATAAAGCAGTTCTGAAGGTAAAAGGGGGGTCCAACCAAGTAATAGTATACCTAATAAGTATACCTAATAAAGTGGCTGTGAGTGTATATACTGTTCTACACATGAATAATTATAAATTATAAATATTTCCAATTATGGACTTGAAGACTGAATGTTCTGAACATTTACCATTTCAGTCTTTTTAACAGTTTCTATCTCAGTTAGCTGTCTTTGCATTACAAATGCGACCTGATACTTAAGAAATTGCAAATGACATTACTTAGAGATAATCTACGTTAAAAACTCAATGTCACAGCATTTTTATATTAATATCATTATTTCCTGCCTGTCAAACTCTATTTGAACAGCTATCTCATATCAAATCGGTGTTTGTAAGCGTGCATGCGTGCAATCATTCATCTGTGTACACTTATGTTTATGTGTAAATGCGCGTGTCTTGTGTGTCATGCAAAGGCCAATTCTTTAATGTGTTTGCCTGCCTTCTGGCTCACTGTTAAACCCCTGCATTGCAGCACTGCCAGTGGGATTTCAGCAGGCACGGCCCTTCTCTCTCTCTCACTCTCTCTCTCGCTCTCTCTCTCTCTCGCTTACCCGCCATCCTCACAATAGAGAGATTAAATTTGGGCCAGATCCCTCCTGCGTGGAAAGCTCCTTGCTCACACATGCACATCTTCCAGTGTTCATATGCTACGCTTCAGAGACCCAGGGCAGCTGAGAGCCCCCAAAAGTCTCCTGTAGCAACCGTCATGGAGAGCCACGTGTCTTGGAGACAGACAGAGAGAGTAAGAGACTGAGAGAGAAAAAGAAAACATGGGATCCTTCGGGGCTGAGCAATTCAAGTGCTGTCTGAAAAGCTGCACCGTAATCTCGTTAAAGAATGGGAAGGCTCTGTAGTTTCATACTGTTTGACTTTTCCAGTTGTTGCTGGACTACATGGTACTCCTTACCAAACAGAGATCATCCAGGGAAAAAGAATAATCAGAGGATTCTTTGTGTTAGATGTCAGTAAGATTTTATCAACTTATGAATTTAGAAATTTTGCAACTAGTGATATTTTGATGATGGGTGTGTGAAATATTAACACAAGTAAAATTTTGTCTTAATGTAATAGCCGATTGGTCATCCTGCCCCTGAAATTTTGCATTGTTATCATATGTTTTTAAGTATTTTAGTAAGCACTGCAGCAAGCTAATGCTAAAGTCCCACTGGTAAAAAAACCAAAAACAAGTGGTTGGAGACCACAGCACAAACACAATTATTGCAAATGTGTGAAATGAACTTGGAACTGCATTACCTTTGAAATGGTTTCTTTGAAATGGTTGCTTTAAAGATGGAGACCAGATCTTTGACGGCTTGCTGTTAGTTGCCGTCTTCAAAGTGACATTGATGCATGGATGTGGTGATAAAGTGACAGTAAAACTGAGTCAGTCTGCTACGAGTCTGTTATCAGTTTGCGACTGATTGTTGGTAATAATACGTTGGTTGTTGTCAACATAGACAGATGTTCACACTGAACAGAAATTCTCATTAGTTACTGACAATCAATTAAACTACTAATATTAGTTTCAAGTACAGTCAGAACATCATAATTTGAAACAGAAATTCCTCCACAAATAGCGACATAATTACTGCAAGTCATAATTTAACTGCAAAAATGACATTTTGACTTCAGGACTTACTTTTGTATAGGAATATACCCAGAATACAAGTTGGCAACCAGCTGAGTTGAGTCACTTATTGCAAAGAGACGTGTTGCAACTGAGTTGCAGCTATCAATGAAGAATGCTTGCAACATGCTGGCAACCTGTCTGTGTTTAGAATTATTTGCAAACCTTTATTGGTTGGACTGAGTGAGATTGCAGTCTGAGTCAGACTTCAATTGTTTGGAGACACCAGGCGGCCTGTGCAATCACCATGCAATTGAATTATTGTATTTCGTGTATCTTGCATGTCACATCTAGCAATTAGTCAACTGTAACTCTAGTTCATGTGCTACAAAAATAACAGTTGATGATGTATATTCTGTGCCATGTTGTAGTGTGATAAACAAACTGATTGCAATTACCTAGGTATCTGTACTATAGTTGACCTTTGTCAATTTGGCTCGTCATGTTCATTTTGATAGGAGTCCACTGCCAGTATGGTTCACTGATGTGGGCTTATATGGGAAGCAAAAAAACCCCAAGTCATTATCAAATTCAGTTATTTTTCCTCTGCGTAGTTTGGTCCCTTGGGGGCATAAATAGGTGAGGAAGGATCCAATTATTTTCACCACGAGGCAATTCCCTTTAACATGATTGTATCTGTGATTCTGCACATCAGAGCCTGTCTCTCTTGTCAGGTAGCTAATTTATGATGTAGAGTGAGATTTTACTTTCTATTTGTCTTTACTGGGTAAAATCTATTTTTGAGATTTATTTCTGAGATTCTTTTGGATTATGGTATTATATAAGCATGCAGTACAAAAAAAACCAACTTCTCTGTTAAGGTTTAAGGTTGAGATCTGGTTAGATTGAATGTTTTTGTTTTCAGTTTTTGGTTTTTCATTCTGCATTTCTGTCACATTTCTGTCATTTGACCTTTCTTTTTAGGGTACAAAAAAAATGCCACTTATATTCTTGGACTGCTGCAGCGTGAAGCAGTGTCGAAGCACTGCTTTTCTCCTTACTGTCACCAGTGCCCCTCAGCTAGCTGCAAACAGCTCACTTTGACAGTTTCACAGTGTTTCTATGAGGACTGCGGGTATTTCTCTGTGCTGAAAGATAAAAAAGTCTGTACTCTTCCATGTACCTTGAAGTTATTCCTTTGTGTAGTCCTGATATTTTTCATCAGCCATCTTGTTGTCTACATCTGCCTTGGGTGTGTTCACATTAAAAAAAGAAAAAAAACCCCACCATAAAACAGCAGCATAAGAAAAAAATCTCTTTCAGTACTGTAGCTGTGTTAGATTTTCTAGTCTCAGCAGGTCCAAAGAATGAATTGATCTCAGTGGCGATCTTGTTTAGAAAAGTCAAATGAATGTATAACATACACGAAATTCACAGAATAAAATTGGGTTTAGTGATAGCAGGTTTAAATTGTATGGATTGTTCTCCTTCACTGAAGTGCACAAAATGAAGTTGGTTATCTCTCCCTGTGGATGTCTTTCATGATACAATTACAATAAAGCAATTAAGTCCACTGAGTCATGAAATTGATTGTTTTGCCAAAACAGAAGAAGGAAATTGGGCCCCAAATAAAATATCCTCTGAGGTTTAAGCATAAAGATGGAATTTGACTGATTGTAGAAGTTCATCAATGCTCTTGTCAGCAAAGTTTGATTTGCAAGATCACTAAAGAACAGATGATCTTAGAGCTGCATCGTAATGGTGGAACATTTATTCGGCTTTGTTTGACAAGTGAATTGATGTGACTTCCATGTCTATATGCTAAATACAAATGTACGTAGATACTAAGCTTAGCTTAGCATCTGATCTGCATTTTTTGGTGCAGATTTACAAAAAAAGGAAGAAAAAATTAAGTGTGATAAACAGTGAGCTTTAGAAATGTTTTTGGAGGTTTTTGTCAGCTTATACGAAGTCAACCAATTCTGGGTGTGGAGAGAGTAAAGAGCTAAAACTGTTATTGATTTTGTCAGCTTGCTCTTGGCCAGAAAAGTAATAAGTGAAATTCCCAAATTATCAAGCAACACCTGTAGCCTCTGACTATTGTTAAAGTAAGGAAATGTCAGACATTTCCTGTTTTCGACACTGATGGTACCAAAGGTGCTGTAGCACCTTTGGAATTCTGAATTCTTCACAAAATTCAGCAAACAATGTACTCCACAAATGGGAGACATGTTGCCTGTGTTAAAATCTCTTATTTGTCCTAGCTCTAAGAGTCGTGGTGAACACCTGTCTTGTTCTTGACAAGAAGTCTGATTTGATATGCTTAAAGGTAAATGCTTTTTCATAGTAAACAACACCTTGGAGATGTTGTGGCACATAGGTTTGGAGACAAACTAAGCAACGATTTCTGTGTTGTGAAATCAAAGCTCTGTTGACTTAGGTCATTACAGTGCCATTACGGTAATGAAAATGAATTAATTCAATAACTGCTGAGCAGTAGTGTGCAACGGATAGCTGTCAGGGATAATTCATTCGTTCTGCCATTTTGGGGATCAAAACAGGATATATCAACTTGTGTGAAAGAAAGGCAGGCAGCTATCGGTATTTACTGGCACAAAATGATGATGATTTGCTGGAGTAAGATTTTGTAATGTGCACTTTAGGGATACCACTAGCAATATGTGCTCACCGAGTGGGATTTAATGTCATATATTATCTTGAAATGCTTTCAAATCACCCAAGAGACGATTAAAGTTTTTCATCAACCTGAAATTTGCCAAGTTTCTCTTGAATTGTCATTAAACTACTAAGCAAGAGCATTTCCTCATAGATTGTTCTTTTACTCCAAGGCTTAAAATGCCATTTTCTTTCTCTTACAGGATTTACACCTGACAACACTCTCACTGTGATTACTTCCAGATATACCTTTCAAGATTCAAGCTTTTGGCTGTAAGTATAAGACAAGCAAAGGGATACTATGTATTTGACTACATTAGTTGGGGGTCTGACAGATTTCTGTGAGCTGGAAAGTTCACAGAGGGATAAAGAGAGAAGGGAGGGAGAGGAGGAGAAGCTTCTCCACTTCAGCAGAGCGGTCCAGAATCATTGCTGTGACCGTTCTTTTTAAGCAGAGACAGATCACTGCACATTGTTACATGATTCCATCCTCTGCAGCTCCACTTTCAGAAGTATCATTCATTCTCCTAGTCATTTCAGAAATCCAGCTTGCCTCTGTGCCCTTACTGTCCACTGAAAGCACGGCCTACACGGCAGGCTGTCTATGGCTGGATGCTCTTTGAAACTGTCTGGTAATATAACATTCTGAAGAGCTTTGGGGTGAAACAGTAGTTGACCCGAAAAAAAATCCTGTTGAATTTCATTATTTGAGAGATAGAAAATAAGTCTTTCTGAAGAATGGCTGTGTTTGTCTCACACCAAATTTTTTTCGGTAGAATGTTTGAGCTACACAGCAAGTCCAAAAGAATGAAATCACCACTGCATTGTTAAATATGTAAATCGATTTTTAGCCCTGTGCGATCACATGTTTTGGACTCCACTAGATGTCAGCATGAAACGTGAGTCGGGCTTTCCCCGCTCTCCCATCTGTTCTTAGAAAATCTTTGCATGTGCCAGGGAGGAGGGAGCCCACTGCAGTGTGTAGTGAGCGGGAAAGGCGTGGTTCGCATGACGGCGCAGCCCACTGTGAGCAAATATGATTTACTGTAGGATTTGCCCGTCTCCAGTATACCCTGCACACTCCAGCACTCAGCTGATTAATCAGAATCATTTCCATGAGTGATGGAAGCTCCAGCCTTGCAGGGGCTACAGACAGCTAATAAACCCCAGCGGGTAACAGCCACGCCTTGAAAGATGCTTACTTGCTTCTGCCTTTATACTGACTCTGTCCATCTGCCGTTATTCAGCCCTCACTGCCCTGTATCAGCCTCATTGTTATTAATATTGATCAGCTCATCTGTTGAATGAGATTTCATACCCCGGGGACCAGTGGCGCACAATTAGGTGTTTGAATGTGCAGCACGATTAGTTAGTAAAAGCTGGGGATCAGCTTCAGGATTGAATGTGGCACCATAGGCGAATAACAAACATTGTTGTCATTATTTAAATGCTGATCACCTGGTTTGTAAACTGATATAACCTTCAAGTTCATGTAGTAAATCTGTGAGAAGTTAAGATTCTTTGTAGTATTGTGGTTCTGTGCAACATGTAAATGAAACACCAGTAAGCTCTAAAAAAATGGGATAAAATATTGTTTTGTAGAGGTGAAGAGAAATAGTAATGAAATAGCTGTCAGTTGTGATCAGTTGTTGATATGAAATTCATTATAACTTATATCGCTTTTTAACAGTGGATCAAGAGACTATATGCGAAGATTAACTTTGATCAGCTTGATTTTCAGATTGTTTGTGTTTTACTTAAAACTGCCAAATCATTATAATAATAATAGATAAGTATATGTACTCACTTGTGGAGTTGTTAAAGACTCATTTATTAAAAACAAAAAAGTCAAAACATGTCCTTTTGTACTAAATTATGTTTTTTCTTCTTACAGTACCCCTTTAATCTTTGATCATTTCACTCGCTTCTTCTTAACCGCAGTGTGGAAGCACACATATATCCATATGGCTTTAGCAGTGAGGTTTCCCTCACTCTGTCAGATCTAAAATGAGCGAACACAATGAAACACAAAGTGTTGCATTGTTGCTCTCATCTCACATCTGCAGCACATGTCAGCAAAGATACAGAACCCCCAGTTTAAATCCTTGGCTGCTAGCCACAGCATGAAATATTTACCACAAGAACATGAAGGCAGCAGTCAGTAAAACGATTTGGAGACGGGGCAACAGCGACAACACTGAACCGCTTTATGTTTAAAGCCACTACATGCATAACTCTAAAGATTACGCTTAATAAAATAAATATGAGGTGATGTCATGTGTTTGTGCACATTTGCTGTATACAGCAAATTGTCCTGATACAGCACAGTATCAGGACCTATAATTGTTACCTGGAAATGTTTCCTTTTTCTACTCACATACACAGAAAATAAGCTTCGTGGTTTCTTTCTCCTTATGTGCTTTCTATTTTCCCCTTCCCTTTCGATGTTCTATTTTAGTACTTAAAGAGAAAAGCAATACACAAAAGCACACACAGAAATACACTCCTAATCCAGTAAATACACGTACAAATAGGGAATCCACATGAAAAAGACAAATTCTACTGGACCTGGCCAAGGGTGTAATGATGTGCTCACTTTGGATAAGCTGCTATTGACGTAGCTGCTGCAGAAAAAAGGCTGGTAATCATTTTGAGACAGTGGCACACACAATTATTAGTTATATTAGGAGCTTTTGTAGCATTTTTCTTTTAGCATTTGTTTTCACACTTTCTATTTGTTTCATTTTTTTATTTTCACTTGGATTCTTGTGAATGTTTGTGGTGGAGTCACTGCAAGATTCTGGTTTCCTCCTGAATGTAGTCACATTGTTGGAGCTACATGAGTTTAATATTGCACAGAAAAGCACATGGCGCTACATGTGATTTTGTAGAGAAGGCAGGGTAGTCCATTTTAATGGCTGCCTATAGTTATTGACTGAGCAGCTCCTAATACATGACTGTGAGCTCTGTGCAGTTAGTCTTCACAACACGCAGTCCTTATTAAATATGGATTCTAAGTTGCACTGAATCTCTCTGGAGACTTGGCCTGTTTAGTTCAAAGTAAGGTCTGTTAGAGTTTTTTAATACTTATTACTCAATGAAATTATGCAGATGATTACTAGATTATTATTGTATTGAGAATCTGCTGCTGCAGCAATAGTCGGGAGCAAACAAATTATGATGAGAGCGTTGATTCATTTGCCACTAAAAACCCTTCTGTGTTTCACATTTCAATGAAGAGAAGCCAGTGTTGCTTACTACGGGTGAACCCAGTTTGCACTCTTCAGATACTGATTCAGACTAGGGCACTAGGCTATGAAATATCTCTTATAATGTGAAAAAGATGGCTGACTAGATTTAGATAGATCAACGAAGATGGCAGGATATTGTCACATTTGTTAATTTACAGAGCTGGTCTGTGTGTATTGTAAAGGAAGGCTGTCATTTTACTTTCACCCTATGCAAAACTAGATGGAGGGATTATGTCTCTGTGATTTTTAAGAAGGTATTTAATGTTTTTTGTTGTTGTTGTTGACAGAAGACCAGAAGACACCGATAAAGCCAAAACCAACAATAAAAAGATCACGATAGCAAGTGCTTTGTGTAGCCAAGGTCTGGTACAGCTTATTCCTCAGCTTTCACTTCCTTATTAATTAAACACACACAGACACAGACATAAACACACGCATACATATTAGTGAGTCACACTCTTGGATTGATGATTGAGCACTGTAGTCATTTTGAATCAATTCCTTAATTACCCTCCTGCTGCTCTAACAACTCACTAATACCAAATGTGTATCAGTCTACAGCTGAACAAAGATGCAAAAAAAACCAACTATTTTTTGAGTTTGCTATAAACCATAAAATCAGCTGTTTAGTAAATTAGCCTTTAAAAATAAAACTCAAATTGTTCATTTGCTAGCTGTTTTTAAATATCCACCCATTCATCCATCCAACTCTCCCATCCCACCTGTCGTAAGGCAAAAGGTCTGCCAGGCCTAAAGCAGAGAGACTTGCGGCCATTCACACCTAGAATTTGAAAAGAAGCTGATAGGAAACCATGAAAGTGCAGGCTGGACATGCAAATTCCTCAAAGAAATGCCCCACCTGGCACTTTGGGATCAAACCCTGTTGCTGTGAGGCTATTAAAGGGGTGGCTGTGGCTCAGGAGATAGAGCAGGTTGTCCATCAATTGGAAGGTCAGTGGTTTGATCCCCAGCTCCTACACTGCTTGCTGAAGTGTCTGTGGGCAAGATACTGAAGCCCTGTTGCCACTGGTGTATTCAGTGATGGGATAAAAAAGAAATATATAAAAAATTATCCTCGCTCAGCAGGAGAAGGTGAGGATATATGGGTGGACAAAGATGTACAGAGCCCTCTACTCATTTTTCTTTATGTGAGCTTTATTGGAATACCATTACCTTCCCTTTAATTACCAAATCACTTCTAATTCAAAAACAGCGAGTATCTATTACGGCCTGGACCCAGCACTGAGAAATGGTATTGTCACAGAAAGGGAGCAAATTGCAATCCTCCCTTCCAGATGTATGTTTTGAAATTGCCAAAACCCACCTCCCCCTCTATCCCTACCCCTTCCCTTTTTAGTGATTGAGACTTTATTGATTTTTGGTTCCAGCGCTCATTGCAGGCCAATAAGGTGGATGATTCACTTAGGGGAGGATGATAATTCCCAGTGACACACAGCAGTGCCCCGAGGGCTCCAAACTGTCTGGTTGACCATTGGTGTCAAGTGAAAGTGTGCATTACATCTTCTCATTAATCCAATAAAACGCCCACTGTAAGGGGAAAAAGCTGTGGATTTCGATGGTTTAGCAATATTTATGCAATATTTATGCAAAGAATTATACAGAAAAGATTCTATTTATGAAGCTTTAAAGCTTGTGGTATGTAAAGCAGGGTGGAAAGGTTTTTTAACGTTATATATCTATATATTTATATAAGGCTTAGCTTGGTATGAATATCTAGAATAAATCTTTTATTATGACAGTAGCAGGGGTGTTAGTCAAAGAACATAAATAAGATAAATGAAAAGAGAGCCAAAGCAGCAAACTATTGCTGAGGTAAGCAGGCATCTTAGTGTCTGCGTATTATTGGCTAGCGGTGTCTTCTGTAATATATCATTTTTTTCCTCTGTGCATATTTTCATTTCCCCGTTTTTTTTTCAAACACTTGCAGCCTTGTTAGCTGAGGGACACATCCGAAACCAATTGAGTCCTTCAGCAGCAGTGGTTTTTGGAATAAGGATATGGATGCCGGTCAAACTGTAGAGCATCTGGCTGCTTTTGGATTGCCCTTATGCATCGGGGCACAGATTGCTGCATGCAGCACCTTGTGAGCAGCATCACAAATCAGCTGTCCGAGCAGTGAGTGCTGGAACGGAGAGAGAGATTGAAGATGGAGAGAAAGCGAGGGGAAGGGAGAGCTGAAAGAAGGGGAGGGGGTTCCATTCAGTGAAAGAAAGAGTGAAGAGAGGGAGAGGAGGAGGGGATTGAGAGAAACAGAGGTGGGGGTAGTCACAGCTAGAATGACTGAGAGAGCGTGTGTGTGTGTATAGGAGAACAAGTATTGCTGCAGTGGAAACAGTGCGAAGAGGACTGCAGTTTCTGGTGCTGATGGGAAAGCAGTCGAGGGACATTATTAAGGCACTGTAGCATTAATCCTAAGTGCCTATTTGGTGAATGGGTTTGCCTGTTGTGGAGAACAGGATTACGGAATTACGGTAGTGCTAGGTAAGGATGTATTTTAAAGTCTCTTCTCAGCTCTGCTTGAACACTTCCTTTGTGGAATCTGGAATAGAGTTACGGGCTGGTGGTTGCTGCCGTATTGGAGGATTTTTACCTGCAGCGTCCAACTTCAGCATTTCTTTTTTCGTTCCTTATACAATAACGCAGGTGCTGTGTGCATGTTACCGATGCATGTGTTCCCAACTTTACTCCAAGCCGATTCCTTGTAAAAGAAATACAGACCGTTCCTGGGCCCTTATCTGCCCCGGGATCTAGCCACAGGACCTTGAGTTCATGAAATTAATGATTTCAAATCAGGTAGTGTTACGTAAAATTTTTTGGAAGGGGTGTGTAGCTTTGGCTCTGTATATTATTCTCATTGATCACGGCTCATTTAGCTTGCCTGGTGGATGTTGTACCTCTTTCCTGGAGAGTGTCCAGGAGGCTGCCCTGCTGACAGATGCTGTGCTTGCCCCTTTAGCTACACCGGTATCTCTCATAACCTCCCTAAATACTGAGAAACAGGCAAGTGGAGCCAAAAAAAGCACACTACACACACACACAAAAACCCCAGGTCTGTCCACAATGTAACAAAACAGACACAAGCTCCACTACTCTTTATCTTTTTAGTCTGAGCAGTCAGACACAAAAAGAGGCTGACAGTTGTGCTGAGGAGTATAGAGAGAGGGGTGGGGATTTCATAAAGTGCTGCAGGATGCTCTTTTTTTCTGCTGTCTCTCATGGGACATATAGCATAGGCAGCACTGAGGTGACAGTACCAAGGACGAAACCTATAATGGGCTTCTTAATTCCTAATGCTGACTCTTGCAATATCATTATCACGAGCCTATCATTATCACAGCAGAGTTATTATTAAATCCCATTTAATTAAAATTCTCTTTAACAAATAGACTAAAAATAGCTAGGGTATTATTTTTGCAGTGTTTTTGAAAGCCAGGAGTTTTGATCCTGCTTTGAAAACAAATTACAAATACAACACAATTTTTACATCATGCACAAAGAGAATTGTTAATTGTTAATTCATTATTTATTCTTCCGCCTTGTTCTGAATAACATACTGGGATTTAAACTAGGTCTATTTTCCCCCAAGTATCTGGTGTTACAATGGTCAAAGTCAGTCAATGGCTTGCATTTGAAATGGTCACATGATCATTCAATTCTAAGAAGTCGAGTAGACAAGTACACTGTAGAATGTGAGGGATCACATTATGTGTTCATGCAGAACTGTAGGTACTCTATCTGTGTATTTACATGCCCAATATTCAGAGTGCAGTGTATTCAAGAGGCTATGTGACACTGAGCATGCTCTGATGATTCTTTTTTTTTTTTTGTCAGGCTCTAAAACATTCAGGCAGGCTCATTAAGTTCAAACCTCAGGCAGCCGCTCCCAGTGGCTCTCGCACTAAGAAATACTCTCAGAGTCTCTCATACATAACTAGAAAAATGAGAGGAAGCTTTGAAGTTCACCAATCTTATTTCTTTTTTTCTCTTGGCTCCCTCCAAGAAGGCAGCTGGTGCCCGAATGCTGGAACTGCTTAAAGAGGAACAGAAAGAAAAGAGGCTTATTCTAACTGTGCAGCCTGTATCCTGTGCTACAGTATAGTGCTAGAGTGGGTGTGCCCTCTTTCACCCATATTACTGTTGTTTTCCAACTTACCATAGCTTTGTTAGGTTAAATTGTTTTCCTCCCTAAGCTTATATCTTAAAGTATTCCACAAGCAAAAGCTTGTTTAAAATGATAATGCCAGCCATGTTGGACTCTAAGAATGAGTCAGTGATTTCCTCTCTGACACGTTAACACAGCTATCACCGTGATTGCTCAGCTGCCATTTGTTTTTCACTCCAGGTGAGAGCTGAGCCTTTCCAGTTCTGGCCCAAGCCCATGTGATGGTGTGTCGCTGGCAGGCGATGGCAGAGAGATTCAGTGTTAAACGGTTAGACACTGTCACTAGTCGCAGCCTCCTGCAGTGCTGACGGGGCAGTTTCACCACTCTTTAATCTGTACAGGGAGAAAAAAAAAACATGCTAGTCATGTTGAAATTTCCAGCAGCTTTCTTTTCTGGCCCCTTGGCTTCATTGGAGGAGACTGTTTGTGATGGTCAGAGAGAGCACAGCACAGAGAAGGGGTGTACTTGGAGAATTGGTGATGCGGTTTTCAGCATGTTTCATCATACTGTTTTGTGTAACACCAACAGTGTTACAGCAAAACCTCTGAATTTACCCAGTAATTAGTAGTCTGAAAAGTTACATGAATATTGAACAGTTAAGTTTCAAGCAGGTCTCTGGTTTGGATATATATGTATGCTTTTTTTTTTTTACTGCATCCAGGAGCAGCAACTGCATTTTAGTTGGAAATCCTTTGGCTTGACATAGCTGGGACCTAAAATTGGTGATCCCAACGTTACCTGTGGGCCATAAGCTGAGCATCTCAGGCATTACTTTTGATTTGGCATCAAAGAGGCATTACTTTTTGACCTACCAAAACTTTTAAAGAAGTGCTATTTAAATTGTTTCCAGTCTTTATGCTAATCTAGGTAGGTTTATAAATACTCATTTGCATTATCTATAAATGTGCAGATTTTATTTATTTATTTATTTCAGCCAAGCCACTTCTTCAGAGCAGTCATAGTGGGTAAATCCTTACGTTTAGTAGTCTTACTGCCTACGTATGTTCCCTTTTTAACTGTTATTAGATGCCCTATCTGCAGTGCTGCAGAAGCCCTCTGCTCCGTCACATTTCCTCTGCACAACCTTACATGCAGATTGGGTCACTGTCTCTGTGACAGAATGATTAATCGACCTATCAGGGGACAGGGAAAGGGGATGTGCTGAGGGGGAGAGGGAGAATGTATGGCAACTGGCTGTAAATGATCCCCGCAGCTCCTCACTCAGCATTCAAACCCTGGCATCCGCCCCCCACCCCCTCGTTTTTCAAGGATCCCTCCTGATAATAGCTGAATCACATTCAGCTGCAGGTGAGAATAAGCATTGTTTTATCTACACAAGCAGGTTTGTAAATGAGGCCCTCTGGACCACCCTTTGGATCAGTGCACAATGCGATAGATGAGAAAGAGGCTCTTCTTTAATTCTCTTTAGTGAGATGATCTGCAAACCACCTTTTTTTTTTACATCCTTATCTCAGTCAGTGCGTTCACATCATCAGCAGGATTTCCAGCATTTTGTTGACATAAAAGTGTAATTGCCCTGCTGACCTCGCTGATGGATGGTCATACTTTTTTCTGTAGATGTTTGTGTGGTTTATGTTTGTAGTCAGAGTATTCGTGCAGCCCTGAAGCTGTACACAGAGCCCTAGTGTTTCTGTAAATATCCTGTCCTAGATGGCCGCAGTTTCGCTGACTGTAAAGCAGATCAGTCACTGAGTGAGTATGTAAATGTCAATCAATCTGCTCTTTGTTGGTGCAGAGTAATGTTTACAACGTTACTGTCCACTTTTAAAAGTGTTTTTCTTTTTTTTATAAGAACGTCATGTTTTAATATTGTAAGCTTTGCCATCACTTTTTAACAGCAGCTTTTCTAACAGCACTTTCACCAGTAGGTGTCACATTAACACAAATAAGGAGACATAAACACCTTATATGAGAACTGTTTAACACTGACGTTTGAGCCATGTTAGTTGAGTTCATTGTTTTAATCACTGTTCAATAAAATATAGCATCTGACAGACACTTGGCATACTCATAGCGATTTATTGTGGCTAGCAGTTTGAAGGCTGTTGGTCATGAACTGAGGAATCTGGCTCTGGTGCATATTTTACACTGCATGCTGTGTTTTTGGATTTGCAAGTGCTTTTGTCAGACTGTTGGCTGTCGACCATGCGATTGCAAAACAGGGAGTGCTTTAAAACTCCAGTAGGCTACCTTGCAGAAATCTGCCTCTGCCATACAATTAGCAGTTATCTGACTCTGCATGCCTGGTGAAATCTGATAAGTGGACTTTATATGTGATGAACCAGAGATGCAGTAACATGAAAGACTTTACAAGATATACCCATGGAGCCCTGCTAAACTTGGTGTTACAAGTACTGTAGAGCAATACAGAAAACTCCATTGTTAATACTGTAAATCCAGTGGCAGTATGATTGTGTTTTTGCATATACAAATAAATATACACTCACTGCCCACTTTGTTAGGGGCAGCTGTTCAGCCACTTATTTGCGTAAACATCTAATCAACCAACCACAAGGCAGCAACTCAGTGCATTTAGGAATGTAGACATGGCCGGGACTGCTTGCTGAAGCTTAAACCAAGATTCAGAATGGGGAAGAAAGGTGATTAAAGTGACTTTGAACATGGTTTGTCTTGTAGATGGATGATTCAGAGTATTTCAGAAGCTGCTGATCTGCTGGATTTTTCCCATACCATCTCTAAGGTTTATAGAGAATCCCAAAAAAGAGAAACTATCCAGTGCGCAGGAGACCACAGTTGGTGCCATACCAGTCAGCTAAGAACTGAAAACTGAGGCTCAAAGTTGCACAATGTTGCCTGGTTTGATAAGTATTGATTTCTGCTGCAACATTTGAATGGTAGGGTCAGAAATTGGCATAAACAACATTAACACATCGATCTACCCTGCTCTGTATCAATGTTCAGGCTGATGGTGAAGTAAAGGTGTGGTGGAACTTTGGGCCCCTCAGTACCAGTTGAGATTCCTTTTAATGCCGCAGCCTATACGACTGTCATTGCTGACCATGTCCATCCCTTTGTAACCACAGTGTACCCATCTTTAATTAATGTATCCAGCAGGATAAGATGCCGTGTCACAAAAATCAGATAATCTCAAACTGGTTTCTTGAACATAAATGGGAAATTTGCATAATAGATGTCCAGCTGAAAATTAGCAGCAAATGTGTGATGCCATCACATGTGGACCAATATGGACCAACATCTCCAAGGAATATTTACAACATTCCTTGAATTTCCTTGTTTAATCTATGCTATGAAAATTAAGGCTGGTATGACCCATGGGTCAGAATATAGTTCTAGCAAAGTGTATCTAATAAAGTGACTTATGAGTGTATATTTTTTAATCTGATCTAGCCATGAATAATTTTACATTAATATATTACATTAATACTTAAAATATAAATAGTGCCTTCAGAAAGGGTTCCAATCCAGTACTAGTAAGGTAAAGCTAATAAAGTGGCATGTGAGTTGCAATCTTAGATTTTGTCCACACTGTTTCTTTGCTGGTAAATAACAAGTAAGGCAACAATCAGTATCCTCACTGTAATCCTATTAAAACTTGGCCAAAATGAGCCCATTATGACTATAGGAGCCCTGAGTCCATTTCAGCAGGGGTGAATTACCATAAAGTAGCAAGAGTTCAGGAACAAAGCTGCACATTATCTCTAATTGAAAGAACTCCACCATCTCAGCTCAGCTTTCCGACTACAGTGCTGTTCTGTCTGATGGATCTAATAAAATACAATGCTCCTTATTCTCTTAATGTTCCAGTCCACATTTTCAGCTGAAATCTAGCCTAGAGAGTCAGAGGTCAGCTGTGACTCAGTGCTAGCTGAGCCAGTATTCTCTTCGTCCAGTTTCTTCAAGTGTGTTTATCATGAATTCGAGATTTGCGCGATGCCTTTGAACAATTACCCTTTAAACGATATCCTCAATATCTTATGCAACTTGGCTCAAACCTAAAATAGCTCATTGGGATTCAGATGAAAGAGTCACTCAGCATGAAACGCAAAAGTACAAAATTAGAGCACAGCCATACACGCAACTTATCACAAAGGAATAGTCTGTGAAAGAAATACTACTTTGCATGACGGTCAGTTCTGCAAAATTTAAGGGTCTGTCTAGTCTGAAAGGCTTTGCATGTGTGTAGCTTCTTGTATAAACAATCACATTAAGAAGGCTTATAGGGCTATGAAGCAGCATGGGATGCACAGCTAGTTCAGTGTGAGGCCAAGCACTTCACCCACACAGAAGCCATAATGTCACAGATGGTAGGAGCCTCGGTGGGGGTTGAATGATTTCACTGGGGTCACAGTAATTCAGATTGCTTTGTATCTTTTAGGGCCCTGGTCGTCTGGTGGCCAATGACATCCAAGCACCCTTTACTGTCCTTTCTCTTTGAGTCTTTTCAAAGTGCTTTACTGTATTCAATACTTAATTTGCCGCCCCACTGATCCTGACTGTTGCCCCAGGCTGCAGTCACATGACCCTGGGACCAGTTTTCTTTTCATTTGTAGAAGCCATTTTGAAAGTAGATGTTATGATGTTTCTGGGGTTTAAAGCCATGCGCTGCATTTGAATTCAAGTCTGGATGGATCTATAATTTTGCTGCACACACACAGATATACTTTGGCCACTATTGGACAGCTGTGTGAAAGGCTATAGAGGCAAAGTGTCAGCGCAGAGGGAAAACAGACCTGGCTCTTTGGCTGCAGATTGTTAATTAATTGCTACTCAGGCTGCCCTGTTGTTGTGCAGTGAAACAGCTGCGTGACTTTAGCTTACTCTCCTTAGGTTGTTTTCTCGTAGATCTGACCTGGTTGCTAATAAGCTCTTACTAAACACAATCCCCATGCTTGCAGTTGGCTTATCTGCAGCCTGGGGTTTCCCATCGCTGGAGAGGATGTCACAATGGTCAAAATGTCATGCACATGACCTCAGATAGGGGCACAGAATTTCTTAGTCATGTTTCTTAGTGATGTTTTTTTTATTTTTATGTTTGAGCGAGGACACACTGATTGTATCATTAGGGTTTGACAGGTGCAGGGTAATAATAGTGATAAGCCTGGAGACATATTGGAGTGTTTCTAAGTGACTCATATTTTCCTCTAATGATGATGAAGACAACATATGATGTGGTAAACCATTAGTGTGCCTTGAGTATTTTTTTGTTAAATATCACCTACTAATCTTATTTATTTTACAGCATAAAACACATGCAGTTCGTGCTCTTAAATATGATGGAAAGCACGCTCCTAAAGCTTGGAGCTTAGGTTAGGACACCAAGCATGATCTGTGGCAACAGATCCAGGTGGGGAGGTTGTTGCATTGTCAACTTAAAATAGGAAAAAATTCAGAAGATTTAGAAACTATGTTACTTTATGAAAACGTTTTCTAATTTTGAATCTGGTCATATAAATATTACTGTGCAACAAGATGCATATTCATTTCAAGGATTAAAGTAGTTATTTAATGCATTTGAAAAGATGAATGTATTTAAAAAAAATGTCTTTAATTTGTTTACTAATGAAAGAAACAACCTTTGGCATTTCCAGTGATTGTTAGTTAAATTAAAACCACCTGCCTTCACCTTCATTTTATCCCACCTTTTACTGAAAGACAAATATCTAACCTTTGCGTACCACTTACAAGTGCTGTGCTTGTACGTGGGGTTAATATACCAAGTTTGTTTGCATGGGAAAGCTAAATATGCTTGATCTCAATCCAACTCTGAGCAGTGTGTTTCGTGATAAGGGAAGGATCATGCCCATAGCTGTGCTGCTGTGTGCCGTGCAGCTGAGCCATTTTGTTTTAACTAATTCTGATGACTCAAACTCTAACGAAATGAGACGCACATTGAGACATGGAGCTTAAACCTCCCACAGAGTTCCAGTAATCATGGTTTATATTAAATATATATTGGATGGAAAGCCTGTTTTTGCCATCCAGGGTAGGCTTTCCTGGCCCTAACTGCTGCTGTTTCAGGGCCTGCTCAACTCTCAAACACTTAAACACATTTAGATCTGGAAGCTGCCCAGTTCAAATACTGTCTGATCTGCTGGTCACTGTACATTTCCGCTGAAGCAGATGGAGCTTAAGTGTCTTGCTCAAGGGCCTTTCAGTGATGATAATGAGCAAGGGGCAAGCACTGTTACTGTTACTGTTACTTATCTTCAGGGTTTAATCTGTTGGTTCAGGGACTGAACTTCCCAGTCTGAGTCCTAGTTTTCTTGCTTGGAACCTCTGCACAAGTGTGAAAATGTTGTGTTAATATGTTACATATATGCACTGTAGTGATTTATGATGGTAGATTACAGTAGATCTTTGTAGTTATCAGCTACACTGGCTCTTAGTAGTGTCAGCCTGGTGGTTAGTATACTATGGTGCTGACAGAAACATCTTGTAGCTCACAGCGAGTGAGAAAACTGTGGATAGAAAGGTTAGGATGCCAATTATCAGTTCATTTCTTAAAAATTCAAAAATACATGAGACGTGGATCCTTGGAAGGAGACAGATAAAAAAAAAAAGTTAGGCCAGGCTTATTTGAGCTGTTGTGGAGGCCTACACAGGCATACCCATAATGTGCCAGCAACTCTTCCTGACTGCTGCAGAAAGAAACCCTGCAGCGAGAGCAGAAAGAAGAGGAGGCGTAACAGTTCCAACAACTATTTGATAGATTACTCTGAGGCTTGATACAAATGTTTATCCTCCTTAATGGAAGAATTTTAATGACTTTGTGGATCCTTTGACTTTTCATTTATCAGCAGTAAGATAAAGTTTTCACTTACCCAGTTAAAGTCTCCAAAATACACAAAATATTGTGCAGATATTCATCATTCCAGATGATGCATTATAATTACTTAGCTTTACTTCTAGTGCCACTTGAGGATTCACATTGATGGCTTTGCATTTTTATCAAACAAAAATTAATTGTAACAACTTAGAAGACTCATTTAACTTCTGTAACTTGTAGGTTTAAGACTAAATACCTGCAAAACCGTGATACGTGATACCAATCACCCTGAGCACATGTTAGCCTGCTAGCACCTAACCACCATAAGTGAACCACAGTCATAGCTGCTAGCATGACAGCATGCTGATGCAGCAGGAGCTATTAGCATTGCTGTAAACTCTTAGTCTTGTTTTTTTATGCTTAATTTCCCATTAAGAAATTTTCCTTTGTTTAGATAGTGAGGCATTGTGGATCATTATTGTTGCAAGTTATTTCAGGATATGCACATTTAGATCTAGTCAGAGAATAGACACAAGCACCTTGCAAGGTCAATTTGCTTGGATGTCTGATATGACCTGTTTTTTATTCAGAAGATTAAGTTTCCTACCCTGGAGACTGTGTGTATTTGGTATTTAGTGCAGCCTCCACAAGGAGATATTTTTCTCAAATCTTAGTTTCGTTAAAAGGCATTGTCTGGTGTTTGATGGCATCCTTTAAAATAAAAATGGTTTATTTATCTGATTTTACTGGAGCGAGTAGTAAGGGCTTAGCTAGCTGTAAAACAGGGCTAATGTCTGTCATAAAACAAGTCTGTGTCCCCTCTGTTCATCCTCAGTGTGGAGGAGATAAAATGCTTGTACACATAACCATGAATAGTAATTTGATTGGTCTGGCTTGATCAAATGTGAGGGACAAAAAGGAAAAACTGCACATAAACCTCAGATGTAAGTGGATATCTTTAACAGCGCTACAATATCTATGGTAATGCATAATACAGTGGAGAGTGGAGACAGTGAGGCTTGTGATTGCTGTTTCATTGAACAGCCCACTCATTTTTAAATGTGTGATGGATGAAAGCATTCCTCAGTAATTTTCCCAATAACTATGACAATGTTTGTGTAATTGTTCAATTCCCCATCTATGTATATATTCACAAGATGTTCATCACTGGTAACATCAGTCTGCATAACAGCAGCACAAGTTATTTTACATAATATATTTTGGGATGTATAAAGTGGTCCTGGCCCCTGAATAATATAAGCTTATCCTTTCCGCTGTCAGCCTCAATTTGAATAATTTATATGTAGCAATAAATAGAAGCAGAATCTCTGGCACCATCCTGGAGAATTGGCACTTGAGAAATAGGAAATTCCTTCTTTTTCCCCATATCACCATGACTTTAATGAAATCAGCAGCAGAAGTCTGCTCTTGTTATGCTTGTCTTCTTGTTCTGCTTTCTGAATCAAGGTCTTGCCCAATCACTCATCACTCTGTCGGCAGGCTGCTTTCAGCTGCACTTGTCACTATGTGATTTCTGGAACCGATAAGAGCTCTGATTGAACATTTGTTTGGCCTCTGGAAATACCACAGGAGAATGGCTAGTAGTAGTTCATTTTGTTTCTGTCTGTGGTTAAACATCTCTCCTGGTCAGGCACAGCTGCCGCACGTATGGAAGCAACTTTAGACAAAAAATAGTTTTAGTGCCTTGATCAAGTAAAGTCTTTGCAAACGACCTCAGAATTTTATGAAATATGTTAAAATGGATCTCTTATGATTTTACCGTCATGTATACTGCTACAGCAGCAAATGCCTTTAGTACCCATGACCAGAGTTTCACATAATCAAAGTCAAGCTATGTACAAATAATCGTTGGGAGCCAAAGATTCAGGCTCATCTACACACTCTGTTTTAGTTTTTGTCTACTCTTAGCTCTTCATGATGTAATAAAGTTTGCATATCCCTAATACAGTAATATAAGGCAAACAAATGCTGTGAGCAATAAACGGCCCTGTTAGCCACAGGTCAAAAACTTCATTTGTGAGGGGCAGCCAATTAAAAGATACAACGGCTTGTTTCAGACAGTGGATGAACTGGCTGACTGTAAGATAAATGAAGAGAACATCTAAAAAAATTGAGTTGGAAATCGCACAAAAGTAAAAAACATAACTAAAAATTGCATACTATTCACCTCATGGTTGTTAAGTTATATAATTGTTGGTGAGCTCTTCATAAACAAAGTTGAAATGAAATCACAGAGCCCAAGGTTCTCTGGGAACCCAAAGATCTCCTTTCTCAGCTTATATTAGAGGAACTTCTGGTAGCTGGTGCTAGAGTCTATCCCAGCTACCTATCCCAGGTGTGTACCATGGACAGGTCGCCAATCTGACACGGGGCCCTCTCCAGACATTTGAAAAGAAAAGTCATATTTAAAATGTTCACTTTGGCATATGTTACACAAACACAGAAACACACACACAGATATGCATGCACACAGATCAGCTTTTCAGTTCAGAAGTTTAACTTCTGGACACCAGATACTCTCTACTCACTGTGTGCACTCAGGAAATTTCAAGTTTTGCATTGCATCTGTCAGCACTGCATAGTATATCAAAACTGGCTTCTAAGCCACTGTCACAAAATCATTTTGTAAATATAATTTTCTCCTTCTGGATGGATTCAGCAGATGGATGTGAAAGCAGCCTCTGCATATACTACAATATATATATTTAACTGGTGGCATGAGAGAGAGAGAGAGATCTCAGTGATACTTCAGCAGAAGTAATAACATTTTTTTTGCTTGTTTTTTTAGGTATATTTCCTCAAAATAATCAGTAGCGTTGGGACTGAAATCTTCTACCAAGTATTAAAAATGTAAAAACCAAGATCCAACTGGTCCAACTTAATGCTACATAGAAGTTTACAAGTTCAAGTTCTGTGAATGAATCTTTTGTTTCTGTCATGACCTGTATTTAATTTGGTGATTTACATTTTTGGGGTTCAGTGGCTAACAAACACATTTTTATATGTCACGAAAGGGAGTAAATATCAAAACTGTGAATGGAATATATCAGCTATCCCTCTCCTATACCTTTTGTATTATTTAGACCAGCGATCCCCAACCCCCGGGCCACGGTTGGGGACCGCGAGAGTTGAGGCCCAGGTGTGAAATTGATGGTTTTCAGGGTTTTTATCGGTTTTTATTGTCATTTTTTTATCGTTTTTATCGTTAACTCAATTTCCCTGCGTCTTTTCCCGTGTGTTATGAATAAATCTTCTTTTTTTTGGTACCGGTACTGGTTTTATTTTGTTGTATTTATCTGCGACACCTTAAAGGCTGGTCCGTGAAAATATTTTCGGACATAAACTGGTCTGTAGCGCAAAAATGGTTGGGGACCGCTGATTTAGATGACTTTCATATGACAGATCCATTCATATATCCATTTTATCTTTTAAGTCAAACAAAGTATTTTACTGTTTTAGCCTTTCTGATTTTTTTCTATTAACTTAATGCTTTAGTATAACTCAATTTACTATGACTCAACCCTTTAATGTCAAACTGTTAATACCCACCTGTGAATGTTGGCAGTGTAGTGACACACAGGTGGAACATATTATGCTGGTTGAGAAGAAGTCATCAATGGTCTGGTCTCCCTACTAATAACCCCCTCCCCTTTTTTTTCAAGGACAGTACGTGCAGCCTAAATGAAGTGGAACTTGTTCAGGCATCAGACAACGCCCATGGTCGCTGCTAAGCCAACGGGAGCCAGTGCCTTGACTGTGACTCCAGCGCCGGTCGCGTTAGTCTCGGCAGACAACTCCACCGAACCAGTGAGCAAGAATGATGCCTTTGACGAGATCAAAAACAAGTTCCTGAATGAAATCGACAAGATCCCACGTGAGTGCCACGCAAGTCCCAAACATCCGATCAGCCATCACCCAGTTCCCATTGATACAACTCTCAGCAATGAATTTGGAATTAGATTTTCTCTTTTTGCTGCAGGCATTTGCAGCCCTTTAATGTCTTTATTCAGTATTGATCACTTGCTGCTCTTCCTAATGGCGGAGAAATCTAATTTTCACTAGATCTAATTGCTAACCTACCACCTTTTACTAAATATATTTGGCCCAGAACGTGACCGGAGGCTTAATGATTGGTTGGTCAAATGTCACAGTATTTACTTGTAGCTTTTCTGTGTGGGTTCATCCGTACACTGGTCTGTATATGCTCTTCAGTGCCATCATGGGCCATTATCGCCATCGCCGTGGTCGCCGCTTTACTCATTCTAACATGCTGCTTCTGCATCGTCAAGAAGTGCTGTTTCAAAAAGAAGAAGAACAAGAAGGGCAAGAAGGGGAAGGGTGACATGGGAATGAAGAACCTGAAAGGTGGAGAGGTATGTTCTGCCTCAGGAGGATGTTTCCTGCCTGATATAATTTATAATTGTACTGAATATGAAGCAAAGCAAACAACAAATATCGTTAACCTATATATGACTATAATAATATGCCTATTATATAAAGGCTTAGTGGTGTTGTGTTTGGCATTGTAATAAAATAATAACAAAAAACATTTTTCCATATTTTACTCGAGTAGCTTTAAAAATAATTTAGCCTGTTTGAATTGTATTGGATTTTAGGTTTGATGACAACAGAGATTCTTTACGATTTTGATGTTTTCTAACACAGTTTTTCTCCACAGTTGTTAATTACATTCTTTATCCACCATGGTTAATGTTTTTTAATTTATCTTTTTCTCTTTCTTTTTTTCATTTAATGTATTTGTCATTAATGTTATTGTTGCTCTTTCTCTCACTTGTGCTTTGGGACTTGAGTGGAAAATGACAAGACTTTAACATACAGAACAGCCATTGTTTTTCTCCTCGTCCTGAAAGAGTAATTATTTAAATTACTAGTTAGTACAATGCTGTTGTTTTGGGCCTATAATTATTATTTTTTTTCACATACATGATTGATAATTTGATGAGGTGCAGTAACATATCTAAAATTGATGTTATTTTAAAACTCCAATGGACTTGCTGCACAAGATATGATTGTGCTAATGAGGGGGCTTCTCCGTCTGTCATTTTCCTCAGTCCCTACAGTGTAGCTAACTACATTTGCTGTGATTACCCTTCTTTGGTGTCTGCTGTGAGTTCAATCTCTTCCTTTGTCTCTGCTCTCCTCCTTCCTGCTTTGTGTCTTATGTGTGCTCCGTGTATCTTGACTGTGGTGGACTTCTCTGCCTACGGTAGGTCTGATAGCACGCGGCACCCCTCTCTGGCCGCTCTGTGTAAGCACAGACCAGGGCAGGGTGGGAGCGGTGGTGGGAGTGGGGTTGGGCTGGGCTGGGCTTGGAGGGGTTGGATTGCAGTGATGATGACAATGAGTGCTATGGCTTCCTTAGTTTTTGCAAGCTTAGGTGCTGTGGGTGCTTGAGGACTCCATGGGAGCGATTAAGCTGCTTCGCAAAACCCACTGAACTGATATGCCGCACTAAATGCTATGTCTTGTATATCCAGAGATTGCAATTTTGGCATAAAAAACCAACAAAAAACAGAACAGACATCTGTTTAAGTTGTCTATGGTTTGAAATGAACATGAAACTCATCCTATGGTTGAGCCTTTGAATGATGAGTGCACTGAGCAGCTCACTAGAGATCACTAACATGCATGTGCAAGGGGTAAGCTGGATATTTGTCAAATATTAGCTGAAACTTTACCTTACTGAGAGCTTGGAGCATGTTTCCACTATTAGAGGCCTCTATTGTGTATCACGACCAAAAATACTGATGTCTTGCAAATAATTCCTCTTTGAAGATTTGCTAACTTAGCTATAAAATAAATATGGTGTACCCCGGGTTGTGCAAACATGCTCCGAGTTCCACAGCAGATAAAGATGTTTGTACCCCTTGACAAAGACCAGCATATGCCCTTGCAGTAGGTACCATTGAATGGCCACAACTTGACTTGAGAGTAACTTTCCTGGATGACCCATGCTGCTGACATACTAGGTGACAGTCATTGATTCCCTCTCTCTCCCCGAAGCACTTGGGTGCCATTGAAGAGAAATGGTGGGCCAGAATGTTTGCCCACATTTTCAGTCAAATGCAAAAGCCTGATTTCAGTCGATCCAAACCTAAGGCCACACGAGTCAACCGGCTGCTTTAGTACACATTCTGCTTAATGAAAACTCAGTACTGAGCTTACATTTCAACCCATGGAGTTGAAAGGGCATTCATTCAGACGTACCATTTCTTTATCTTTGAACCCCCTCTGAAAGTTCGAGAGGAACTGCTAATTCTCGGCATGATCCCTCAGTGGATGTGTACATTTCACTTGAGACATTAATATAGATTTTTTGGGGCTTCGACGTATAAATGAAACATCAACGCATAACCTTTACCACACTTAAGACATCACAAGATAAACCATTTACATTTACCATCAGAAATAATCTTGGATCCTGCATTGTGTGGCCTGGCATGCTTGAATGAAAAGCATTTACAACAATAAAGATACAGAATGCCACGTAGGACACTGTGTGAGAATGTGGGTGTATTTGGTTGTGTGTGTGTGTGTGTGTGTGTGTGTGTGTGTGCATGTATACGTGTGTGTGCGTGTATACGTGTGTGGGAGAAGGGTGAGTGGAGGTGTGAAGCATGCATTTAAGTCTGCATGTTCAACAGCATTTTCGGGCCGTTCTAGGTAAAATAAAAAAAACTCTAGAGCCAGGGTATGGAGGGTAATATTGTGAGGGAAAAATACTGTAAGTACAAGAATATGCCCATAAATGTACAAAAAGATTTATTTTTTGGGTTAAAAACTCCCCACGTAGCTTCAGTTTGCAAGGTTGCATCAATGCTCCTGCTCCTTCCGTACGTGCTGGCTGCAGTAGAGAAAATTAAATGAATCTTAGCGTTTGGTATTAGAAATAGGAAAAGCTGTGATTTTGTCTCATAATCACAATAATATGATGTCTACACACTGAAATACATTGGTAAGAAAACACGTGGTGTGGTGAGGTCGCTCCAGCCTTGGAGAGCAAAGCGATGTGGTTCCCTGACAGGAACATTTTTTCCTGTTTAGCACATAGTGCTGTGCAAAAGTCTTGAGCCAGTTTTTTTGAAAGTTGGGAAATAGGTGCATTGAGTTATTTTCAAACATCCATGATTCAGAAATTCCACATTTTGATTCTTAAGAACATGACTTTCAGATACGGTTAATCTGCGGTAAACTTTTTTTTTTTAGGCCTGCCACGTCTTCTTTTGTTCTCCGCTTGTCCAGTTTCGTCACACTTTTAAAGGTCATACCAGATACCATCCATCCATCCATTCTCTTCCACTTATCCTTGTCAGGGTCGCGGGGGGGCTTTAGCCTATCCCAGCTGTCTTGGGGTGAGAGGGAGGGTACACGCTGGACAGGTCGTCAGTCTGCCACAGGGCTCATACCACATACCATCCTGATATATTCCAAGTTTTTAGATAATAGCTTTTTGGGTATAACCTTTTGATGCAAAATTCTATTTTATGCCTATGAAACTGTTATGTTTTTTGTAGACTCAACTTAAGAAATAGAAACAGATCACATGTTGCAACTTCCAAAGTCCCTAAAGATACAAGATAAAATTGGTTCTTTGTTAAGTTGTCTGTTATGTGTAGACACAACACTGGTTCATTCCTTGTGTTAAGTGTATTTTTTATGCTTAAATGGTTCACAATTCAGTGTTAAATAGTTTAATAAACCAAAAAGAACACAGTCCTCTGAAAATGATCAGGTGTAAAGACTGGACTGGCAGCAAATATCCAAAGAAAAACTTTGCAAGGCTCTCAGAATGCCTGGAAAATTATTGCTCAAGACCACTTTAAAGATTACAAGCAAGACTGACTCCTTGGAAGTAAAATATAAAGAAATGAGGGATGGCTCAAGTGTTTTGCACAGTTCTACAAATCACTGAGTTTTCTCCCAATTCTCACGTTATCCTGTACCCCTGTAACTCTGTCATTTTTAAAAACGTTTTACTTAGAATGGTCCTAACATGCCGTTGTATGCATCTTAGGGCGTGCGTGCGTGTGCATATGGTGGGGTTCAGTATGCCGTGCAGTGAGTGTGCGCGGTAGTGTATGCATTATCTGTGTGGATGCCCTGTTCCTTTTCCAGATCAGTAAGTATCTGGATCTCACGAAGACGTCAGTGTTTTTTCAGGAGGGGAGCCGTAGAAAAGGAGGCCACACTGAGAGATTACCCAGTATCTTATAGCAAAATGAAAGTATACTTTAAGATTCATATCTTAGCAAATTGCTCTTGCTAGATTAGTCGTGACCGCCTCTAAAGATATGGGACCCTGAAGAGTCACTGGGTGTAATGTAAAAGCAAGATGCACGATAACAGAAGATTTGAATTATCTTCTTCATCATGCCCTGATTATCTCAGGAGCAGTTAAATGTCAGTAAGCTGCTGAATGTTGTTCTGGTGTGTGATTAAGTGGGACAATAATTTGCATCAGCTAGAAAATCTGGACTCTGAAATAAATTATGAAATCTTTCAATCATTCACTTAGTTACAGCAGTCAGCCCAGAGTACAGTAATTGAAGCAAAGTCATAACAACAATACCAGTGTAAACACATTAATGGGATTTAAGGTTGTCAGGAGGAGATAAATGCCAGACATTAATATAGTCTGGCTTACAGTAAACCTGATTGCCAGACTGCCAATATCACCGCGGTTTTAGCAAGTTTGAGAGAAGTGTCAGTAAATACTGCGTCAGTGCTTTGATCAAATCACATCTACGCCTGATAGCGCTGTCCTTCACATTCACTCAGTGAGGACACTCAGCCTCTGTTGGAAACACTGTACAGGGAGCGGACTAAATATCAAGGACACCTAGCACTGCAATGCAATAATGCAGCAGCTCTGTAATAAATGTTAACTTGTTTTTGAAAAGCATCCCATGATATCCTTTAACGTGCTTGCTTTTGACATTGGCTCTTCATTGCTGATACAGAGTTACTCTGTGTGGGATACGCCATCACAATTTTTCAGACTTTTTAAACAACTTAATATGACTCATTTGGAATGAGTCATGTTTGGGATTTGTGCAGCTGCCTGTGTGATGCTGTTCCTTCAAAGTAAAAGTCCTCTTCCCCGCTCTGTTTCTGTTTTTCTGTCCACTCCTTGTAATATCACTATTACTGGTAGCTACACAAGTGAGTCATATTAATTTGAGACTTTACAGTGACTTTAAGAAGTGAAATTGAGACCTTCCAAGGGTTTAGCAGAGCTGTTGTACTAGATTGCATTGCAATGTAAGTTGTTCCTGTTTTTTTTGTTCACTCCTTTTCTATTTGCTTTTATTCTGTTGTTTCTCTCCTTAATCTTAATCTCTCTCTGCCCCTCTTTCTCAGTCTTTTACGTAACATAGACTTCTATTGAAACAACACTTGTACAACAGTTTGTAGTTCCCTGCCTTTGATTTACGCAGATTTAAAAGACTCGTAGTGCTCATGAAAAAAAAAAAAAGAAAAACAGCAAATGGTGTCACCCAAGAAATAGTGAAATCAAGTCAGGTTGCAACCGTGGTCATCGATGAGCAGATTGCACTAGTAACACGGGGGTAAGTGGCAGGTAGGTGCTGTGACTAACCCGACTGCTGATACCCAAGGTTTGGTGTTCAGCACAGATGGCTCAGCTGAACCGTCGTCTCACTTCTTTTTCTGCCGCCCGTCCCCCCTTCTGTCATTGCAGAAACCACAGGATGACGATGATGAAGAAGATGATGTGGAACCTGGACTGACTGGGGATGAAAAAGAAGAGGAAGTGAAGGAGAAGGAAAAGTTAGGGAAGCTGCAGTACTCAATTGATTATGACTTCCAAGAGAACAAGGCAAGTGCTTGAGTAGTTTATTTGACATTTTCTTGTCAAAATGAACTCAAAGCAGACTCTGTGAATAGTTACTAATGTGTGAAGCATCACATGCTAAATGTTCTTTTTGGCATATCATCTGGTGTAGTAGTTCTTAGTTGATTTACTAAAATAAAAATGAAACCAAAATTGGGTTTTTAGTTTTAGTTCAGCCTTTCCTGTCTTAACTGCATAACTTCTTATTCCCTAGTTGACTGTGGGAATCCTGCAAGCCGCTGATCTCCTCTCCATGGACAGCGGTGGCACCTCAGATCCTTACGTGAAAGTCTTTGTCCTCCCAGACAAGAAGAAAAAGTTTGACACAAAGGTTCACAAGAAAACACTGAATCCTGTATTCAATGAGACCTTTACCTTTAAGGTAAGTTACTAGCAAAAGCTAAATGGCCTTTATTAATTACTTATTAAAACATCATGAATGTCAAGTCATTCGATGTTTGGACAGGTCCTGATAAGAGTCAGTTTCTCCTCTAATTTCCCTCTTCTGTCCTCTAGAGCTGAGCAGGTACTATGTTTCTTATTTCTTTCTTTTTTTTTTTTTTTTTTTTTAACCTGTCCCGTTTGGTTCTTTTGCCATCAGAATTATTGTCTAAAGGCGAAGAAAGATGCCCAACGGATTTACTTTACCAAATGTTTCTTATTTCTTTTCAACAGTGATAAAAAGCAGCAGACACATTGAAGGTGTCTGACAAGGAGAATATGGTAGAGAATCAAATTAAAGGAGAGGGCCACCTCTGGTGCACTTTGCATGCTGACACAGCTCTGTGAAAACAACTCAGCTTTACTTTGTCAAAGTCAGGGACAGGCAGCTCTGCTGAAGCAGCATGTTATGAAGCTAGACAATTCTGAGCTCCAGGCCAGGGGCAACAGCCAATACTGGTCTGATCTAGATTTATCTGATCTTTTATACATCAAGTATCTTTTGTCATAAACCGTTAGAAACGTGTGATCATTGCTACCGGTTGAATTAAACTTAAATTAGTAAAATAGGTAAATGGGTTGTTATCTTTCAGATACCATTCCAAGAGATGGGAGGGAAGACTCTGGTAATGTCCGTTTATGACTTTGATCGCTTCTCTAAGCATGACGTCATTGGAGAGATTAAAATACCCATGAACACCCTTGACTTGGCAAAGCCAATTGAAGAGTGGAGAGACCTGGACAGTGCAGATCAAGAAGAGGTAAGAAGAGTGTTACTACCTCTATCACACTGCTGATATCACTCTTTAAAAACCTGCTGTATGTCCACACAGGTGCCTCTTTAATAAAGAGCTCTTTAATAAAAGTCCACTTTAAGCATAAATTAAAACGAAATACTTTTTTCCCTCTGGGATTCTCGTGCAGCTCATTCAAGAGTTTGGTCTGTCCCTTTTTGTTCTCCTTCAACCAGTATAGCATAGCTACAATTTCTTTTCTGTATTTCTTCCTATGTCTCAGCAGTAATGTATGCTGTGATGCTACAGAGCTTCTTTACCACTGGAATTATTTCTTGCTGATATTTTATCAACTTTGGATACATCAGCTATATAGATGGTATTAAAAATAAAGTAATGGCAGCAGGAATTATTCATAATGAACATGCTTACTTAAAATGTTATATAAATGACACAGTTTATGTATTTGTGCAAAGAAAAGGTTCTGCTTCAGATCTGCTTTAACTTTCTCTCCTCCTGCCTCGTCCTCACAGCCGGAGAAGCTGGGTGACATTTGCATCTCCCTGCGTTATGTCCCCACTGCCGGCAAACTCACCATCTGTATTCTGGAGGCCAAGAACCTCAAGAAAATGGATGTGGGTGGATTGTCAGGTGGGCTTCTCTATATGTATATATATATATACTGTACTAAGTTTAAATATTTTATTCCTTATTAATTTCCTTGGAGAAAAGAGACATTTACGTGTAGCAAACTGCATTGTGCGGAGGAGAGAGCATGTGAGCGCAGCCATTAGGTTGGTTCTGCTCTGCTCACGTGCTGACGCTGCAGTACTCACCATGCAGCAACCCTCACGTCTTCTGGGTTCAGCGTTGGCCCCATCTGTTGGTGCATTAAAGCAGTGCGACTAAAGCATGCATGTGCGAGGGATTTCTGTCAACCTCTATCGTGATTTTCCTCTGTTTTTGTTTTCAGATCCATACGTGAAAATCAACCTTTTGCAGAATGGAAAGAGGCTGAAGAAGAAGAAGACGACAGTGAAAAAGAACACTTTGAATCCTTATTACAATGAGTCGTTCAGCTTTGAGATCCCTCTTGAGCAAATGCAGGTAAGGATGCAGAATAGTCCTGTCAAATCTTTAACGTTTAGCAGGAGCAGAAAGAGTAACATTGCCAGGGGCGTAATTTCCAGGGGGTTAGGGGGGTTATGACCCCCCCCCGATAATCAGACCCAATCAATATAACCCCCCAATAAAATTATGAATTATCTTGCATAAATAGGCTGTTGATTTTATTTACTCATTTCAGGTATTACCAGCAAAACAGTTGCATGTTTAATCATTTGGGAATTTACCCAGAGATCTTGACCCCCCCAAATGTTCAACACAAAGTTACGCCGATGAACACTGCATCCTGTCAACACATGCTGTTTAACGAGCTTTATATAAATGTTGTCTATCAAGTAATCTGTGATCAAGCATACAACGAATGACTGTGTGGCAGTTATATTTATATGAAATTGTCACTATCCCAAATTGTCTTTTATTTTATGAGAACATGATGTGGTATTTTCCAGTTAAGCGAGTATGTAAATCCACCTGTGTATACAGGCTTTCTAATTTTCAGGTCTTTCATGAAATTTATGATGGTATTTGTAGTTTTCAGCTCATGGTAATGATCACAAAAATTTTAAAGTCATTCTAGCATTTTATTGAAATAAGGTGTAAATCAATGTGTAGTACCGTCTCTTGCAAATATAAAGAGAATTTCATGAGTAATAAAAATGCACTCTGGCTTTAAATATACTCTTGAGTTTTCCTGCAACAGCTTTATTTGGGTCTGGTATGATTGGTAGCTTATGGTGGCATTTATTAGGAAACTTCATGATCCATCTCTGCTTTTTTATTGTTGCAATGCTCTTGCTTTTATAGACTGGAAGATTAACGCCATGCTTGTATCTTTCTGGTAAACTTGAGACTACCACTTGCAGCCAGTTAGCATAGCTTAATGTAGAGTCTTTAAGTTATTGCTGCCATCGCTGCTGTTGTAGTGAAGTAGAGTACACAAAAGTCGGATCAGTGCAATGATTAGTGAGCTTTAGAGGTACTGGATATCTTATATTTGATGTACAGACATAAGAGTGATTTTAATCTTCTCACCTAACTTTATTCAAACAATGAAAACCACCACACTAACATTTATTTGTTATCACTTGTGACCAAAGTGACCACTGACTGTGCAAACATATTTTTATCATGTGAAAAAGAAAGTTGTCATGTGACTCTATGATTAAAATGTTTTTTCATGACTGTCACATGTTACTGTATGTTATAAAATAGAAGTTAAATGTACTTTAGCACCAAAAACATTGTATATGATGGCTGTCTGTGGTATGTAGGACGCTATACACTAAGCGTTGCTCATACTTTGCAGAAAGCATAAACACCCCCCAGGCTTCTGACACCAGTAACCAATTAAAACATCTTTCAGTAACGTCAGATTTCTACAGTCTACTTCAGATTTTGTAATCCTTTCTTCCTGCTCTCCCAGAAAATCCAAGCTGTGATCACAGTGCTGGATTACGACAAGATTGGCAAGAATGATGCCATTGGGAAGATCTGGGTAGGAAGCAAGTCCACAGGGGCTGGGCTGAAACACTGGTCCGACATGCTGGCCAACCCCCGTCGCCCCATTGCCCAGTGGCATCCACTGCAGCCAGAGGAAGAGGTGGATGCCGCCCTCGCAGCCCTGACTGCCAAGAAGTAAACCTCCACCATCTCCACACCTACCCACCCATGCATTTCCCATCATTTCCCAGTGTATATTCCAGACAAACACCCCAACTGTACATCTGCTCCCCTCTCCACATTTTTTCCCTTCTCCACCTTCCTCCCCCACTGCCACCCTTCAAAAGATCCATTGATACCATTTGACATGAAGGGAAATATAGTTTAAAAAAAGCATCATGTTATATAAAATCATGCCACTGAAAAAAGAAGATACGTTACAGGATGGACAGATGCTCCGTTGATTTCCTTTAGATCTATTTTTGTATTGGGGTTGTGGTTCCATTATATTATAAGAATACATAGTAGAATATGAAGAAGGGTAAGAGTGCTATATGGGAATCTGGTCACAGAGGGGATAAAACATACAACATTCACTCATATTGTACTTCTTATCTTTTCCCTTTAGTGACACATGTTGCTTAGAATAGAGCTTAATAATAAAATGCTTTATACTGCCATATGATAGAGAAATAACACAAGCAGGTTCATTCCTTAGGTGTATTGTGCACCATGTTCCACACCTGCCAGTTATCATACTAGATGATTCTGTTAGTTTAAAGTACATTCCTAGAGGTGGGTAGCAAAGTAGGGATAGACACATATCCAGTTACCCACAAACACACTGCCTTTTTGATTAGTTACCCTTCCGCCCATCGTCTCAGGAAAACTGAGAGGAAAGTGAAACTCCATGCCTTTTTTTCTAAACGGGTTATTATTATTCTGATACTCAAGTAGACGAGAAAAATATTCAATTCAAGATCTTTTTCAGTGACCCAAGGCTCACGAGTAGTGTTAGTTTATCCTTAAAATGGTGTGTCAGGGGAGAGGGAGGGAATAATGGATTTGGAGTAAAAAAGGGTATTTGTGTATATTTTTTTTTTCCACCGTGCAAAAAGGCTGCATCTGTCATCTGAACAACAAGCGTGGAAATATCAGAGCAGGTACAACAAAGACTGATTCCAAGCACCAATGACATGATATTTACAAGGTGTCGATTACCGCCTGCAGTCTACCACCTCCCCTCCCAACGCCTCTGATTCTGTATCTCACTTGTTCAGTGCTACTGCCATTAGTCATGGACTTGACACAAGGGTTTTACTTCAAAGGAATCCCTATAACCGTCTTACAGTCATAAAGGAGACAAGCCTTCCAAGTAACAAAATAAGCAATTTTCAACTACCAGGGACGCCTTCCAGTTAGCAGTGTTGTTCTCTTCATTTCTTTCTTTCCCCTGTTTTTTTAATCTCTTTTTCCTTTTATCTCAGTTCCTTTTTTCTATTTGACTTCAAACATTTTTATTCCTTAAGCACTTTAAATCAAAATCTTACATTTAGGTACACTTAGAAACCAGAGCTTTAATCATTTATGTTAGTAGTTACTGCTAGCTGTAATAAAGAAAAACAAACAGACAGCAAGACAGTGATTGACTTTTTTTGTTGTTGTTATTTTTGTTGCTTTTTTTTGCCTCGGCTTTTTGCCTATGTGTTTTAATTGTTTGGATATTATATTTCTCACTTGATTGCAAGGGTGTGGTCTGGAAGAAGGCACTGATCCATGTGTATTTTATACACAGCTTACCAAACTGTTGAATATAATTGCACTATCGGGTATTTTTCCTGTTCTGTGGTAAAACTGTTCTTTGATCTGTGTAGTTTTTCTGTGATAAAATGTTGTGAGATTGAATTTTTTCTGTGGCACCACCAAACGGGTCTCCTCATATAAATGAACCTGATAATAACAGAGAGATCCTTCAGTTTAATGCATTTCTTAACAGAATGTTTTAGGTCCAGTATAGAGAGCCAAAGTGTTGCGTAAAAAAAATAATTTAAAGTAAAAAGTCAGAGGTCCTGCTGAAAAATTAAAAATGCAGATATTTTAAATCTTTCTAGCTTATTTTGTCCAAATCTATAAACTGAACCAGGGCACACCTTAAAAATATATATTTTTTTAAGTTTCTGTGGTCTAAAAACTTCTACAGTCCTGGTCTCCTGCAGCTTGAACCATACATGAGGTACCCACAGTCCTCAGCTTGACAAGCCCAACACAGATGTCTAAGAATTATATGACATTGTGCATATTTTGGCTCTCTATATTTGTATATTAATATTCTGTTGAAGAGAAATATTGGGAATGAACAAAGCCCAAACTCATCAGGCCTGAATAAAGCAGAAAAGGCTCCTGATATGTGTAGAGTGTTTGGACCCCAATACACTTCCTTGCTGAGCTAGCTATGAATAAAAAAAAATTAAAAACAAACAAAAAAGCAAATCCTGCTGTCTGAAAGCACCAACGGCAAAAGCTACCCATTAACTGTGTGCAATATAAGTCAATGTAAAGTAAATGCGGTCGGCTTTTTAGACATTACCACAGCTTTTTGGGAATTTAATGAATGTTGGAAATCATATGTTTTTCTTTCAAACTTTGACAGGAGTTGAGTTTTTCACGTCCCATCATTCTTTTCTTCAGTTAACGAAAACAACACTAAAGAAAAGGCAACACGGAAGCAATCAAGCAACCCATTGGTGTGTAGTTTTGCCTATATACATAGTTCATACACGTTGATACTGCATGTTTATACAAAATACTGTACATAAGAGCATGTTTTAGAGACGAAGCAAAAATATCTCGTGTACGTAAATGGGTGTCATTTGTCATTTTAATAACACAACGAAGGGAAAAAAGATGCACTGTATATTTTCTAAAATGAAACAAATGTGTATTTATTTTCCATGAGGGTCACTGGAGAGAATGTCATACAGATATTAGAGTAATATTACTAATAAGATCCTTTCCACGCCTGAAATTCTTAAGCAAGTGTGTCGTCCAGTACTGTGTGTGAGTTCATGTAGGATGAAAATGTAGCCGCATGCTTGCTATCTAATTCTGTGTGATTAGAATTTTTATTTTTATCTGCCATCTGTTTTGTTTCAGCACCTTTCTGAAGGCCAATATTTGACACATTTCTGAATTTTAATTGCTATTGCTTTTTTTTTTCATTTAAAAAAATGTATTTAGGGTTTTTAATGTTTGGGAAAGGGGATCTCCAAGTCTAAGATAGAAGCAGTTTCTAATAGCAGATTTGACACAGCGTGATTCTGAAATAACTTATTAGAAAAGGCTGAATAAATGTGCAATTTGTAGGTGGATTGTAGGAGTCAGTTTTCTGCCAGCACTGACCAAGAAAGATGTCTGTTGGATCATATCTTTATAGAAAATACATTTCCAGGGGCCAAAAGACAAATAGTTCCATTCCAGTGAACGCAAATGACTTGGAATCCCTTTTTGTCTCTTCTTTACTTTTTTACTTTTCTCTTCTATTGAAATGACCTGAAGTACTTCACGGCTGTGTCTCTTTTGCTGTCTCTTTATTATACAATACGTGTACATGTATACAAGATAAACGAATAAGATCAAACTAAAGCCATAAAACTCAAGCACTAACTCTTTAGAGCTCAGCTGAGTAGCTAGAGTTTATTTATGAAGAAAAAAAAATCTGACATGTCTTCATTTTCCTTGGCCAGTGTTTCTCTTTTACATTCCTTTCAGAGGTCTTTGTTCATCAAGAGGGCAAAAATCCATTTTAATGTATATGTGAGCATTGAGAACAGTTGTGAGTTTAGTAGAGTGAGTGTGTCTTTTTCTACTTTCGGAGCTGTTGATGTCCTTGTTTCATAGAGGTAGCTGATTTTCCAGTATTGTGATTAGTAATGTATATGCCTTGTTTTGATAGTATAAATAATAGATATGACATCACAATAGATTCTCAATAATAACGCTAAGAATTATATATATATATATATATACGAGAGCGTGTTCTATTCTTGGGCTGAGTGCAATTTATGAACCAAACTGGGTCACTCTTCTAGTTTCTCTTCTTCCAGTTTAGCACTGTTTAGAATGTACTGGTGACTACATGTACAATTAATAAGAAGTTACCCTTGTTTTTGTTGTTTTCTTTTTATTTCTTTTCACTTTTTTTATTTGAGCAAACTGCTCAAGCAACAAAAATGAGAGCAAAAACTGAGAAACTTAATAGTGGAACCCCAGTTTTAATCCCTCCCATAGAACTATGCATAGAGTTATGATTTTCACAGGCACATGGCAGAAAAAATCATTTTGATGTCATGCATGTAAAATTCAACGAAAGAAATAGTTTCACATTTTGGAAAATGACTTGCCAGTTTGCAGAGAGTTTGAAAAGACGACTGATTCCACAGTCCACACTAAAATATGAAGCTTGTGTTATTTAGTCATCCTGAAATCAGTTGTTGCTGGAACAAAAAAATACTCCTCTAGTTTGTTTTATTTCGGGGGGTTTTTTCTTTTCTGTTTGTGAACATTTTAAACAGTGGTATTATGTGTTACTTTGTGAGCTTTAGTGGTGCTAGTAGGCATATTTTCTTACTTCGAGTGAGGCAACCTCTTTTTCCAGTCTTTGTGCTGAGCCTTTATACTTAAAAAAGCAAAAAAAACAATAACACAGGGGTGGTGTCAGCCAATCAATATTAGGCAAGAGCATGAGCAAGTTTTCCAAGTGTGGAACTATTCCTTTAAGTTCACCTCAATCCTGCCAGATCTGTCAAACTGCCACATCTGTTCTGGCAACAATCTGCAGTGTGTTGTGTGATGCTACACATTGTCTAATGCAATATAGTTTTTACTCACTGTCCCGTTAACGCTATAGACTGTGACCAAATGATGCACTGAGAATAATTTAAACACAAGATTTCAGCGCAATTCTAAAAATACTGCCACTACCTGATTACGGTTGCCTGCACTCATCACCACTGTTTGAATCTGCAAAGCCACAATAACAGTACACGCAGAGCAGTGACAAAACACTTCAGATGATGAGGCAAAGGTGATTACAGGTAAACGTATAGCACACTTTAGAGATATATTTTTGTTTTTTTTTAGTACCTTTTACTGCTCGGGTCACCGCAGTCGCATGACCGCTGGACAAGTTCTATGGGGGACTGGGAGTTGTGTGTATTTGGGTATGTGGGAAAAATAGATGAGGTGTATGCCCTTTAGCAGACACGGTGCAAAACCACAGCACTGGATTATACAATATACAGTACAGGTCTGCATGCATGGGACACATTACTCATTCGTAAATGTGCATCTTTGTGCGTTTGACTGTAATGGTCAAACAACAGTCTTAGTTGTGTTTTAAACCTGGAAATTAATCTGTTCTCTTACTGGTTGTGTAACTGTGTAATATCTTTATGCACACCCGCATCTGAAACTGTGTGCTCTTTCAGCTGTGCAGACAGCTTCAGAGCACCGGTCACACGGTTGTGGTTTGTTTGTTTTATTCGATTTTTCTGCAAACGCTGGGATTTAAAAAGGGAAACCATCCAAAGTTCAGCAGATCTTTTACCACCCTGTCAAAATGTGTCGAGGAGCCTCTCAGCGGGTAAAAACGCCACTTTGAAACATGATGTCTTGTCTCCTCTATTACTCGCTGTACTTCTCCTTTGTATTCTTGTGCATATGTGTAATCACTTCTTCTGCCATTTAATTTTTTGTGATGTATGCCTTTAATGTAGAATATAGAGATGTGCCACCAAACTCTGTCACATTTGCTTTGTCATTGCGTCTTTGTCTCGTTTACGTGTAACCAACCATGTACCGTCGGTTTCATGATGCTGAATAGGAAGCAGGCTCACTGATTTCTCCACTGAAGCTGCTTTTGCTGAGCGTAAAGAATGCCGGCCTTCATGTTTACAACGTGGACATACTGTATACTGCCAAACATGCAGGAGCGTACCAAACTCCCCTCTTGAGCGCTTAGTCCTCCACCCCTCATCCCTGATGCAACTGTATTCTCAAGACTCTTCTTTTCCCTTTTTATTTTCACCTCTTTCTCTTCATCCTCTTTTAAAGCATCAGAGGACAGTCAGGTTGTGTCCTCTAGCCGTGTTTCTTCGTGTCTAGTGTCGTGGTGCGCGTGTTCATGTCAGTACTTGTGCCTACTGTGGATCGCATGCTTTAGCCCTTGACTGGACACAAACGTTGCTCACAAACTCCTCTTGACCCTTATGTGGACAAACGTTGGGGATCCTTATAAAGTTATCAAGGGAACCAAATAACTTATTACAAATTTATCATATGTGTTAACAGTTCTGTAAAAACAAATAGGAAATAAAGGCCTTTTAATTACCATGACTTGTTTGTGTTGAATACGCAGTTCCTCTTCCTGGGTCGTGTGTTAATGTCACAAAAACAAAACATTTTCATCCTTTTACCATTTATTAAGCAGAGTGAATTAAGCAATGTGTCTGTGTTAAGCCACCACTCACATTTCAGACTGTTGAATATACAATCACTCGTAAATCAGAACATCTACAGCACATGTAGAGAGAGCAGAATCATACTGTAGCTTATTTATAGTTCAATTAATGGATGTGAGCAAACATAACACTGGTAATACAGCATGTGTCATGGCTGGACTCCAAAACCATCACATGGTTTAAGGAATACATTAAACACTGAGGACCTTGGTTAACTTAACCATTAAGTGAAAAGAAGACAGATACCAAAATCCTTGCTGTGTCTTTCACACCACGTACAGCACAGAAGGAGATTTCATGCAAATTAATCTGAAATGCAGAGCTTAGTTTATAAATCATAATGTATTAAACCCTATTTTAAGGCAAACTCACAATCTCTATACTTTATTGCATTGTGGGTTCAGTTCTTAAGTAACCATTACAAGTAGGAAGTCCCTTCCTACTGCAACTAATAAAAACATGATATCACTAATATTGAAAGATATTAAATCGCCATAGCACTAGTAAATATAGCCTACAAAAATAACCAAATCAAAAACAGAAGCTTGGTAAAGTTCTGGTTTGTTCAAAGGCCTGCAGTATAGGATTGCTCTGAAGCTTGGTGTGCCTTATAAATTGGCAACAAAGTCTTTGAACAACTGAAAACCTATTAAAATTGTGAGAAATCATCACAGAATAAAAGAGCTGATAACAGTTTATATTTCACAGCGCTGTCTTTTGCTGATTTTTAAGGCCACCCAATTGATGTGAAGGCTCACAGAGCAATGATAACAAGGAAGTGCACGATTCTGGTATTTGTATTTTAATCGCCTAACGACAGGAAGGCCAACGGGTCAGCTAAAAAATAATCAGTGTACTCCTTTGAAACAAAACTGACTAGGCAAAATATAAAGATTAAAACTAACACATCCATAAATAAATAAATATATATCTATTACAAAACACAATATATACGGCATTTTCATTTGCACTCGCGGTGTCTCTCTCTTCAGGCATTCATTTGTTTTCAAAATGAGATAGTAGCTCGATAAAAATATCCTCTAGGAAGAACATGCATTTAAAAAAGCAGGGCAGCTGAAAACACAAAAAAGGAAAATGTGACAAACATTATTATCATCTCCTCTCAGAAAGTGTACCATTTTGAATGTGTCATAGGGCTGCTAATGACAGCAGTACTGTTAACATGTGCATGCACAAAGTAGCCTTTCAGGCCTATTGTACAGTCTCCTTTAACAAGCCCACATATACATGTTACATTTTTTGCATACTAGATAAATAAAACTCAAATGTCTATTAGCAAATTTTCAAAAGGCTGAAAATTGGACTAAAATTTGTGTCTGACCTGTTAGAATGATAGTTTTTCCAAAGGTTTGTCAAGTGCATCACATTCATGCATCCCTGCAACCGTAGAAAAACACCCACAGATTTCCAAGGAAATCCACATCTGCGAGGCACTCAACTGTGGCGAGCAGCAACGGCTGAGTGACAAACCTGAGAATATTGTCAATCGAAGCAAACACAACTCAAAACATGCATTTTATGAAGCTTCACTATCTTTAGCCTAGAGTGAAAGTAAGTCAAAGTGTTTTTGTGATAAGTTTTTAACGTCTTTAACGTCTCACATCATAATAAAGGAGACAGCTACAGTTGCAAACAGTCTACGTCAATGACTGTCTTCTCTTTCAAATAAAAAACATATTAAAACGCGATTATGGAGTGCACAAGTAACAACCTAAGTAAAAGTGTCAAAATGTTATATGGCATATTATTAGGTACAGTAGCCTCACGCAATCTGATGCATTTGTTTGGATTTGAAATGTCAACAGTACACCTGGTCCCTATTTCATACACGTGACAAATATTCCTAAAACAAACAACATATGATGAAGGAAAAAAATAGTTGAAACTTTAATTTTAATAATGGTAAAATTAACTGAAGCTTGCTAACACTTCTCTTTGGATCTTCACAAGTTCTAACAGGAATTAGTAGGATGTTTCTGAAAATGCAACCAAACTAGCCTGTCACCATACAGTAACTCAGATACGAGTCAAAACCTGGGACCTTGTGGATAATGACAACGCTATTTCAGGTTTGGAGCGTCCACAGACACACAAGAGGAGCATCGGACATCTTTTTCATTTTGACAGTTTGCTGATGACTCGAATGAGAGCACCATTTTCATCCTTTAGTCTCTGGTTGTCTGACTTGAGCTCTGTTAAGACCTAGAAAACGAGAGGGAGAAAACAATATTAGAAAACCAGGGAAATATACTGCTTTTGCTGTGTCATTTAAATAGTTACTTGACATCTTTGTGACTTAAACCAGGACTATCCACTGCAACTTTAATCACCACTAAAGTTATCTTTCACTGAAGTTTAAAGTCAGGCAATGAGGACATGCTCTACAGTACTTGATCATGCAGTGTGGTGTGACAGTGACAGTATGTCCTGAATGTGAAAAGTGACAGAGAATGAAGTCAGAGAGAAGGAAAGTGAGGGAGGGTCAATTCCCCAAATCTAGGTCATGTCTCTCATGAGAAGCAATGACTAAAAATAACCACCCTCTTTGTCAAAGTATTTCCCCTCTACTGGAGACAAACAATAACCTTCTGCACTAGCTGGGACACGTTACCGCAACTGGTGAGTGAGCAGAGACGTCTTACGTCAACATGTTCGTGCCCAATATGTTGAATATTAATCCATAAAGTGAGAGTGAAAGCCCCGCTGTGCTGGCAATCCTATGTTGTAAATTAAAAATATAATGACAGTTTTGGAATTTGCTAGATGAGATGACCGATAAATTATCAGCGGGCTGTTAATTTAGATTAGCATTCATGAATAAAAGGCAAGCAATTTTCCTGCTCGCACCTTTAAAACTGTTTGTTCAATCTGTACAAAAGATGAAATGAAAAAGTTGTGGTATTATTCATTAAACACCTGCTTAGACAGCATGAAAAATATTTCTAAGAATGAAGTAAAGCAGGGGTGTCCAACAACAGGCCTCAAGGGCCTTGACAACACAGCAGATTTAAATGGCTAAATTACCTCCTCAACATTTCTTGAAGTTCTCCAGAGGTCTGGTAATGAACTAATCATTTGATTCAAGTGTGTTGACCCAGGGTGAGATCTAAAACCTGCAGGACATCAGCCCTTGAGGCCTGGAGTGGGACACAATTGAAGTAAAGCAGGGGTGCCCAATCCCAGTCCTCGAGAGCTACTGTCCTGCAGCTTTTAGATGCATCCCTACTCCAACACAGCTGAATCAAATAGTTGGATTACCAATTGGGCATGCCATCAAGTCTGGCAAAGGCCTGATAACGAGCCATTCATTTGATTCAGGTGTGCTGGAACAAGGACGCATCTAAAAGCTGCAGGGCAGTAGCTCTCGAGGACTGGGATTGGGCACTCCTGAAGTAAAGCATACAAGGTAGCGCTATATCAGAGGTAGGCAACTCCAGGCCTTGAGTGCCGGTGTTCTGCAGGTTTTAGATGTGTCCTTGATCCAACACAGCTGATTCCAATGGGTAAATTACCTCTTCAACATGTCTTGAAGTTGTCCAGAGGCCTGGGAATTAACTAATCATTTGATTCAGGTGTCTTGACACAGGTGATATCTAAAATCTGCAGGACACCGGCACTCGAGGCCTGGAGTTGCCTACCCCTGCGCTATATCATATACACTGAAATATGTTTCACTCTCCTTGTGTCATGCACCAATTACACCCTCACAATCTGGCATTTTGTTTAAGCTGAAAAATCTTGCATTATTTACTCCTACATATAAGCGCTAGTGTTGACCCCTCCACCACCCCAGCCTCCACATGCAGACCCCTTTTATGAATATTTAGTCACTAACCCCAAATTTGAAATAAAAGATACAGTATTTGTAGCTAGTGATGAGCTTGCAGACTAGATGCCAAACTGTAACTACACTGGACAAGAAAATAAATCAGTATTTCCTTGTTATTCCACACTCATTTATAGCAAGTCTACTATGGCTTTCTTTTTCCTGTAAGGTAAAACAAATAATTTGTCAAGCTCTGCAAATATTAGACATTTAATCATTAAATCGAAATATTTTGCCATAACTTTAAGAAATCTTTGCTAAAGTTCATTTTGTTGTCCCGAAAAATCTTTAAACCATTATCAGACTGCAGGGTGTGTTTCTTGGGGTTCAATTTGATTAGCTGGTAAGATGTTTCCATTTGTTTCCAACAGAAAATGTGCCATACAGACTTTAGAGTAGAATTGATCCTAGCTCTCAGAAAACAAAAAAAGGCCATTGGGCTTATTTCCCAAAAAATGCCTAATGATACCTTTAATTTCACATGTCCACTGCTCATTAGCAAAAACATACAAAATTATTGGTACGTCTGCACCCCTGTCTCATCCAGTGACAAAGCACGTGTTCATTTGCAAGGCTAATGATCTGACACGTTTCATTTCCTTTGGAAGATTCAATAGAGTGGCTATTACCTTGGAAAACAACTTTGCATTGATTACACAGCACATTGCGCAGGACTTGAATATATTTAATTGTGAAAATAAAAGGTGCTACAAATGCTTCTATTTTTCATGATGCAGAGTCCTAGGTGTTTATGCAAAATGGCAACCCTATGTAAATAAATAAATGCAGCTTAAAACACGGTGTTCATTTCAAGCATGCCACACAAATCTACCTAAAATTAAACTTCAAACAAAGCTTTGTGACAACTGTTTTAGAGGAAAGGGGGCTTCAGGGTTGGTCTAGACCATAAAGGAGATTAGGTTTAAAAAAAAAAAAAGTGCACAGGAGGATGCATTGCAGTGTGTGTGGGGGGGAGAGGGGTGGGAGGAAAGCGTGAGCATCAAGAGAGTGCAAGACCTGCCTGAGAGGAACACAGCAGAGGTTGAAGGGGCTGTAGAGGCACCAGAAGGAAAGAGAAGTAGAAGTTATGTGGCTGAGGAAGGGGAGAAGAGGAAGGGGGAAAGGTCTCAGAGGATCAGAGGTCCTCTGTCTCCGGCATTGAGGCCGTCTCAGAGAGGCGGGCGAGGACGCGAAGCATGGCTCTATTTTCAGCCAGGAGACACTCGTTGACTCTTCGCAAGGTCTGGACCTGAGCCAGAGCAGGGAAAGCCTGCGTACAGGAGGAGAGAGATACAGAGAGGGGCAGACAGAGAGAGCATGCGGGGAGCAGGCCATGTTGCACAGAGAGATACTCATACAGAGACTGCAGCCATATCCGCTCATACAGGCATGCACCCACACAGCAGCATAGACAGGGGAAATCAAAGAACCACTGCTGAGGGATTTATCAGAAATACTTACATAAACAAATATTTACACAACAGAGATATTTTGAGAGAAAATACCATAAGCTGCAACAAGCGAGGAAAGTTATGAAGCCAGTTCTACTTGGATTTGTGCTCATCAAAGGTGGGCTTTATTGGGAAGAAGTGAGGTGTTAACTTATTATTATATGTATAGAACTGCAAAGAAGATGGAATAAAATTCACAGAAAGCTTAAAAAGATAGAAAATAATGAACACTGCTATATTTTAGCCGTTGCACAAGAGCCTCTTCAGATAAAAGTCAAAGGAATGGAAATCATTCATTTCCTCCCTCTTCCTGGCCTGACTTTTTTTGAGGTAAACCTCAATGTGGTTCGACATAACTGTCTGTGGTTTGACACCATTGCTGAAGGTAAACCGCAGACCAGACACACACACACATATACACATTATTCAGGGCACTTGTGGCATTTCAGCCACCCAGACAGACAAGTTTGTGGAGGTGAATGTGGCAAAGCATGACATATAAACGAGGACACCCAGCTTCGCCTTACGCACATTTATGAAAGCTGCCTGGTTTGGGGACTTTTCAGTTCATGCATTAAATGTTCTCTTGGATTAAAACAGCGCAGTTTTTGGAAAGGTGCCCTTGGCTGTGGTGAAGAAAAGGACACAGTGAGCCAAGAATGCATAATGACCAGTATCCCTTATTACACTCTTTTAATATTGAGCTGTTTGATATTAAATCAGATCTGACTACACTCTCAGGTTCTAGGGGATCATTTCTACAGAGTTACTATTCATTAGGTTTAGAGGCTGTCAAGAATAATTGAGCTTTTCCACTTGAAATGTAAAACCCAGCAGAGTAATCTGACACTTTGAGTATTACCACATTCCCACTATTTTAAGAGGGAAGATGGACACACAGTGCTGTTGATGTGAAAAATCCATAACTAAGGCTAATTAAGTGCAGACCTGCAGGGCGGGTAGCCCAAAACCCCAAAATGCACCCCTATTTGCAAGAAAAGTAACTACAGCAAGCAAAGGTGAAGATGTGCTGTTATGTATCATTTATAGGCACGGAGAGTAACCTCCTCAGGAATTCTGACACTTGTGGTCAATGAGTGTCACAACTGTAGTTTATTGATTTTGTTTATTTTATTGCATTTTTTTTTATAACCGTACAAACATCTTTTTTCGACACATCTATACCTCTTAAAGGCTACTGCTATTTTTCCTTTCCAGTAGGTGGTGCAATTTGATACCTATGTGGCAGCAATGAAACAGCTCCCCCATGTGGAGAATCTGATACTTGCTGAAAGTGAAGAAGTGACTTTGTGAGAGAGTGCAAGCCAGTTCTCTGAGGTGATGTGCTCCCAAAGCTTTTACGCTCTAAGCTACTGTTACTGTTGAGAGGATAAAAAGTCCAGATGTGTAAACATGCCCCAATCTCTGGCACAACAGAAACATGTGAGGTGATAGGCACGTATCAGTCACACCTCTGTATCATAGCAACCACTCACCGTCCCCCCTTCCCTGAGACAGCTTGCCCTCAGGGCTGGTACCCACAGCGAAACCGCAGTGGGGCATCCTGCTGAAGGAACCATGACAATACGGGGGTCAAACATCTGCTGCTTATATACCACGCTGCTGTTGTACGTTATAAGATACTTGGAATTCTGCATATATTATGCAAACCGAATTCCCGAAAAGTTGGGTTTTATAAAAAATAAAATGTAGAGATTTGCAAATCTCATAACCCACATTTTAGTGATAAGAGAACACAGAAAGCATGTCAGTGTTTGACCTGAGAAACCTTTAATGAAAAAAAGCATACCTTCTCCTTTTAATAATAGTCCATAAACATGAAGGAATTGATGAGACCAGTGTTGGACTTCTGAGAGAGGAATGCTGTCCCATTCTTGTCTGATATATGGCTCTAACTGTTCAACAGTCCGGGGTATTTTTAGCTCCATGGTGCACCAAATGTTTTCAGTGCAGGCAGCTCAGTTCAGCCCCTGGATGTTTTTACTACAAAGCCTTGTTGTTGTTGTTGTAACAGGGGAAGTAGGCAGTTTACCATTGTCTTGCTGAAATATGCAAGGGGCTCCCTGATTGTTGCTTTAAAACTTGTATGTACTATTCAGCAGTGATGATGCCTTTCCTTAAGTGCAACCTGCCAATTCCATTTCCAGTCATGGCATGCTGTGTTCACAGACGGTAATTTCTGGAAGTGTTTCATGCCTGTTTTGAATTCAGTGCCACCTGAAGGCCAGAAGATCACAGACACCCAGTAACACTTTTGGCCTTATCCCCTGCGCACAGACATTTCTCTAAATTCTCTGAATCTTTTGATGATATTATGTACTTTAGATGGTGAGATATTCATAGTCTTTGTAATTTTAACTTCAAGAAACATTAACCTGAAATCATACAATTTGCAGACACAGGTTGGTAAACCAGTGCCCACGTCTGAGAAAGTCTGCTGCTCTAAAATGCTCATTTTTACACAATCATGTTACTGACCTGTTACCTAATTAGTTTGCAAATTGTTCCACCAGCTGTTTCATTTTAATATCACTTAATTTTCCAGCCTTTTGTTGGCTCCATTCAGAATTCTTTGAGATGTGTTCCTGCCATTAAATTCAAAATGAGCTAATATTTTTAATGAGATAGGAAATGTTTTCTTTGTTCAATTGTGAATAAAATACAGGCTCACGAGATTTGCAAATCATTGCAGTGTGTTTTTATTTACACTTTACATAGTCCCCCTATGTTTTGCAACTACGTTTGTGTTTCGCAGTTTATTTTATGCTGGTTGGTTCTCTCAAGTAATCAAATTATAATCTTATCGTGTAGTTTGTAATTGCTTCCACATAAATTGCAGACCATTTTTACTCAGGCCTGACATCTCTTTGTAGTTGTGCCCTGTGTTTCTTTGTGAGGCGGAATACACACAGAGCAACACAGGAATGTCTCACAAAAGCAGGTCTTTTGCTCTTGGATAGGGTTTGGTATTCAGCTGGAACTAGGTCACAATGTTCACCCCAACAGGGGGATAAGTGGAGCAGGGGAGCAGCAGCACAGGCTCCTCCTTAGCCTGGCAGGAAGTGGCCCAGCAGAACACTGTGGGTAATGAGCCTGAAGCACTTACCTTCTCTCTCCTTGACTCCAAACCCACCTGGCTAACCACAACTCTGCAGTGAGCGATATGTGTGTTCTGCTCTGTAAAAATACTTTAGGTGTGCTTCATTTAGAATGAGTGAAAGGGGCTTGGCTGGAGGTACCGGCAAGGACTATCAGTATTATAATGTTTTTTGTGGAGAAAACATCAACGAGACAAATTAAGCAACACTTGTGTCTGAGACAAAATAGATGCCATTTAAGTGAGTGCACACTGTTTTTGCATGGACTGACCTTTAATTCATCCTCCATGTCTGACACTCTTTTCTCAAGGGTTTGTTTTTCCTGTAAATAAAGAAAAAAAAACTGAAGTAAGGTCTACTGGAAAAATGAAAGGCTATAAGACTATAATTTGAAGTAGACAAGGACACTGATTGGGAAGAATGCAAAGATATGTAGTATTATCAAAGAGAAGGTTATTAAGACACTTACCCTTTTTTCTGATTCAAGTACTGAAGATCTTTCAGATATTGTGTCGTGTCTCTAAAACAGGGGTAATGTTATTGGGAGAAATTTATTAGGAGAACTGGTTTAAATTTTAACCTTCAGTGAAGAAGTAAAAAGTCAAATCTTTCTTCAAGCACACAGGAAGTGAAGGGATGAATGTGAGTTTTCTGTAGAATGGGTCAAAGGTACCTGAGTGACTTTCTCCAGTTGGGAACGTATCTTGGCTAGCTCTTGTTTGCTCTCCTGCAACCTGGATTTGAGTTTTGCATTTTCATGCAAAGCTTCTGCATACATCTAAAATATTAATAAAAGGAAAAATATAGGAATAGATTTGTTATAGAGATTCTTAGTATTTGAATTTTGATAACCAAAATATTAATGAAGATACAAGGCATAAAAGGAGTAACAACAGACAGTTTAAGTTGAACCACAGAACTCAAACAATATGTAAGATCATTGGTTATATTTACATAAATACAGTTTTTTTTCACAATAGCAAAAGCTTTTTCAAAAAAAAGCAACCCTAACATAAGGTTACTTCTTTTGTTTCTGACTGTGAAATGACCAAATTGAGTGTGCATTTTTTGTTGATATCTGATTATGTCTAACCTAAAAGGATGATGGTGATGAATGCTTATCACAATTGTAAACTAATTGTAATCCCCTTCCTGATGCAACCCTAAGGGAATTTGTGCCTTCTCCCAGTAAATGTGTAAACCAGTAGACTATGGAGCCACTTTCGATTTGAGCATGGTCCCCGAATTTCAAGGAGGGATCGGGGGGAAGGGGGGTCTCTGTCTCTGTCGGTCTTAAAAATAATAATGTTCGGGTATGTTTATGGTTAGGGTTAGCATCACCTGTCAACATCTATTTAAGTAAATGTAGTAAAAGTACATTTAGAACGGTTAGCTTCTTCAAAAACCTTACGTGTGTCAGGGGCTGGGTCTGTAACCCAGCGTTTTTGACTTTCTTATGTTAAGTTGGTGATAATACTAAATTATTGCAATATTATTTAGTTAGGGGTCAGTTGAGTTTCATTCTAGTTTTGGTTTCGTCTATGTGTCCTTGTTTATGAGTCTTTTCTGTTTGTAATGTGTTATCTCCTCATCTATGTAGGTTCCCCTTGTGTCCCTCTCCCTCTCTCTGTCTCTTGTGTCAAGCAGGTGTGTCCCAGTTCTCTATCATATTGAGGCTATCATTCCACCCCGTTACATATTCCATATGTATGGGAGTAGAGAGATAGCCTCTCACTCAGACAACCAAGGTTACAATGTAACTGTATGTTCATGTCTCTCCGTGTTTCCTGTTTTATTTTGAAAGCTCTGGTGTTTCCATGTTCAGTGTGTTTAGTTTTACTTTTCCCTGTGGCGTCATGATCATTTGTGTCAGCTGTGTCTCCCCAGGTGTTTCCACTTCCCTCATTACCCTCCTGTGTATTTAAGTCCTCTGTCTCCTTCTGTTCTTTGTTGGGTCATCTGTCTGTCTTCGTGTCAGGTCACGTCAAGTCACAGAGTTTTTGCCTCCCACTGTTCAGGTCCGTGTTCATGCTCATGTTTGGTTTATTTCATAGTTACGTTGTCACGTGTTCCTGTTCAGCTTCATGTTCCTGTCTCTCGTCATTGTTTTCACAGTTAGTTTAGTTCTGCCCCAGTTTAGGTTTCAGCTTACTTTCGCCTCACCTTATTTTTCTGTTTTTTGTATCAGCCGCATAAAGGCTGACTTTTTGTTTGATCATCAGTTTATTTCTCCTGTGTCTGTTTTTGGGCCCGCTCCACAAACACAACATCAGTCCCTGCCATAACAACATGAAGTCAACAGTATTACCACTCTTACTGTATAGTGGCATTGCAGGTTCATAGTTCCATATCCTGGTTTGATGCAATCTCAGTAAGACATACCTTCATTTCTGCAAATACTTGAATAGGGAATATTACAATAGTAAAATACGATTACAGGTCAAAAGTTCCTTTCTGACACTTGTAATCCCCTGAAAGCCCAGTTACATTACTGGGACATTACACTACAAAAATAGATACAATGTGCATAAATCTAAAGGCAAATTGTATCCAGGACTGCAGCTTTGAATCGGTAACATTAGAATGTGCTTTTGAAACTAAGAAAAGAGTTACTACCTTCTTATAGTCTTTGGCAGTGGAGTCTTGTTCCTGTTTATTCAGTGCAGCCAGCCTTGCCTCTCTGCGCGTGTATGAGCTGGTGCGGCCCAGTGACTTGTCTGTAGCACTCTCTCCAATGGAATCAAATCTAGAGGCAACACAGCTCTTAGCCAGTCTGCAAGGCAGCTTTATTTACAGTGTTTTTTTTCCCCTCTTAGCTGTTATAGTTCTGTAATACAGAAGAGTGAAAAAAAGCCCAAATCTTACCTTGACACTCTGTCATGCTGAAAAACAAGGAATAAGCCACGTTAGTTTGACTAGCAGCATGGAAACATCACACTGTGAAAATATTCTGTCATGGTTAGATCGAGTCCTGTTCATTTGATATCACCAAACAAAGGCTTGGCTGAGAAATATTTTCCATTTTGAGACAGCAGAGAACAAAAACAAAACTTCCAGTTGAATTATCACAACATGTTCAGACGCCTTTAGTCCCAGATGGAAGAAGTGCATGTAGAAGTAGGATACAATTCACTCCAACACTGCTCTGACAGGGTTCGCAGAGGTCAAACCTCCTCGGTGAGCCTGGTTAATCTTTTGAAATACGCTGCTGCTATGAGCATGCCTGCAGCACAAATATGACATAATGACATCAGAAGTCAAGTATTCCTTGCATGACAGGCTGCCATCTGACCTCAGACAACAGTCTGATATCAAACTGTCCTGGCAGGTCCCTGCTATGACTAGCCCAGTCTAAGTGGCTGCCAAGTTGCCTGTTGTGATCACATTCTGTGTTTGTTTCCACTTCACCAAGCAGCCTGGGCACTGTGCGACAGGAGGAGTTGCGTATGCATACTGTTCTTTGGCTGTATTTGGTTTCTGTTTTCAGAAATTACGTTACCTCAGAGATGTCCCTTTTAAGGGACCTATTTTTTATGGCTATTGACTGCCTTCCTGCATTACTTCATAGTCATGTGAAAAAGAACGTTTACACTATGGGACATTATGCAGTTCTGTGAAAAACTAAGTACGCCTCATGATCCAGTAGCTTGTAGAATCACCTTTAGCAGCTGTAACTTGAACTAACTGTTTCTGTATGACTTTATTAGTCTCTCACATTGTTGTGCAGGAGTTCTTGTCCAGTCTTCTTTGCACCGTTGCTTCAGATCACTGAAGCTGGACGGTACCTGTTTATGCAAAACACTTTAAAGGTCCCATTGCGTTGTGTCAATCAGTTTGAGGTCTGGATTGTGACGGTGCCATTGAAACACCTTGATTCTGTCCTTCTGTTTCAGATTCGTTGGCATGTGTGGGATAATTGACCTGTTGTATGACCCAGTTTGGGCCAAGCTGTAGCCGTCAGACAGAAAGCCTCACATTTGGATGTTCTTTTTTTTTGAAAGAACAGGCTTTCTCCTAGAAACCCTTAAAAAAAAAAGTCATACTTCTTCAGTTGTTTTCAAATAGTCGATGAGCCTTGCATTGCATTGGTCTGACCTGTCCAGGAATTTCACCCCATATTTAATCTCCATACTTAGTTTTTCAAATGACTGCAGAGAGCCCTAAACAAAACTGAACTAAACAAACACTTTCTGCCTTCAGCCGATAAACGTGGTTATGAGATGATGAGGAGAGATTTTTTCACTGTTCATACCAGACTGGAAACAACAAGTAATATAGTGAGAGAGGCTGCCATGATGTGAGACCAGCTTGAGCCGTGATCTCTGCTGCAGTCTCGTAAAACTTCCCTAAATTCATAGATTTGGAGTTGATCTCCAGCCAGGCAAAGAAATCTTTAAACACCTGTGTTTAGAAATGTTTGGCAATAAACATCAAGTGTGGTGGTCTAAGCTGTTTGAGACAAGAAGCAGATGTTAAAAGAATGATTTAGAAAAACAGTATATGTTAAAAGCAATGGGTACTCCTGCATTCAGATTTAGTGAGTTAAGAGGATATTTTACACAGCATCGTAGGAGCTGTTCCTCTCAGCAAGTGTTTACATAACTGAGCCACTGCTGCCTGTCCTTATGTGGTCATGTGCTTCAGCTGAGCTATCCAGGAAAAAACAGACCTCCCTGACCCCAGATGAAAAAAGGCTAAGGATGGAGTGAAGAAGAGCTCTCACTCACTCCGATCTCTTTGTGCAATAGCAAGGAGATTCCTCAATCAGATTGTGTAATCATTCATTAAGCAGCAGGTTGTAAGAATACATTTTCATGAAGCCTGCTTTTGGAGATATGAACCAAACTATTCGCAAACCTATTTCACACTAAAGGATTAGAAAATTGGTGAAATTAGGCTTTTAAAAAAAAACTTAATACCAGTGAAACCTTGAGCGGGCCCTGTGGGGATTACACTGCCAGATTTTTGGGAAAAAGAGCAAGTCCTTATACGACTAATAAACGCATAACATCCGCATTGAACCGAAGCCAGAAAGTGAGCCACAGTTTGAATTCTGCTTGTGATGGCAGCTGCACCAATCTGATTGCCTTGTTAGGAAAAATTGAGGGAGGAAGAAGTGCCACATGTAACTTAACAAGGCAGAGCAGAGCAGAAGAAGGAGGAGATGAACAACAGTGTGTCAGACTGGTGAAAACAGCCTCAGAAACGGTGTTGACTTTACCATGGGCACCCAGTAAACAGAACTGTTTCCAGTTTTATTAGCTTGCCTGGATCAACATCATCAGAAGTATACACACGCAAGCCACCTGCATGAGCTCACTGCTAGAGCGTATAAATGATAATGCTAACATCAGCCAAGAAAATCATAATTAGCAGACTCTTCATGCTCCTTCTTACTTCCTTCTCTTCCTTTCCACTTTCTGCCACAGCATCACTCCTTCAGAGCAGGCTAGATGACTACAGTAGGAAAATCTGAGCTACACACTCTCTTTTCGCTCCCACCAGTGCAAATGACACTACACTACACACACATATAAACTCATAAAAAAATCTTCCGCATTCACTCACCTTTCCCTACTTCAGCCAGTTCTCCCTCTTTACAGTGTTAACTCTTTACACAACATCTCAGAGCTCCAGGCAACCAAGAGCATCTTCCTTGTTTTCAAAATGACCAAATCAAATGAGGAAATGGGTTATTTTTCTTAAATAACAGTGCTTGGAAGCATTACTGCCTATTAGGACATATTGTTACTATCGATGCATTAATTCATATGTATTACGATGACATTTAGTGAGTCCTACCCAAGTGGCCTATCTCTTCACACAACAGCATCACACGATAAAGCAAATGTGTGAATTTATTAATGGGGGGACTAACTTGAGTCTTTGCAGGTCCACAGAAAGATAAAAAAAATTACCTGATGTTCCACGAAAAGCAGAGATTTTTACAGGAAAAGTGGATCTAGTGCAATTACTTGTTTGCGTATTCAAGCCAGTCGTCATTCTTTAATTTGAAATAAACCTAGTGGGCTATGATTTCTGAATGCGGGGGAATGGAGAGCACATATTTCCAGAAACATAATGAAGCAGAAGTAGCAGAAACTATCTGATCTGACTATCTCAGCTATCCTAAATTCTTCCTTCTGTACAGCACGTGGCTTAATGTGCTTACTTACATTTCACCACTGTGAACATCTGCCAAATGTTGAGTGTCTGCCAATAATGCAAATGTGTTCCTGTTTACTTTGACTTCCTGTTGCACACAGCTGTAACACATATTACATTGGTACAATTATTGCATCAACCTGACTCCACGGCTTTTTCTCTCCCAGGAACTCACTGCCAATTCAGATCGGGCTGGCTTCATGGAAAATTAAAGCCAGAGTTTCCCAGGCAGAGAGAGACTGACACTTGTTGAAATGCGAGCAAAAGAATCCAAACATCCACCAGAGGCATTCATTGCTGGCAACAGTGCAATAATAATGAGTGTGTCTGTAGTGTTGCGTGACATTACTGTACGTGCCTCTAAACAGACAGGATCCCATTGTGTTTGGGGTTTTTTTCCCCCTCTTTTCTTTCTTTCCCTTTAAATGTGCCTGTCACACAGAGTTCAGCTCAGTCTGATGCACTGACATAAACAGTCAAACTACGCCCGTGAGAATAAGCCACTTAGGCAGAAAAAAAAATAACAGGAAATTACAGAAGGAATGCTTCAATCCAAAAGTCTTTTCCAGAAAATGTGGTCAGACTCTCAGCGCTTCAGAGCAAATACTTGCCTCGCTTTCACAAGCCAACAAATAAGTTGCGATAAGTGTCTGAAGAGTTAGGCAAATACACATTAGTAAATGAACTATTAGCCTGATGATGATATAATGTTTTTTTGTTTAACTGTTAGTATCCCAACAGCAGATGTCCAAACATATATACTGCTATAATATATATCTATATATATCTATCGTTCAAAGTCAAAAAATCTAATCAATTAACTGACAAATTCTTCAGCAAATTGTCTGAACTCTTAAAAAGCTGCTTAATGATGTGTCCAGTTGTCTTAGATGAGTCAACAAATCAGCCTGGTCTAAGGATTAGTCACCAACTTCTACAGAAAATACAATTCTTCTTTGACTTTACAGAGGGGTCATACTATAAAGTCCCTTTACAGATAAATAAAGGGTAAGATAAAAATGAACTAAGAGTTGTGATATTAAAGTTATTTAAAGCCACAGGAATAAATTACAAAAAACTGCTACAATATCACAAAAAAGTATCACATTCAGTTTATCCTGCAAAGGTGCACCGCTCTAGAAATAAAGCTTACTCTGTAGTTTTTTTCTGTAGGGGACGGAGACGATGGTGGCGATTCTGTCAGTGACTTCCTGGTGCGAGTCAGGTCCTTGGTGCGTGGGTAGTAGGATGACATCTCCCTCCTCTACCCCGGACAGGCAGATCAGCTTCTACTGTAACATTCACCGAGGCCACCAGCAGATAACAGCTGCACACACGCACAGATTCCCTCAAGCAACAGGGACACAGATGTCCATGACCGTGCTCCTGGGGAATCCTCAGCAACAACAGGTGTGTGTATGTGTGTGTGTGTGTTTATATGTCTGTTTGGTGTTTCAGTGCAGCCACAAATGTCCCAGAAGTGGACACAGTTGCTGTTAAATCTGGAAGGATTTCAAATGTGTGGTCACGCCTTCTTCAAATCTCAGGCAGTTAAACAACAAGCAGATAAAAATGTTAAAAAGAACCACAAAACAAAATAATCTCTGGAGAGCTAAAGAAAAAGAACAATTCAATGAAGAAAGCAAACGAATGAGTATCCCTTGTTCTGCTCTGTCAGCACTGAAGTCCGCTATAAAATGCACAAAAGTCCAAAACAAGACAAGAGAGAAAAAGTTTGTTCCCTTTGCCGCCTCTTCCTGAGTTCCCCAAAGTTATACACTCTCTGCCATCTCCCTCCCTCTCCTGCTTTCTCTCTTCTGCTCCTTTCACTATTTGGTCACCCTCTCGGTCCCTCTGCTTCCCCAACCCCCAGCCCCCTGCTTCTCCCGGCTCTCTTCAGCTTTGGCAGCTTTCTGTGGCAGCCTGCCAGAGGCTCTGCTATGGACAGACTCGGCACTGAGGGCTAAAAATTGTCCAACGATGTGAACAGGGATAAGAGGAGGTGGAGCACAAAGCCAGAGTCAGGAGGGGGCTGAAGCAATTTGTGTCCTGGTAGGTCAACACGCAGTATCACCTGAGGAGCCATCAACAACTGTAAAGTGTCAAGTAACTCTGTGCGCCCTACAGTGTGATGGAGAGGGGACGTTGCCAGTATTAGTGCTACACAGTGTTAACACAGAGCATTTGTGACACATCTCCTCTTCCTGAAACTGAAATCTTGTTTCATTTTGCCCACAGCCGTATTGATTTTATTTTTAGTTTTATAAACCTGCCTATTGATAGACAGGTTTATAAAAAGTCAACATTTTATCAAAGAATAGTTGGACATTTTTGGGGAAATATAAATTTTCGGTTTCTTGTCAGAAGTTATTTGAAAAGACTAACTGAATTCTCAGACTTGTGTGAAGCTACAGCCAGCAGCTTGTTAACTTGGCATAGCAAAAACACTCGAATAAGAGAAAAACAGTTCGACTGGCTCTGTTCAAAGATTCTAAACCTGCCTCCCAGCATCTCTAAAACTCTCTAATTAACATGTTACATCTTATATTGTTCATCTTTTTTCTCTCTAGTTGTTAAACAAACAAAATTTATGTTTTAACTAATGAGGCTCAGCGGGGACAGAACCAAACAGTGTTCCCTGCTTTTCCCTGCTAAGCTAAGGTAATCCGGCGCTGGCTCTGACTTCATGTTGACCATACAGGTGGTATCAATCTTCTCACCTAATTCTTGGCAACAAAATGAACACGGGTATTTCTCAAAATGTCAAACTGCTCCTTTAAACAACCCAGCAGTAACCCCTTACTTTCATAGTCAGCTCAAGCTGGCTCATTGCTGTCTTCCTTTTATAGTGAGGTACGCGAGCACCTCACGGTTCTCTACACTCCCTCATCCTTGCTCAGGGCAAATAGATAGAAGGCAAGATAGGACTGCAAGAAACTGAGCACAGACACAGGGGAGATTCAAAGAGAAGCGGAGAAGCTGATGTGTTGTGGCTTTCGGTTTAAGGCTGGAAAGTCACCCAGACTAGAAATCTAACAGGTCTTAATTTCCCAATCCAAGTATCATCGCCTGCATCTTTAACTTTTACAGTGCTTGAATTTTAAGCATGAACACCATGGATTGTAAGTTCTAACAAAACTGATATTGGAATTAGTTATTAGTTAGAGTAGTCTAGCAGTATATTTACATTAAACATTCTAACTCGGAGACCCTCTGGAAATAAGACATTAAACTGCACTGGCACTGGTTTTGGATAGTTGTGTTGAGAATCTAGCCCAGCTGGAGTTCCTTCTGTCTGATCCTCACCCTTAGCCTTAGGACTTTCCATATGGGATGCTATGATCATGCATTTTAGAAAGCAGAAAATAAGTGGCTACCAAAGATCCCCTGAGTGATAGCAGAAATGTGGAAGTCAAGGTTGGACTACCAATCAGATCAAATTTCTTAATGTATTCCAGGATAAAAAGAGGTATGTTTGAAGCGGCATTCTTGCTATCTCTGCTTGTCACCCTTACGTAGCAGAATCTCTATGTTGTCTCACTCTGCACCTGTCTTTTTGTCTGTTGTTGGAAAAAATCATAAAAAGAACTGCGGAAAATCTGTTCCGATAATCATGGAGTCACACAGAGGTCGACTCTGTTGATGGGCAGCCTGTCTAGCTTCTGGTAAAACCTCACTGCTCAGTATGATTATCACAGACAGATATAGTACCCGCTGAGATACTCTCATATTACTGACAGATCTCTGTTTCAGATTCCAGCACAGGATTCCAGCCAAATCTCTGACCTGGAGTCAGCTCACATGGACACCACTTTCCATTCATACTGTATTACACCTAGGACATTCATAATCATCTATTATCAGGATACAGTCTTGTAAGTCATCTATGTGTCCCCTCTGCTTCCATTTCTCAGATGGCCAGATTATCTAAAGTGACTCTTAATAAGTGAATTGCCAGATTTTACCCAGTAGGAGTAATTAGTGATTAAATTTGTCAGTGGTTTTGTCAGGGGTGTTTCACCGATAGCATGCAGGTGGAGGGAGAACAGTAATAGTCAAGAATTTAAAGGAGAAAGGAAAGCCAATCCCTCTGAATCCAAGGCTAAGACTAAACAGAGACCGTCTCAGTTTTGCCCAATATGGTATGGAATGCTGAGACACCTCAGCCATGTGATGTGAAGAATCAAAATGACTTAAAGAGAGTGGGAGGTTGGCTATCCAGACTATCTTTCTGTGAGATATTATCCAGCACTTCTAGTTACGGGACTCTGTGAACACATGCTCGACATTGGTGATTGCAGTACTTCTTAAAATATTGCATCAGAGATCAGAGCGCAGCTGCCTTTGAAGCATACTCAGTTTTCAGGTCAGGGAGGAACAGAATATGAACATGAAACAATGTCGCCAACAGATATTGACTTACACACAATATTTAAATTAGAGTGGCATCTGAGATGGATTTAATACCTCCATGATATTGTCGTAAATGCCAAAAAACACTTTAATTTTGTGAAGCATGAGAACTAATTATCACATTTTTAAGTTTAAAACCATTCCCGAGAAATTTCTACGTATCACACAGAACAGCTCTGTAAACACTGGCCTCCTCTGGAACAAACTATGGATGAAAAATAGATTAGATTGTCCTTTGACTCCATCTAGTGGTAGAAGGTTAAAATCTTTTGTGAAGCCACCATTCGCCTCTTGGTGTGTGTGTGTTATTAAACTTAAAGTGCCTAGATGTTTTCCACCTACCTCTGCAATGTAGTCTGAGCCTTCAGTGTCAAAGCAGGGCCGTCTTTGTTGATGCTTAGCAGAAAAAGTCAGCTGTGCTGAATCTGCAACGTTCTGATTTTCATCTCTCCGCCATCTCTCACCAACTGGACATATAAAGTGTGTGTTTTTATTATTATACTAGATCAATACTAATAATGGAAAATAAAGACATGCTTTATGATTAACAAACTGAAGGCTAATGTTCAGATTGAGGTCTTCATGATTCTGAGCTATCAGAGCTCAAAAACTTCTCAAACATTATCAACTGAAAACCAAAAAAAGTGATTTAATTCCTTTAATAGTGTCTTAAAACACAATTCATGTGCTCTGTGTCTGCATTTTGTAGCACAGCCACTCCCAAACCCAAACAGCCTTTCATGAAAGGTTTTCCACCAAACTGTACTACTGTACCATGTAAGTAAAGTTTATTTATATTGGGCTTTTTATAAACATAAAAGTCACACAGCACTGCACAACAGTTAAAACCAAATGAAACAGAATTAATATCAACAGAGACTTATGTTAAAAAAGAATAAAAAATCGATTACAACATAAATAACAAAAGAATGTCAACTGAAGGCCTGATTAAACAGATAATAGTTACAGGGTACTTCTCTACCTACAAAGTACATTTTAACAAGTTATGTTTACTTAAAAAACAAACAAAAAAACAACAGTTTTTGTTAAGATGTTTGAAATGACATTGAAAGAACAGTCCTGAACATCAAAACTGTCCAGAAATCATTAATTGGACTAACAGTCTGGATCATAGTGACCTGCTGCTAGCACATGTTTTGTTTGTGATGCTGTTGTATTATATTTCATGGAACCCAAAACAAAACATATGGATCATGAAGCACAACAGAACGCGATAATCAAAAGAAATTCTGTTTTTCTTACCTCTGAAGGAGCTGTTGCAGTAAGGCCAGTGTGGAAGGTCAGGCAGGATTTCTAATCTGGTTTCAAAGTTACCCTCCTGCACATTTGGAGTAAAATAAAGAAGAATACAGAGATAAATCATAAATTTCACTTGAAGCTACAAATCAACCACATCTGAGGCAGAAAACGATTTCTAAATAATTCTGTCTTGTAACCTTGTCCATTTGGCTCCAGTTTAGACTGACATCAGCTGTTTCTGTGTACTCTGTCACACCAGTCTGAACTCTTCTATCATCTGTTAAGCTCATCCGCAGACAGGACCTGTCCTCCAGTCTGCTGCTATCCTCATTTTTTCTATCTTCCAGGCTGCTGATCTTCTGAGCCTCTTTCAGGTCAGTCAGAGTCATACCCTGCAGGATATTCACACAGCTTCACATGTGTGAACAGTTTGTTAAATCTTTCAAAATCTAAACATGTAAACCATTTCAGTACCTGTGTTAACCTGCGAGTTTGTCTCGCATGGCGAGATTTTGCTTTTCTCTGAGATTCTGCTTCTTCATCCCTGACAGGGGTCAGATATGACCTGGGTCGGGAAAAACACACAAATGCATAGGTGTAATTAGTCTACAAGAGGCCACAGTCATACATGAAGAACCAATGTTTTAAATTAAAAAATGTAAAATCAAATCAAGTCAAATGGGACATTAAATTTAGTATCTAGCTATCTAGGTATTATCGACAAAACAAAGCTACAGATTTAAGCAATAATAGACTATATGCCGCAATTAAGGTTTACATTACAAACCTTAACAAATCCCAAATCTACTCACAAACCTCTGAAATTCAGTAAAAATTTCTAATATTAATTATACACAGCATCATCAGATAAAATCAAATACATCCCACTATTATGTGGCCTTTATGTGACCCAGTGTTACAAGAGCAAGTATGTTCAGCTGCTAACACAGCTTTTCTCTGATAGCTGAACACATTTCTGCACTTTTTAATAGTCTGTCCTGGCATTCTAGTCTAACCACTTTCACAGGAAATTAGGGAATCAACATGCTCTGAAAAGATGCAAGCCTGATATCTATGGCTGTCTTTGTACACACAAATAAAAAGCTGAACAAGCATAAGTGGGGAGGCTCATGTTTTACCCACTGAATTGCTAGCACTGCCTCTGCTATGCTTTTACTGGTATTGATCTTTCAGTTGTGGAGTCACCCTGAATCTTGACTGGGATTCAATTGGCTGCTCGGCACAGCAGCACAATCTAGTGTATGCAAAGTTCAGGATTTGTATTTTATTAATGTGTAAAGGTCTAATAATCAAGAACAAAAGAATTTAGAACCCAATATAGCAGGTGAAAAAACAATATTATTACATGATTTACATTTCGGTTTTATCCACCCACTCTTAAAAGCGAAAAAACTGCAAATTACTCCTCTCAGGCAACATAGTGAAACAATTTCTTTTTAATCAGCCAGAGAAGTTAGCAAGAATAACAGCCTTAAGACAGTAATTACTAATGTACATTTTAAAAAAGCTAATCAAATAGATCAAAGGAAAATATGAATTTTCAGCCCCCTATGCAACAATCCCAAGGCTCACATCACATTAGTTCTTAGAGGCCTGCAGCACCTGCACAGAGCAGCATAGTTACTCTACATTAAGATAACAAACATCAGGCCTTGGAGCCTTGCCAAAATGGTCGCTTGACAGATTGAAAATCTAAAAATGAAAATGGCTAAATAAGAATCCATGAATAGACCAGCATGACTCAGCCCCCCCATTGAAACCTACCTGCTAACAAATGATTGCATGGTCCCTGTGGAAGGTCAGAGACTGAAGAACTGAGACAATGCTGCAGGGATGAGAGGGAGAGGCTGGAGAAAAAAGGACTAGAACTGGCCAGGGTGAAGAGAGAGAGGGAGGGAGAGAAAAGGAGGGGGATGGGGGCACTTCCTGCCTGAATGATGCATACACAATCAATTTAGGCTCCTATCCACCAAGGTCTGATGCAAGCAAGTCTATGCATACTTCAGCTGTGCATGTGAGCAGCAAACACATTTAGCAGTTAATTTGAAGAAATAAGGAGACTATTATCTTCCTTTATCTGGATTATTTGAATCTTTGGATTCTAAAAAGAAAACAGAATTATGCATTAACCAATCTAGTTATTCATTCCTTAGTTTATTTATCCACTTACTTCAGGATTAAACCTTATCCCGTCTACACATAAGAAACTTAATAACTAAATGTACAATGATGGTTTTAGCTCCTGTAACTAATGAGATTGTTTGCTAAACTGAGATGAATACAGATATAATGATATAAGCAAAACACAGGAAGTATTGGAATCCTTTTTTTCTTTTAAATAACACATTTTAAAACTTTAAATGAGAGCAGAAATTTGTGGAAAATACATATTTATTGTATTTTACAGCATATCAGTCCATATCAATTTTTTTTTTCTTTTTTTCTTTTTCTTTTTTACAATTTTCTGTGTAACACTAATATTTAATGAGCTCAAAGGTATATTTCACCTGAACCTTTAGAAGAATAAAAGTATAAAGAAGCATAATATGGAGATTTATACCTAAACACTGCACCCAAGATAGCATACTTACATATTAAACATGTTTAACAAAGGATGAAAGGTGTGACCCCTGGTGTGCTCAGCTGAATTTTGTTACATTTTGTGGCAAACTGGAAAACCAAAAAGATACATAATTTCTTTTTACAGCGGAGTAAAACTATTTTAAGTGCACATTTTTTAGTGTTAATAACTAAAGTTTCAGTGCTCATTATAATGTCATCCAGTACTGTACAACAGTTTTTAATAAAACTAAGCACTAATGCACTAATATGGCATAGAACAGCGGTCCCCAACCTTTTTTTGCGCCACGGACCGGTTTATGCCCGACAATATTTTCACGGACCGGCAATAAGGTGTCGCGGATAAATACAACAAAATAAAACTAGTGCCGGTACCGAAAAAAAAGAAGATTTATTCATAACACACGTGAAAAGACCCAGGAAAACCGAGTTAACGATAAAAACGATAACAAAATAACGCTGAAAACCGATAAAAACCCTGAAAACCATACATTTCACACCTGAGCCTCAACTCTCGCGGCCCGGTACCAAACGACTCACGGACCGGTACCGGTCCGAGGCCCGGGGGTTGGGGACCGCTGGCATAGAAGAATGCACTTAAGTTTTAGGGACATAGATAATATTTGATAGCAGCATAACTTATTGTAATAAGGTTCATAGGTTTTTGGACAATGAGGCATTTATTAGAATTTTTCCTCAGTACACCTGCACAATGGGTTTTATATCAAACAATCAAAATGTTATTGCAGCCCAAACTTTTAGTTTTAATTCAAGTAATTTAACTAAAGTACTGCATTAACTCTTTTAGAATTACAGCCATTTTTATATATAATATTCCATTTTTAGAGGCTCCTGTGTTGTGGTGTACAGAGACAAAATTATAAAAAATGTGTAACTGCCCAAAGACCTGTGTACCTAAGTGTTTAAGATAAGAAACAGATGGAGGTGTTCCTGGCGACCATGCCGAATTTGACACAGCAGCAATTAATCAAGTATACAGAAGTGAAAGAACCAGAGTTTATTTTACAAACATAATTGTTATACTGATAATAAACACGACCTTAACAAAAACAAAACAAACAAAAAAAAAAAACAGTGCGCTATAGGTTTGTTTTATTTAGTTGTTTTTGTAAAAATGCACAGTAAAAATCACTTTTTGGAAACATATTTCACAGTGGTAAAATATGAATACACATATTTGTAATTTCCTAAAAAAAATGAAGAAAAAAAGACATTTGAGATACTAAAATATTTTGCAAGAAGGTTACACTCACTTTAGCAACAATATTTTTGATTATTGGAAAACTCACATTATTTGAAATCATGTTTCTTGCTTTGTTTCTGTTGCTAAACATGTTAATAATACCAACATTAGTTCCTCCCTCAATCCATCTTTGCTGTCAGTGTGCTGCAGAAAAACATTTAAATCTGGAAACTACATCAACATAATTGTAAAACTGAGCTTTCGTCAAAAGATATTTTTATATTACGTATAAAATGAGTCGCCTCTTGGCTTTGTGGACAACTTGTTCTCTAGTTGGTGTGACTGATGCTTTGAATGACATGTGAATACTTCTGCTGTCCTAAAAATGTAACTTAAGCACAGTACAGGCTCCAACCCCTCATATGCAGAACAATTTGTCCCTGAGGTGCATCATTAAGCTTTTTTTCTAAAGTTGCATAGTTTTTCTATGATTGTTTGTTAAAGACACACAAAGTTTATTAAAATGTTATTGATTAAAAAGCAGCAGATTAATAATGAGCTCTTGGTTACGGGACCAAACCTTTTGACCTCCCTGTATCTCACAATACCACCAGTGTGTTCTGTCTGGCTGGAATTGTAATCAGTTAAAAAGTGCAAATAAAAAGATAATGACCAAATCTATAGAGCAAGCACAGCTCTAGTTATTAAACACTAAATAACAAACATGCTCTTTAAAGAGTAAAAAAAAAAGTTTAATAAACTTTGCCATACCTTAAAAAAACACTCTTATTAATTCAGTTATTGCATATTATTGATTTTCTACCATTTTTCTTGTAGTTTTTTTTCCTGTGTAAACAACATCAGGGACACAATGAATTACAGTACTGTAATTGTTGTTTCTCGTGATACATTTCAGGCAGTGACAAAAAGCAGCACACTTTGTCACCAAGACAGGTATTACTTATGGCTTCAAGGTCACAGCTTATGCACCGACTTCTTGTTATTTCATTAACTTGGTAGAAAACAGTGGAAATTGTTATGACAAGTGGAATTTCTTTTCTTTAAAAAAAACATAATCATTTGATGGGTTAAGGCTTGTGAGACTGTTATTGGCAGGTAACCCCTGAATGACTCATTTCCTTACAAAAACGAGCCATGTTAGATTTTGAGGTACAGGTTTCAGCTCTGCATGTTGACTGAATTTTCGATTAGGTGTGCCTTTCAGAAAGCAAATGAGTAATGCACCTCGACAACAGCGATCAATAACTCTTTCTAACAGTATTTGTCATATTGCAGACAGTGGTGGTAGTCGGAGAAAGCTCCCGCTTTTCTTGATGGATAGGTCCATAGCATAAAAGAATGAAATTGCTTCCTGGTGGTATGCACTCTGTGAAAACATTAAACAGAAGATATTATGATGGATATATCTGTAAACACATTTTAGTAAGGCAGTATAGTCAATTAATAACTTGGATTGATAATCAAGCCATTATTTATGACAAAAACTAAAGTGAAATCTTACATTTGTCTTCTGGCAAAGCATCAAATTCTAAAAACTCCTCTTCTTCATCAGCCTCCTGTGGGTCCTCTGCACCATGGTTCTCCTCTTCATCTGCTGCTTCCTGCTGTTCGTCCTCTGCTTCTGACGCTTCTTCCTCTACATCTGGTTGCTCTGCCTCAAGCACTGCCTTCCAAAGCTGCTCCTCTTCTCCAGATGGTACGTGTTCTTCTGACTTCTCCCTTTCATCATCTTCTGACTCCTCTTTCTCCAACACAGTCTCATCCTCATCTCTTGCTTTGAGGCTCTCTTCCTCACCTTTCTCTCTTTCAGGTGCCTCCTCTTCATCACCTCTCCGGTTCTCCTCTTCAGGCATCTGCTCTTCAGCATTGTGTCCCTCCTCTTCTGTCAGTGTTGTGTGTCCCTTCTCTTCTTCTGATACAGTAACAGACTTCTCTTGTTTTGCATCATCTTCCTCTACTGCCTCTGCCTGCTGTGTAGGAACAGTTTCTTCTGTCGCAGACTCCTCCTTTTCAACAGGAGCTGTATCTTGTGTATTTAGTTCTTCTGGCTCATCAGACTCTGCCTCTTCTTCCTCTTGGGTGGATGTAACTTTTTCATCAGCTGTAGAAAGAATCTCTTCTTCTTCTAATTCAGCTGGTGCAGCTACCTCTTCCTCTTCCTCTCCAGCTGCTATGGGTGTCTCTTCTTTAGTGTCTGTGTCTTCTACTTTTTCAGTTCCTAAGGCTTCTTCTTCTTCCTCCTCCTCCTCCTCTTCTTCTTCTTCTTCTTCTTCTTCTTCGTCAGTTTCTACGTTTTCTTCACTGCCCAAGGCTTCTTCTTCAGTTTCTACAGTTTTTACTCTTTTTTCAGTTTCTACAGGTGTTTCTTCTTCTTTTTCTTCACTTCCTGCAGCTTCCTCTTCCTCTTTGGTTTCTGCCTCTTCTTCAGTTGTAGGAACTGTTTCTCCCTCTGTCTTTTCCAGAGGCTTGGTCTCAGGTTTAGTTTCTGCCACAGACTAAGATAAGGAAAATCATATCAGATAACTGGAGCAAAATATTTACTATTCAGCTATGTAGGCATCCAGGTATCTCAGTGAATGTGATGTGATTAACTGATATACAAAACAGGAAACTGCACCACACGAATGTAAATGCTGATATAAATCCATTGGGGAATCCATGCCAAGCAATTAGCTTCTTCAAATTAATGTGATGAAAATGTTATTATGTTCCCAATGGGCACACAGTGAACAGAAATAGTAAAGAGGCCATGTGTGCTGACAGCACGTGTGTTAAGTCATGTCAAGCATGTTCTGCCATTGAAATGTAATCTAATTATATGCAATAGCTTATAATTAGATATACATATTTTGATAACTAATAAATCTAACATATAGTCCTTGATATCTGACTGTATTTCAAGTTGTTATTTATTTTCCTTTTAAAGATAAATCTGGTCTAGCCTGGTTAATCTGGTTCTAATGACTGATTTATTTAGAGAGCTATTAGGCCATATTTTGCTTACCTAATCATGAGTTCTCAGGTTCTTGTGGCAGGTTTAAAAAACTTTAAGGTTTAAGAATATCACATGTCACAGAGATGACCACTATAGTGTGTCTGCAGCTGTACTATATGAATAAACATCAACAAACTTAACATAAAAATATTATTAGACTGACTGAATAAAGCAAAACAAAATTATGATTTAATAGATTTGACTGTTAGGACTAAAAAGATTGTGCTTAACACACAAATAACAAAATTAGAAAAAAATATTACAAATTCAAGGGCACTCACATTTGATTTGTTTATTGGCCATTTAACATTAATTCGACATGACTGCTAAGATCATGATTTGCTACCTTTTTCATTTTTTTTTTTTAAACATTTTGCATTTAATTAATAAGATCATCTGATGGGCTTCTTTGTTATTATGGGCTGCTATGTTTTGATCCTCCAGACTGTGACGTACCACATTAAGCTCCTGTACTCCGGCCTGATGAAGCCGCTGCGACTGTTCATGTTCAAACAACTCTCTGAAAGACAGAAGACAGAATAAATTTCTCTTATGATCTTTTGGTCATTATTTCGTACCTTCATGAAGCTTTACTCACAAAATATACCGATCGTTTTATAACAACACTTCTTTTTCAAAACTCAAATGACAATAATAGCATGTGAACCACGTTCTCTTGATGATTATGTAAGCTTCAAGAGTTACATTTTAAGCAAACACTTCAGCTTTAAAACTTATGAATACAAAAGAAATATTTACATAGATCAGGGCAAACTCACAGTGTGGTAAAGAGGCCTACCAACTCTGGTCTAGAGTAACACAGAGTTGCAGACAGTGGCAGCCAACAGGGCTTTGGCAAAGACAACATAAAGTCATGGGTGAGAGGAGGCAAGTTATTTTCTCCACTGCTCTTTTTCCCACTCCACCACCTACCTGACAGTAGTCATTTCGACCACGCTAGCCTTCAATTGAGTCTGGTAGGCGTCTAGCTGGTCCTTCAGTCTGAGCATCACAGCAGCCTGTCTATCCAGGGTGGCACTCAGTGTGGCAATCTCTCCAACTTTCTCCTCCAGCTTAGATTCCGCTTCTTCCAGGCCGCCTGTCAAGATGTCGACCTTCTGGGCTAGCTCACCAGTCAGTGTGGCTAAAACCTCCACCTTCATTTTAACATCTTCAAACTCCTCACTCTTTCCTTTCAACATGGTCTGCAGCTGGCTCAGTTGCTCCAGAGACACTGTGGCTTGCTGCATCTCTGCCAGGCGGGTTTTCATCTCTGTGTGGAGTGAAAGCACCTGAGCGGGGAGGTCTGATGTCTTGAGCTGTTCGGCTGTAGCTAAGGCCATACCCACCTGCTTCTGGGCCAGTGAATAGGACTCCTCAAGGGCATTAAGTCGGGCCTCCACGTTGTCCGAAATGTGCTGCTGCAACAAGACACAGGAATGACACAGAGTCGAGCTCAGGGACTGTTATCCTCACTTATTTTTATGATTGATAGACTCTTAACTGTCACTGGACTACAATTATGTTTATTGGGAAAAGATTTTGTTACTATTAAAGGCACAGAAACACCAGTTTTTTGTTAATTTTACTTTTATTTGTATTGCATTGTTTGCTTAAATTCTGTATAATATAGTATAATATAATGTACCAAATGCTTGGAGGAAGGAAATATGTAGCCACACACAAAATCTCAGCATTAACAGGCCTTATCAAGCCACTTTGGAAATTTCACTTAACAGAGATGAACCTCGGATCATTGATTTATTTGCAGTCATGCTAAAACTGTCTTTTTTTGCATTCTTTATAACCTTTTCTGTATTCTCCATTAAGCTTTCTCCTTACAGCATCCTCAAGCATTTCACATTTGTGAGCGACAGAACAATTTACCACTCATACAGAAAATATTTGCCGAACAAGACTGAGCTAGCTGAACTGTTCTTGTGCAAAGTTTCTGCAACTCTGACTTTTCTGAACAGAAGAAATATTTAAGGGAAGGAAGTACACATGTACTTAATACTTCTTGGAATGCCATGAATTGAATTTGAAACACATGGAAGAAGACTAAAATGCTGAACATGGCAGTCATAAACTGAAATTTACAGTGATATAACAGGTTAATTTCATTCATGGTAATGTGTTTAACTATAAATATAATTATCTCTTACATAGAGTGTGTCCTTTCAGATATATAGACAGACACACACAACATCTCTCTCTCTGCTTTTCTACAGTCTTTCAGATTGCCTGCAAAGAGACTCTGAACTGGTGTTCAGTATCAAAATCACAGACTAAATTTAGCCTTGGCTCATTACTGCCTTGTTTATTATTATTTTGGCAGCATCTTCAGCACAGCTTTGGGGGCATATTCTTGACTGGTATTACAATACAGAATTTTCCACAGAACCTAGAGACTAAAAGAGATCTATTTTACATTTGAGTCATTGGTACAGGCAGTGTCTCTGCATTTGTAGGTCAAGAATAATCCTCATTACAAACGTCAGCAGCTGTGTGGATGTTAGAAATAGCAGCGTTTTGTACTCACTCCAGTGAGGCTGTTGGCATGTGGAAATCTGATAGAGGCCTGCAGCTAACTTTCCTTACTTGCAACTGACAAGGTGTGCTGGAGCTTTTCTTATTTTATTTTTTCTGTGTGTGTGTGTGTGTACAGAGATTTTTTTCTTTCTAATCTCGTGAAAATATGATTCATAAGGTTGGTTGTTCATTATAGATGTTGGCTATCAATAAGTGCATCTGGTGCTTTTGGTGGCTTGCAGGTTTAGCTGACTGGATATATTCTTACCTTGTTGCCAGATTGTCGCATTTCTTCGTGGGAGGATTGTAGTTTCACTATCTTCATCTGTATGCCCATGAGATTGTCTGTTAAGTAGGTTAAAGTTTGGTGCTGCTGGAAACAGAACCACACTCCGGTGGCACCTCCAATCACAAAAATCAGAAATAAAACCAATAGAAGTGTGTAGTTATTCCCTCCAGGGCGAACTTCTGTCTCCATAACTTCATTTTTGAATATGTTATCTTCATGTTTGTGGTTGTTTTTCGCTTTCCGGTGCTTGGCTGTCATTGCGCTAAAAAGGACACAATGTCCCAATCAGGTAGTGAGGTGATATTTAAGGACCCGGTTGGTAGGCAAGCTTGGGCCGTGGTGTGAGCAGTGATTTACTTCGGATGGATCCTTTAAGTTGCGTGGTGCACCGATCGGCCCGGGTTAATCACTCCACAATAAAGCTGCAGCGGGTCGTTGGTGAAGCAGTAGTGAGGGAGATGACAGAGGGAGGCGTGAACAGTAGGTAGCGTGGCTGTCCATTCAGGAAGATCAAGGAGGAGCGGAGGGCCGGGCTGCCATCGGGAGTGGCTGAGCCCTGAGTCACCGGGTGGTTGACTGTCATCTAATGGAAACACGGCACGTCCGCTGATGGAGTGCTGTGCGCTATTTTTTACTTCAGAGAGGCCATAAGTGTAAATGGCAGGTCTGCGCGTTTCCACTGTGGACCAGGCTCACTCTAGTATATAACGAAAGGGTGCCATAAGAAAATATTCATTAAATACAATTAATTTTCTTTTATATTGAAACCGTAATATAAAATGTTACTTTGGAAAGGCCATGTTCAGTGTCACTCTCTGACTCCGTAAAATTCCCCTTTGCAATAAAGGTCACCTTCAGTTTCTAAAATGTCAACATTTCCTTGGTCTTTGCTGCTTTGTTTCAGTCTTCCTCGTTAGTTTAACGGTTCAGCTCCATTTTTGAATGTTATGTTTCCTTTTCAGCTGATACTTCATTTCTACATTTATTTTTGTCCTTCGTGTTGTCTTTTGTCTTCCCGTCTCTCACGTTCCCCTATAACTATTCTTGTTGTTTTCCTTAGCAGAGCTACTAAACACCCATGGTCCATTCAAACATATGCCTTCAATAATGTTTAACAATTAAAAACTATAGGGAACAGTAAAAACGGTTGACATACACTGTTCTCATTTATAAAGTATTCTACAAACACTAACATTACAGCTAACAGGTGGATTTTCCGTTTCGGTGCAGTTAGCCAAACAAGAACCACTTAGTTCATCCCTTTTTTTAAACATAAAACGCATTGTTGCAGCCAGGGACAGCATACAAAACGATCCTCTTAGAATGATTTTTGGTTTTAGTCTCATTGATTTATTATTATTGGTTACTGGTTCTGTTTCTAGTTTACTAAGCTAATAATAATAATCATGACAACAACAACAACAATAATAATATTAATCTATTAGCCAGAACCAACCAATCCGTTGACATTCTGTACTGGCACAAGATGGCGCTAAACATCTTCTAAAAACTTAACTGTAAACACTTCTTTCTTAAAGCCAGCTTCACCAACAGTATTAAAGCTATGACAGTTTTTTGAGAGCATGGCTCCATGGTGAAGAAATAAAGACATTTTGCCTCACAGTTACTTATCAGGGGATTATATGTGTAATAAATAATACAATAGACATTTCTTTGCACTGCTTTTTGACAAACATTTTGATTGTACCACTGCTGTAGTATTTAAATTCTATGCCTGCAATAAACTATAGCCATTTTTACAAATAACTCTCAAATATTTGTTCAGATGAATAATCAACTGATCTAATATGTGAGGCGTATTCTTCAGGTCACTGGATGAAGGGCTCAAACAAGACTCTTAAATCATGACCAAAAACAAACAGGAAACCTTAAGCTGTGTCACACCATAAACAAATGTAATTTTTTAAAAATGTATTTATTTATTTATTTTATTTCAGTAGCAATTCAGTAAACAAGAGCACAATCTTGCCAATCATCCTGTGCTACACAGCTGATCTTTCAAATAAATGTTGCTCACACAGTACTGGCGTCTTCCATGTCTTCACTCTGTGTGAGAGAAAGAGATACAGATTTATCGACCTTTACTATCCGCCCCCCTCAACTAACCCTCACTGTAAATACAGCCAGTATATTTTCTTCTCACCTCTGACATTAAGGATGGTGGCGCATTCGGCTCGTCCCAAGCTGTTCTCTGCAATGACGCTGTACTCTCCCATGTCTTTGGGACCCACGCGGAGGATTAACATGGTGCAAACTCCACAGGTGTTGGAGATGTAATAGTTGGTATTAGTGTTTAGACTGATGTGATTTCGATACCATGTTATACGAGGTTTGGGGTTTCCTTTCACTGCACAGCTCATATAGCATTCATAACCTTTGGGTGCAGTGTGCAGCTTCAGTGGAACAATGAAGGATGGGGCACACCACAAATCACAGTCCTTTATGGTCGGTACAGTTACTAGAAACTTTTCTATGAAAGAGCAGACACAGTATGATCATTTTTTTTCTTAAAAAGTGACTATTTGGACTTTAAGATTGTTTGAGATGACAAACACACCTTTCTTCTTCTCCACCCCCCAGGTTGGTGACTCAGAGGGTGCAGATATGCCCATGTCATTTTTGGCATAGACCCGGAAATGATATTCCCTTCCATGCATGATATTGCAGACTGTGAACTTGTTATTGAAGAGTCTGTCAGCCACTGTGACCCATGAACGCTTGGTCGAGTCCAGTTTGGACACGGTGTAGTGGAGGCGGTCATCACGCTTCTCATCAGGAGAAGGTTCCCAGATTACTGTCACAGTACCAGGCACATTTTCCTCCAGTTCTACTGGTCCAGGCGGTTTTGGATCATCTGCGAACAGTTTTACTTTCATCAGATCCATCAGCTTTTTTTTTTAGAAAAGATGTTGCAAAAGAAAACAAGTATACAATTGTAGTTTTATTTTACCTGTGACCCTGACTTCTGCACTTAATGTTTCCTGCCCTACGAGATTTTTCACCAAAATGGAGTAGATGCCTGAATCAGAGCGCTCAGAGGAAGGAATCAGCAACTGGGAGGAGCCATCAGAGTTACTGATTGTGATCCGCTTTGTAACTGGCACGTTATCCTTTAGCCAGATAATTGCTGGCCGAGGAGAAGCCTGTTTAAAAAAAGGAAAATCTTTAACATCTTTTATTTCCTCACCACTTTAGTTTTGTGAAACCATGGTTTGCCTGATTATAAAACTGAAATATAATTCTTACCTCAAAATTGACTGTGATCCTGACAGAGTTTCCTGCCCTCACCACAAAGAAACTCTTCATCTTGTTGTTTGTGAATCTTGGCCTCACTGTAGTGGTGACAAAATAAATAAATAAATAAAGGTTTTGTACTATATTGTAATTGATTAGGGTTCTTAATTGGAATGAACAATACTATATAAGCAAAGATAAATCATCACAGACATGTTGTATTCTACCAAGAAAGAGTGATTTTTTTTGTAAAAAGTTTTATTTTCTTCAAAATAATAATTCTTAGCAGTAACTAACCAACAGAATCTGAAATATCTAAGACTTGTTGACATACCTGGTGAGGGCATTGCCAGTACATAGTTGGGCAGCTCCTCGGGCTCACTCTCTCCTCCATCATTAATGGCAATCACTCTTACCCAGTACATGTCCATGGATTTCAGGCCTTTCACACTGAAGGAAGTCATGATGATGGGGGTGCTATTACAGCGGGACCATTCGATGCAATCTGCTTGCCGAATTTCAACAAAATACCCTCTTGCTTCATCCTGTATGCCTGGTTTGTCTTCTGGTTTTGTCCAAGTCAGGACCAAGTGGGTGTAGGAGGTTTCTGTCACCTTAAGGCCTGTAATTTTACCAGGAGGCTCTGGTGTAGTTCAAACATCAGATATTTAGTTTTGACTAAGCGATGGTTGTTAATACATTTTTTTTTTTGTCTTTTGTTTCATGTAGAACAGTTGCAACACTTACTTTTAGGATCTCGTGCAAAAACAAACTCTGAAGGGCTGCTAAATTCACCTGCTCCTGAGAGATTTATGGCAGTAACTCTGAATTCATATTCCATACCTGCAACAACATCCTTCACTGTATATTTCTTTTCTACGAAAGATTTTACATGGAGAAAGACAGAAAGAGAGGGAGGGAGAAAAACAACAGCAAAAAGAGTCCCGTTATGGTCTAATGTCATCAGGTCCATCAGATTAAACTGAGGTAAGTTAAAAATACGCACCTTTTATGAGCTCATCATTGGCATTGACAACAGACCAGAGATTACTTCCCTTCTTTCGTTTCTCCAAAATATAGCCCAAGATACGTGAACCTCCCGTGTTACTTGGAGGAGCCCATGAAAGATTTATACAGTCATCAAAAGCGCTGACCACTTTTGGAGGTGCTGGAGGGCCAGGGAAGGCTGAAAAATGCAGAAACGAAATAGATTGTGCTGGTGATGGTTACAATCAGAAAAAAATAGCTTTTTTTTTGTTACTTGAGACCAAAATGAAGAAGTAGCCTTGAATCAGAGCACTGTAATTTATATTATATATATATTTAGATTCACTTCCTAGAAAAATAAGATAAAAGAATAAGTGCACATATAAACATTAATGTTTTAGCTATGTATTTTCATTTAATTAATAATATCAACATATACTGTGCTGAAATGATTAACATTTAAACTGATAATTGATTAGTTAACACCAGGCTTCACACCTCCTCCAGGGCTAAAAAGGTCCCTTATTTTCGTAATGCAGGATTATATGTATATGATCCTATCTAGGTTTCTCTCTCGGTGGTAAACTGTCCCAAAACCTCCTGGATGTGGACTATAATCCAGATGGATCCAAAAGTTAAGTTGTGCCAAGCCCCATCACTGGTAAAAATTTCATGGAAACCTCATAACTTTTTCAGTAATACCGCTAACAAACAGACACACAAACAGGCAATCTGAGCCAACTACATATCCTCCTAGACGTAAGTAATGGTTAATAATGAAAAGAGTAATTGTTTACTGCGCATCACTTGATTCATTAAGAAAGAAGAATATGCCCAGTAAAGCACAGTAGGGGGCAGTAACGTCGCTTTCCTTCCAGTTGATGCATTTTGAACCATGTTTTGGACACGCCACAGAGAGGCAGAGCAGATCTCAATAATGACGTTTGCTGCTTAGATTAGCTGCATCAGTTTCAGGGTCCTGTTAGCTCGTTGTTACACTGTAGGGGAAGAGTCATTATTGTTATCAGTGGTAACACCTGCGTTTTCCAGGCTGCTCTGACGGAAAACAACCCTCCATTCCAGGTACACAGGGAGAGAAATTCACCGGTGAAATTTGTTGTTGCTGGTTATATGTACCCGTGCCTGTATTTTCTATAATTAACTATAAAATCATCAAGCTATTTATGCCACTAAATTATTCCACTAGTATAAAACACTTCAGAGTCTTTTTAGGACCGGAAACTGATAAAACAGCTGCTTGTTTAAGATAAGATAAGATGGCCTTTATTAGTCCCACAGGTGGGAAATTTGTTTTGTTACAGCAAAAGTGCAAAGTTATGTAGCAGAAATTAGAAAACACTGGAATGCAATAAAATAAAATAAAAGTAGCCATCTGTTTTAAGCTATAGCCTAAGCCATAACTTCATGTGTCATTAACCTTCCTGTATGAAATACACAAAAAAAGGCGAGCTTAAGTCCAGAGGTGGGAGTAAAGAAGAACAAATACTTCGTTACTGTACTTAAGTACAATTTTCAGGTATCTGTACTTTACTTGAGTAGTTTTTTTTTTCACTTTAACTCCCTACATTTGTTTTTAAAGTATATGTACTTTTTACTCCTTACATTTTCAAAACAGGCTCGTTACTTTTGTTTGAAAGCATTTGGGTCGAGTTATTATTTCGAAAAAACATCAAACCGATTTGAGCCTAAACAGAAACCCATCACAGAAACCCATCACTGGCAGTCCTGTTTGTTTAATAATCACCAGAGGATGTCGCGTAAAAAGAGATGACGTGTGCCAAAGTCAGGATGTTTTTCTTTCTTTTTTGTGTGCGACAACACCGGAACTACTGCAGGTGTCCGTAAGTTGCGGTTCTTCTGCATCTAACTAGCCCTGCAGAAGACCAGCGAGCATAGAGGGAGTGACTTTTTAAAAAAAGTGGCAGGTAATTTCAAATGCAGCGTTCCTGTAAGCTAAGCAAACACACAAACTGTTTGTGTGCAGTTTAGCAACAAAGTGTGTCGCCTGCTAAAGGTCCGGCTGCTGTATTTCACAGGGAGAGAAAAGAAAGAGAGCTAACTTCCCTCAGAGATGGAGAAAGATAAGAAAGACAGGACAGGAGAGGAAGAAGAGAGGTTAGATTAAAGGTAAGGACTGCTCAGTGGTATTGTATAAACTGGAAATGTAAAGCTTACATTTAAGTCATGTTTTTATATCAGATATTTGGGTCTGTACATGGGACATTCTTTTTTTCATATTGTGAAACATGCTACAAATCAAATTGAGACAAACTAAATGTTATTTTAAAGGTTGCATAAAAATACTTTGCAGTGTAGTGGATTTAAAGTAAGGAACAGTGTGTGACTGGTGCACAATGGTTGTGGTTTTATGGTCAGAGTAAGGTTAGATCAAGTATAGCAGAGAAGTGTAGATGAGATTCATTCACCAAATTCCACCTTCATACCAACTTTATAGCATCTAGAAAAAAGACAGCATAGACAGTGTACTGTCAGTGGAGAGGAGCGGTAGGGAACTCCAGGCCTCGAGAGTCGGTGTCCTGCAGGTTTTAGAACTCACCTTGGGTCAACACACCTGAATCAAATGATTAGTTCATTACCAGGCTTCTGGAGAACTTCAAGACATGTTGAGGAGGTAATTTAGCCATTTCAATCAGCTGTGTTGGATCAAGGACACATCTAAAACCTGTAGGACACCAGCTCTCGAGGCCTGGAGTTCCCTACCCCTGGTGTAGAGGGTGGAAATCAGCCAGGACAACTCATGAAACATCTGCTGACATCTGGTTGAATTTAGTTGTATAAATCCACACAGAGTAGCAAGTCAGCCGATCACAACCTGCATATTAAGAAAATCTACTGGAACTCTCAATAGAAATTATTGTGAGTTATGATTCTTTTCTCCACAATGAGCCATTACAGCCAATTTTAAGGTTCCCACAACTGTGGAATCCCTCTGTGTACAGTGGGAAGTGTACACATTTAACTGTTTAGAGGCAAAGTCACTGTCTACAATGTAGGAAACGTTTTTTTTTTATTCGGATTCAAGCTGAGTATAATTAGAATTTAAAAAAGACTAAAGTTTGTATTCCCATCTAGTAATATTATTTTATCATTAAGTTAATATAGCACAATATTCAGTTAGCTTTGCACAAAAATAGAAACATCCAACAAAGAGCTACTTTTTACTTTCTTACTGTTTGTAAGAAAGAGATTGTAGAAAACACAGAGTGGTGTTCATATTTTTGGGTTCAGCTGTGAGAAATAATTAACTACCTAATAAATTAGTTTAGTGAGGAAAAACACAACAAAACAGCAGGTTTTTAAAAGGGAAAATTATTTAATATGATATGAATTTCTCTTTGCTTATCTGCAAAAGGACTTGTAGACTTGCTGGTTATGTGGCTACACTCCCAGGATCATTTTTTATAAATTAAAAAAAAAAGCTTAGTTTTAACAGCTGGTGAGAATAACTGGATTCAGGTGAGGACCATTTCAGGCTTGTCAAAAATGACAAGTCTAGCTGGTATTTCTGCAAAGCTGTACAGACAGATGGTCCAGAGGGACACTTTGAAGTATTTTTCAAGCAGATCTGCAAACAGTAAGTACTTTGTTTACATTATGTTGTGCAGTGGTTTGTGTGTGTTATGTTTTAGCTGTGTGCTATAAGAGAGAGAATGCTTGTTTTAACCGTTTTATAGTTACCCACTGTGTAGTCTACCCACCTTGTAGCTTATGTGCCATCATCACATCTACACTGTAAATATCTTACAAGTAAATTGATTGGGAGATCACATTTGGCTTTTAACTGTATGTCAGTAACCTGAAATTTTGACTGGCAGATTTTTAAACCTTTTTGAAAACTGGTGACAGTGAGCAGTCACAAGGTACAAGGTCGTCTATTTGTCATTTCATAATGAAAAGCTTCCTTTTCTGTTGAAGTCAAATGAATCCCAAAATAAAAATCAATATATGCAGTTTGCATTCTGTTATTTCTGTGTGATTGCGCTTGGTGAATTGGTCAGCTTTGCTTACCAAGTGTTCCAGCTTGCATTTCGTCAGTTTCCATAACTTCGCTTGTGCCTTCTGCAGTCACTGCTCGGATGCGATAACAGTATTTCCGCCCACGCTCTACGCCTGTGTCTCGGTAACTGGGCACACCTGGTATTTCCCCTATTTTCTTCCAGGTGTTTCGCCCCACTTGCTGACGCTCCATTATGTAGTTAATCACTGGGGAGCCGCCATCATCCTTTGGAGGGCGCCATCTAAATTCAATACATGTAGCTGAGCTCTCTGTTACCTCTGCAGGACCCAGAGGTGGGGTTGGTTTGTCTAAAAAAGCAATAAAGTTTTATAGAATATGGAAATACATTTCCTATTTATATGTGAAGGAGTGACGTGAATGCAGTGATGGTATTTACATAGACTAATAATTATAGGATGTTTTAACAGAAAAAAAAGCTTTCAATTTTCAAATGCATTGTCAAATATACTATGAAGGTATGAGGGGGTGGAGATTTTTAGATTTTTCTGTTCAGTTTCTGCATTGTCCATAATTCACTCACCAAGCACAATAAGCTGTGAGAGTGCCTCAGTGAAGCCGTGTTCATTTTTTAGCTTGATCTTGATCTCTCCTGTGTCCTTCCTCTGGCATCTGCTCAGAAGCAACCGGCTGTGGCTTGCAGATTTTTCTATCCTTGTATTGTTGTCATCTTGGAGCTCTTCTCCTTCTCTGAACCATTGAATCTTTATGGGTTTGTGTCCAAGAAAATGCAATTTGAAGATGGCATTGTGCCCCACTTTAACTGTCTTTGGCTCAGTAAAAGCACTGAGGTCTTCAAGGTCAACCCTGGGAGGATCTAAAGACGTTTTTAGGAGTTGGAGAAGTATTATGTTATCCGTGATCTACTTCAACATTTCTTTATTAGTATGCCTGTACATTTTCCATTTACAGTTTGCAAAATGTCATGGTTTAATGAGCAGTTCTCAAACCTTTGACAGTTATCATTGCCTCTGTTTTACGGCCATCTGCCTCAAAACGGTATTTTCCAGAGTGCTCTTCCGTGCACTTGCTTATGACCAATTTATGAATCGGCCCATCTTTAGTTATTGAGAAATTTTCATCTGGGAATATCTGATAGGAAAAAGAGCAAACAGTTAAAAGTAAAGAAATAAAGCAAAACCTGTTAAAAATTAGGTTTTCAAAGGGGGCTTCTTGTCCAGCTGTGTGTGTCTCCCACATGGGCCCAAAGTACTTGAACACTGGCAAAAGATTTGAAGTAAATTAAAGATGAACAGCTGTTCTGTGAAACCGGTGATGATTTTCAGGCATCAGTAAGGACACTCTTTATTTTTTAAATGTCAGTTTTGGGCTTTTAAAAAATTTAAAATACATCAATAAGGAATCAAAAGATAGCGAGGAATGACAGAGTGCTACATACAGTTAGGTCCATGAGAATTTGGACACTGACAGTGTTTGTAATTTTGCCTCTGTACACTACCATAGTAGATTTTAAATCAAGATGTAATTTAAGTAGAGACTTCCACCAATAATTTAAGAGGTTCAGCAAAATGTTGCATTGTGTTTCGGAATTACTGTTTTTATATATAGTCAGCTTATTTCAGATACTCAAAATTAACTAACACAGGTAAAAATATAAGAATAGTTGGATAAATATCCTATCCTATCCTGAAGTCTAGAGGGATATCAAAAAAAGCTGTGTTTGCTATCTAAACTCTTTTAGATGTTTTCAGTCTTATCTGGCTTTCTTGTTCTTCAGCGTAACCAGTGGTTTGCACCTTGTTGTGAACCCTCTGTATTTGCATTCGTGAAGGCGTCTCTTGACTGTAGACTTTGGCTACAGACCAGAATGATACGTCTACCTTCTTGAGTGTTCCTGACTTGGCTAGATGTTCATAACCGGGAAAATATTTCTCCAAAAGTCAACTTTAGTTGTCTTCTCTGGTCTTTCAGACCTTTTGGTGTTGTGGACCTGGCCAGTGCTTTGATTCTTTTTAAGAATGCACCAGATTAGGCTACAGCTAAACCTGAACACCTGTCAAATTAAAGTTTAACACTTGAAATCAACTCCAGATCTTTCATATGCTTAATTTGTCACAGAAAATGAAGGAACAAGCCCCATCTGGCTATGAAACCGCTTGTTGGTGAATTGTCCAAATATCTTCAAGCCTCTAAAAAAGCTATAGACTAATGCAAAGCTAAAAGTCTGCACTTCAATTACATCTTGATTGTTGGATTTTAAAACCACTCTGGTGGTGTACAAACTTTAACAAAACTGTGTGTCATGATCCAAGTGTGTGGCAAACAGACGGCTGACCCAGAGTGCAGGACATGACAGACGAACATAAACTCAAAAACCCGTTTTTATTTATGAGAAAACGAAAGCAAAAACAGAAACTGAGAAAGATTGGAACAAACTGACTAACAAAATGCTGCACAGACTGACTGATAAACAGGCGCATGGAAACTCACACACTATGAGGAGGTATGCAACAAAGAGCAGAGTGAGACAAAACTGACTTCATTCAGGAGATACGAAGACAGAGACAAGACTAGAACAGAAGGGGAACTAACAGGGACGAACAAGAACCAAGAACTAGAAATATAAATATAAACTCAGAGGCTCTTAAGAATCTGAACACAAGGACAGTATCTCATAATTCTAAAGAACTGAAGTCCCAGGACAATGACACTGTTTGCCAAAAAATGTAACTGTCCAAATACATATGACCCCCTAATGCTACTTTTTAAAAAATGTATTTATTTTGTTGCTGTTTTCTTTTTTTCTCAGTTATGAATTCGTTAGGCATGGTATGAAAATTGTCACAGTAACTTGGGTGTGTGGGTGAACACAGAACTGTACCAGAACAGAAATATAATGTGTATATGTTTGTTTGACTAACCTGTTTGCCATCTCTGAACCAGGCTCCCTCACAGTCTTCAGCGCTAAGCTTACATGTTAACTCAGCGATCTCATTGATGATCGCACTGACATCAGTCAAACCACAGATGAACTGAACCCCTGGATCTAAGAACAGTTAAAATGATTATTTATCAGTAATAATTTTGATGTTGCAATATTTTGTTTCAATGTAACTGGTCCAATTTAAACCTTTAAACCGTCCTGTGTAATTTTTTTTAACCTTGTTAAATTAGTGTTCTTTTGGTAAAAGAAATTTGTCTTTCCTGTTTCTGGCCAGATACAGATCTGTTACATAAAAAAGTTAAAATGACTAAACAATTGATCTAATTTATTGGTGTAGTTTTACTCCCACGTAAACTTCCTGCTGTGAGAATACAGCGTAATATCTTGGACACAGAGAAAACTCCAGTATAAGCAATATTTTTAGCTTCTTACTAAATAATGCAAGCCTATTACTGCCCCTTTTTTTTTTACCTCTGCCTAGGAGGTTGTGTTTTTATGTGCGTGAGTACCGTTCTTTCTGTCATGGTGTATATTGTCAACATACTGTCAACATAAGGGCCATATAAAGATTTAAAATATCATGTCACATTTAAACTCTTGACTTCCGCTTCAAGGTCAATAGACTGATGTAAAGTGCAAACTGAGGATATCTTCCAAAATGTTATTTTTACTGCATTACAAACTTCTTAAAGTAGATTTAAAAACAACAAAGAAAACTAAATGACTATATACGAAATACAGTCATATTGCAATAAAAGCAAATACTGATCAGAGAGTAAGCTGCCTTGGCAGAGTGGAGTGCTTCTTGTTATTTAATATATCGATATACTGCCATCTAAGAGAGAGATTTTCATAGTCTTGTTTATAAAGTGTTTTTGCGTCACACAGAGCTTTTCTTAGTAAAATGGTGCCAGTGTTACTGTTTCTTCATTGCATTCTTCATAGACTGGGCTCTAGCTTTTTGAGTTCCAATTGATCCAAATATTGGATTCATACATAGTACTGCTAACAATGAATATCTAGAAGTCTGAGTTTTTCTTCAGAAGTGGATGGAAATGGAAATAAAAGCAGAAATAAATAAGGAGATTACATATTGCACTGAAAGAGTGTCACAAACTGAGATACAAGTATCTCAGTTAGATGCCTTTTCTCTGCAAATTAAAGATATCAGTTCCAGAGATGAGGAATAAAACTTTGTTGGATAAACTACTTGAGTTGGAGATAAGACTAAATATTAACTACCTGAAGTGAATAAACTTGAGAGAAGAGGTTGAAGGATCAGAGTCATGATCAGAGTCAAGTCTTATGTTGGAAAATGCTTAAGGTTGACAGCCAAATTGTTCCGAAGAGGGATAATACTGTCCCATAGATTATGAAGTGTGACACCAGTCAATACACTTTAATGGATTTTGGATATTGGTAGATGAACTAAATTATCAATGCAAAATCTTACAACAACAGGTCTTTTCTATCTGTAGATCATTTTAGTTTAGTTTGAGTTTAGTTTAATATAATAGTTTTATTTTGTTTTATTTTCCATCCACAAATGAATATCTAAAACTTTAATGTTTCTATCACTATCTATCAACAAGTGCAGAATGTTGTTCAGGTATGTTTATGCAGGTAAAGGTAGTCATGTCTGTGTTAATAAGACAGAAATAAAGTGGAATAATTCAGCTAATTGAATTTTACATGTTTAAGTGTTAATCAGTTTAGTTAAACAGATAATTGATTTAAAAAACATCAAACAACAAAAAAAATCCTTCTGGTTTAGAAGAATTTTTTGTCTCCAACTTACCAATCACCAAATCTTCGATCGAAGGGGCGTGTCTTTTACGCCTCATATGTGTTGAAGATTCAGTCCCATCCTCAGTCTCGTCACACCTAATGTCGTCTTTCAGACATGCACTTTCACCTTTGAAATAAAAGTCTTCTATCAGTTCAAAATCATACCATATATGGTTTTGAGCAAAACATATATCCAGGAATATATCCTTGAATTTCCTCATGGAGGAAACTGAATCATAAAAATTCCCCGTGCAGTACTGCACTAATTGTGCTTCCTTACCATCGAGTGCATCCTTTGGCTTTTGGTCTTGCTTTGGAGAAATTGTGTGCTTGTCCTGGTCAGTAGCGTCTTCATCCTCATCATAGCCACTTGATTCGTTTTCACTTGCTAGTTCGTTTGGATCTGTGTCAGGTATTACATGCACAACTTTATCCAGTGAATTTTTAAGTTTTGAACTCTGCTGCATTTTATTTGACAAATTTAATTGAAAAAAGTGCAAAGGGACATCTTTCTAATTTTTTACACTATTGAAGATAAAGCTTCTATGCTAGCTGTGTCATGTGGAGCATTGACAGCATCTGTGCATCTTCATGCAGTCATTCAGTCCTTACCAGATGTTTGTTGTTTCCACTGGACTTTCTTTCCTTTTATTTCTTTTTTGACAGACCCAGTGGAGTTATTGTTTCTATCAGATTCACCCAGCTCATGTTGACTAGTGGTAAGCATTTGAGACTGGTCTGCATCCATAAATTTGTCAGTTGACTCTGGACAGACACAAACAGGATTAAAGGTCAAAATATTTATTTACATACTTAGACTTTTCTGTCTATAACAAGGGAATGGACACACATACTGCTTTGTATGTTTCTTACCAATTACTCTAGCTTCTGAGTCATGACTTTGCTTTAGGTATCTTGATTTAGTTGCATGTCCAGTGAAGTTCTTAGTCTCCTCAGAATGATCTTCTTGATTTTCACCTACCAGTTAGAAATAAAAGATGGTGATTTTTACAGTTGAAAGTCTTTTAAAAATATTTGTTTTTAAAAGAAGATTTATTTAATTTCCTGCCTGCACCAATACCAGTAAGCAACTATGTCATACTTAATGCCACTGAAAAATAAAAGATGGCTCATAGTTGGGTAAACCAAGTATTAGCCAGCCATGACACAAGTTAATCCACTTCATTAATCTTTTGAAATAAGTAGCAGCAAGCATGCATGTTTTATTATCAACACAGTTTTAGCCATGCTGGCTGTTCACTGCAGTGCTGGTAGTAGAAACGGTAAGACGTGAAGGGTGAGACAGAATGTGGGACTGATAGGATTGATAGGACAGTTTAATGGAGTGAACTTTAAGGAGATAATAGATTTTGTTGAGTTTTTGCTCCAAAGGACAGACAGGGTACTGGCAGAGTCAGAGATACATGGTTTTACCTGGTTCAGTGACTTTACTCTGTTTTCCACCTGTGCTTAAGATTAAAGTCAGTTCTTCTAATGCCAGTTCTTCTAAAGATAGTTTGTCGGTTATATGTCCTGCTCCGTATTTTGCATTTACTGCTGCCAAGAGCTTCTCCATCTCCCCCTGTATTTTTAGTTGCTGCTCTTTGGCAACTTTCTCAATGTCAGTCCGTGCTCCACGAGCCACAGTAGTTTTACGGGGTTTCCTCTCACCACCTGGTGCAGGATTACTGTCAGCTTAAAAGTTATAAAGTACAACATCATTAGTTATCTAATAATAATAGTAATAATAATAATGATGATGATGATAATATAAAAATAGCAATGGTTAAGGTAACGGTATACAGTGATACCTTCCACAACCAACCAGGCATTGCAGGATATATTGCCAACCACAGCGGAATAGATGCCTTTGTCCAGCATCTGGCAGTCCTTGATGAGGAGCCTATGGATGAGTTTGTGGTCTGACATAGTTAAACTATATTTTTCTCCATCCTCCAGGATGTTGCCTTTGCCCATCCATGTGATGTTAGGTAGTGGGTGTGTCAGGACACACTCAAACAAAGCATCCTCCCTTTCTTCGGCTTTAATCTCTTGAATTTTGATCACAAAGTCGACTTTGGAAACTGCAAAAAAGTAAAATATTACATCATGTGATTTTCTTTTTGATATAATGTATGTATCATCAGTATTGGTCATCTTCTATTCAATTAGAGAATGTAGAGGACATAGTATACTTAGTACTGGAACAGCAAGACTAATTATTTGGACATAATTGTGTGCTTCAGTACATTCAGTGTCGGCTGTTAAAGTTATGTTACTGGATAAATATAAGGGCTAGTGTCTGCTTATGGGCTAGTCGGTAAATTTTTACAAGCTTTAGCATATAGTATATGCACATTATTTTATTTAAAGTTGAATGTAGAACAAAAACAATATGCAACTGTCCAAATGCTGACATCAAATGATGACATCATCAGTTTCCAGGCCTAGCCATAGCTGGTTTTAAAACCTACATTTAAACTCTGCAGGGAGTTTGAACTTTTCAGGATCCATCTGAGGCAGCCCTGCATTTCGAAGGTTGGCCTCTTGAATATCCGCCTTACAAAGCTCCATGTCCTTTTGCATCAGCCCATTAATAGAGAAATTCTTTGTCCTTCCAACACTCTTTAGACTGTGTTTCTCTGTTCCATTTTCATCATAGGGAATTATATCATCCTGCTAGGTACACAGAAAAAAAAGAACCTTCATGGCATGATGAATAGCAATATGGTATAACGATATGACTTCTATAAAAATTGTAAAGTATACTGTGCTGGAAGCACTCTTTCATCAAGGGTTATGGAACTTTATGATTGCATGTATTATGCGTTTTTAATGAAAGTCAAAATTATCAACATTTTTCAGTTGTTGTTTTGAAATCACAGCTTCAGCGTATTTCTGATCCATTCACTGCTTTGTATAATTTGTATCACCAAATTGATCTCTCTGACCTGGACTGTTGGTTACTATTTTAGGAAATTTATACAAGCATTTATTTTTTTTATCTGTTTACTTTTTTGGTCCTAAATGAAGAGATCTCAGAAGTGAAAGGAATGCAGTTAATAATATGAACAATTAAAAAGATGAGATATGCCTATGGCTAAATGTATACACTCACTTTATTAGGCAATGATGTTTGGCCCTTGGTTAATGCAAAGTTTAACAATAGAAAATTGGAAAAAGGTTACTTCTTCTGATGAGTCTCAGTTTCTGCTGCAGCATTCGGATAGGATCAGAATTTGAAAGCATGGTGTAATGGTGTGAAGGGGGCATTTTCTTGGTGTACTTTGGGGCTCTTAGTACAAATGAGCCATTCTTTAAATGCTACAACCTACCACGTCCATACCTTTATGACTGCAGTTTACCACTCTTTTAACATCTGTTTCTAGCAGGATAACATGCTTTGTCAGAAAGCACGGATCATCTCAGCCTGGTTTCTTGAACATGACAGTGAATTCACTTTACTCACATGGCCTCCAAAGTCACCTGATGTCAATCCAATAGACAACCTTTGGGATGTGGTGGAATGGGAGATTTGTTTCATGGGTGTGCAGCCCCAAAAAATGTGCAGCAACTCCAGTGCTATATAATCTCTGAGGAATGTCTGCAGCATGGTGTTGATTCTATGTCATGAATAATTCAGAAGGTACAATGGGCTCCAACCTGATACTAGTAAGGTACCTAATAAAGTGGCTATTGAGTGTAGTTAATAGTTATTCTGCTGATGTCATATTTGCATTTGACATATCCACATATTGTTGCAATGCACAGTATGAGCTTGGTGAATATTCAGAAAGAATGCTTCATCAGCAGCTGAGTCAAATAATAATTGCACTCCATGACTGACATATCAAGAATTTACTTATTAATTCTGAGTTTTAGAGATTAAGATATCGTATCCAGTGTGAGAGTTGGGTGTTTTTATACCTTCCTCTTATTTTGTGATCTCTCCTTCTTCTTTTCGTCCAGTTTCTTGAGAATCGAATGTAAGTCTTTAACACCAAATTCTGAACAGATGCGCTCATAGTCGTTCCTGTCAGCTTTTAACATAACATCCCAGAACCTTTCATCAGATTCTCCATCTGCTCTCTCTACTTTACTGAAGATAACAGGAAAATATTAAATGTAATGTATTCAACTGTCAGAAAAAGGATCAGTAAGTAAATTAATCCTTACATACTCTTGCAGAAATGTCCTCTTTTAAAAAGTATTTTAATAGGTTACAGTTCTTACCTCTTCTTCAGCAGTTTTCTGAAATCTGCTGGATTTGTTGAAGCTGAAAACAGCAAATGAAATTCAAGTTTTATTTAGATAAATACCAGTTTAAATACACATTGAGTCCTATATCATTTTTGTAATAAAAAAAATAACAGAACTAGGCCCTTAGACCTACAGTGTCTTTTATTTTAAGCTTAAATAATAAGAAATAGTAAAATCTACAAGAGCACTCTGCCAATAGAAAAACTGTCCCAAATGCACAATAAAGAAAGAAAGTACAGAATCATCTTAAAAAGTATTTAATGGGCAAGTCTTACCCTCAGTCACAGTTAATGTTGTTGTGCAGACAGCTTTTCCATATTCGTTTGCAGCAAAGCATTTGTATGTATCTGTTTCTGCAACAGACACTTTGTGAATCTGGAAATATTCATTTATGTGTCAGTTCATTTATGTCAAAAAGTAATAGTATCAGTACTAAGTACTTCAAGATCTTAATGTGGAATAATTTATTCACTCACCTCTAATATATGCTCCCCAGTTGATTCATCATATTTAGTCTGAAATCTTTCCTTATCTGAAAGAGTTCCCTTAGCTCTTCTCCATGACACATCTGGTTTTGGATCCCCTGTCACCACAGCCTTGAAAGCAGCTAATTTTCCTAAAAGACATGTTTAGGAGTCTTTTATAAGCTTCACTTCTAAAATTTGAGTTCCATTTCATAATGTGAAAGATATTGCTGAAACCAAAGCAATAATATCTTTCACTAATGCATCAGTGTTAATGGTCAGGTATAATTTAAAGAACCCACCTTTCTCAATAGTTACTGCCATTGGTTTACACTGGAAATCTGGGGTGCTTTTTCCCTCTGGCATGTTTGCTAAATACTGCGTGATCATCACTCCAGAGGTCTTAGATCTCCTCCGAATAGCAGCTAAACAAAATGGGGGGGAAAAGAAAAAAAGACAAGAAAGTAACAGAGTTAATCATGAGAATTAATCATGGGAGTTTGCTGATTTTGATTGAACTAAACAGATTTCTTTTTTGCTACCAGCAGATGTCAGAAATGTCAAACATTTTCCCAGTGACAATTAGTGTCTTGACAGCAACAGTAACTTTGCACATGGAAAGTACTGTGCACAAATCTTACTGCTTTTGATTCCAGGTTTAGTTGTCAGTTTTCCTAAGTTATACCAGCTCTAGTAGCACGTAGGCTAATCAATTTATGTTCCTAAATTTTGGAGAATAGTACAAAATCTTGTCCGTCGGTTATGGTTCACGGTAACATCTATCACTTGGAAAAGAACATGATTCTGTCATTGGATAGGATAATGTTTCTTTTGTATATCTTACATGTATATTGTTTTATAATGGTACTTTACATGGTAATTAGGACGAAAAAAAGCCTTCAAAATACCAGTTTCACAACGATGAAGGCAATGTCCATACCTATTTTTCTTTTCTTTAATATGACTAACACTCCAAAATTCAAATATCTTACATGTAGAATTGCCCTCGCTCTTCATTTTATTAGGTAAACCTTTTAAGCTCTAGCATGGACCCTCTTTTGCTTTCAAAAGTGACTTAATTCTTTGTGACATAGATTAAACAAGATGCTGTAAACATTCCTCTTAGATCTATAATGATGTGATAACGTCACACAATTGCTGCAAATTCTTTGACTGAACATCCATGATGTGAATCTTCCATTCGACCATATCCCAGAGTTCCTCTTTTGGATTGAGATCTGGTGACTGTGGAGGCCATTTGAGTACAACTCATTGTCATTTTCAAGAAATCAGTTTGAGATGACTTGAGCTTTGTGACATGGTGCATTATCCTGCTAGAGGCTGGAGGCTGTGGGATTGTCATGGTCGGCAAGAATTCTCAGATTGGCTGTGGCCTTTAAACAATGCTCAGTTGATACTAAAGGGCCCACAGTGTGCCAAGAAAATGTCCTCCACAGCACAATACAATACCGTCCGAGTCTCATCAGAGAAAGCTAGTCTTCAGCTGTCCCATGTTGATGAGCCAGTCCGATTTGTAGCCTCAGTTTCTTGTTCTTAGCTGACAGGAGTTTCACCCAATGTAGCCCTCTTGCTGCTGTAGCCCATCTGCTTTAAGGTGCAATGGTTTGTGCCTTCAGAGATATTCTTCTACATACCTTAGTTGTAACAAGTGGTAAGTTGAGTTATGGCTTGAAGCAGTCTAGCCATTCTCCTTTCACCTCTGGCATCAACAAAGCATTTTCACCGAAAGAACTGCTGCTCACTGGATATTTTCTTTTTCAGACTATTCTCTGTAAACCATATACAACCCTGGCTGTGTGGAGAAAATCCCAGTAGCTCATCAATTTCTGAAATACTCAGACCAGTCTTTTCTTCCTCATTCCAATGCTTGGTTTATGAAGTGACCATATCTACATGCCAATTGCATTGAGTTGCTGCCATGTGATTGACTGATTAGATATTTGCATGAACAAGCAGTTGGAAAAGTGTACCTAACAAATTGGCTGATGAGTGTATATAACATTCAGAAAAGCTTGATATACGGAATGTTTGGCAATTTAAATATAAAATAGTGACCCAGACAATTTATTGTCAAAAAAAATGTGCAGTGTGAATCTCTTCACAATCAAATGTCAGCTTCAGCTCACATTCTGTAGACTATGGACTAATTCACTCAGTCATTTAAAAATCAGGCCATGAATTACACTCTGTGATCCTCTGCCTCCCTGCTTGGCAGCTGAACATTTCTTTATCAGGTTTTGAATGTTCAAAGATAGAGGATCACACAGGAGTCAGTAAAGAACAACATTAATCCAGGGATTAATGATTATTATGACAAGGACAGAAATAGGAGAGCTGCCACCCAATCAAACATGTCACTGCTTTGACAAGGTAGTGTTTCAGGTTATCAATACAAGGGTAAAACCGGTCACAAACAGACACAGCATTCAGCAATGCCTAATGTATTATTCATTGTTTTTTCCATTATTCAGCATAATGGCTCTTTCTCAGTATTGTGTTGATACAGCACTCCAGTGCATTGCAACCTCAAAAAACAGTAAGTTTGTCCGACAGAAAATAAAACAGTGCTCATTTCACCTGTCTTGTTTCCAGACACCTCATTAAAACGCTGAATATATTGATGAACAAGGGAGAAACCTGGGTGAAAAGAAATTACATTAGATCAGTCTCAAATACATGAGGGAATGCTGGTTTATGCTTGTAGGACAGTAGGTGGTATACATATGAAATTGAGTAAAAAGGAGCTGAAGACATAGTAAGGCATAATGTGGAAAAGGAAAACTCTTAAAGGCTTGAATAAAGCTCTAAGAGAGTTACAGTAAAAGGCTGCAGACAGGCGACTTTAATCCAGGGATGTTTTTTTCTCATCCTCAGTTTGAAGCCTTAGGGAACAGACTTTTAGTTAACTGGCTAAATGTCTGTTAGTTAAGAAAACTCACAAATTCTTAGTTCATTTTATACCTTCATGGAGAAACTGCTCTGTGTATCTTGTGGGTAGTTTCAGTGTTTTCATGTTTGCAAGAAAGTTGTGAACACAACATCGACATATTATTTAAGTTTTGTTTCTTGCCACCTGAAAATCCAATAATGGCTTTCCTTCAGTTCTCTTTCTGTTCTCTACCAACTCCTGAGGGAAATATCTGGCTCTTTAGCTGCTAAATGTTCCACTATGTTCACCACCTATTCACTGATTGTGTCTGTCTGTTATTTGGTGCTAAGCAGGGCTTGTCCAGGGGTTTTCCTCTAGTTTTTCTATTATTGTCTTGAAGTCTAAGCGTTACTCATTTTGCTTATGAATTTCAAAGTGTTTTTAAAGCCATAAATCTATCAGTAGGTACACCATATGGCGGTTTTCTACCTTCTTAATTGTTTATTTGACTGTAGCAATATGTTATGTTTTGGCAGGATAAGTGACAGCTCATTTCCCACCACTTTTGGTGATTAATTAACTTGTGCACAGTTTGCTATATATGAGACAGTAATTAAGTTTGCCTGTGTCAAAGATTAATGTAGGCTTTTATAACAGATAGTCGGTGCCAAATAGTTTTACCCCAAAGGCCTACTTTATTGTCAAAGTGTTCACTCAGGATATAAAAATACATTTTTTCTTCTATATAATGCTTAAGCTTTTGGAGAATTTTTAATAATACAACACAGCCTTGAATATTCCTGGCTGAAGTGAGGGCCTACATCTGGCAAGGATTAAGCTTGTAAATAATTCAACAAATATTTAATTCTTTAGATACAATAAAGCCATCTCTTACACTTGGAACATTTTATCTATTGCAAAAATAATACCAAGAGAATATGACGGCATATTGTGCCTAATAGTGATTGATATTTCTTTTCTTAAGAAGCATACATGTAATGCAAAACGAAAGAGTAGTAAGAATTGTAGTCCTTTACATTGTCTGTTTCCAGTGGTCCCTGTGCTCTTCCCTCTTTTCCACATTTTGGCAAGTGTTAACTGTCAAAAGGCGACCTAGAAATAGAAAGTGAATATGGTTAATGCAACAGATAACAACGGGAGTACTAGAGTGTTATTTTACATAATCTTTGATTTGATAAGAGAAGATAATCCAGTGCATTTCTTTAAACTCTTGAGCCTAAACACATTATATTAAGGGGTACTGTAGGGAAAATACCCAGTTAACATTTTCTAGGCTTTGCTTTACAAGTGATGACAGCTTATGTTATGAGGAAGATGATGCTTTTGCATATATTATAAAAGCACACAAAAAACCAGACCAAACAAACAAAAAAAGAAAACAAACAAATATTGAAAACCATCTCTCTGATCCACTGTTCTTCAGTAGAAACCTAATACTCCTCTGGAGGGCATCCTGTAAATACCCAACTTGTTTAGCTTCTGTCACTTCATAAACTGAAATCCACTTGGATATAATAAAGATGTGAAGGTTAACCTGTGGTCAGGATGTAGCTTTGGTCACACACAGACTCAAACAAACAGAGAAAAGGGCGTTTTACCTGTGTACAGCTCTGTGTTCACTCCCACTGAGACTGGTTTATAGATGTGTTATAAACTTGCTGCCTCCTCGTTTTCACTGGATATTAAATCCTTTGGGGGTAAAATGTTTGATTTTCCTGTCTGCAAGCTTGTGCCTAGGTAGTGACTGTCAAAGAGAGGCTTCTTCTGATTAGGCAGATGGATGCTCAGAGCGGGTGGGTTATTATTAAGAGGGAGTGGGTGGAGGGGGGAGCTGGTGGGTCAATGGATGAGGTAAGGCAGGATGAATAGCTGAACGGAGAGGGAAGGGCTACCAATGACAAGTTAGTGGTGAAGTTTATCTCTCACTGCGGTAATTACTGATGACAGCACACTCATCTTTCACAGAACAGCTGCTGACAAGAAAATGATTGGCGAGTTCATTTTGTTTGTGTAGTCTCTGATTCTTACAGATACACACACCTGTAACTGTCACAGTGAAAGTATCAGTGGGGATTTTAATTCTGGTTAAGTAAAGCACTAATTGTTCAAAATGTATTTTACTGGCTTTTTTTTTTTTTTTTTTTTTTTTTTTAAACATATTTCAGTTTGAGCTGTCATCACAGGCTGATTTCAACCATACTGTATTAGGAGCTGCATAAAATTAGCCATTTAAGTGGTGGCTGGCAGGTAACTGGTAAAGGCAAGCATTAATTTGGCCTATGAAGCTATGAAAAGAAAGTGACTCAAAGCCATATCTTTTTATTAAACTTTGAGGTGGTATAATGTTGAAACATTTTCAGTTTAATCCCGCTTTGAACTGTACCCTTGTCTGGATATTAGTGAAGATCACATGTTGCGAACAAGGTACTTATCCCTTGTCTGCAATGTACTTCTTATGTTACGATATATTACATAATCAAGGTTATGACATTTATAATCCCAGCATAGCTCTGCAGCAGTTGTGACTTTGAAAAAGGGAAGATCAAATGAAGAACAAAACTCTGATTGTCTCAAGGTCAAGCATCAGAATGTCCATTACATTTGTCACACAACGATTTAAATTGTGTATCAGTGTCTTTAAAATGTGCAATGTGGACAACTTACAGTGCGTGAAATTATTGACTCAAACAGATGTAACACCAGCCGGTGGTAAACATCAATAGCTGAATTTAACACACTTTGTTTGTGCAGTTGCTAATCTAATTTTCATATGGGAGGGAACTATATTTAATTCCTGTTATGTTCTTTCCATGGAAACCCATGTGTTTATTTGACTCGCTAACAGCATGGCAGTGCTATTCAGTTCATCAGCCTGTTGGTCGTCTGGTTCACTATAATTGTCTAAAGAAACAGTTACTGAAGAAACATTGACCATCTTTTATTGGATTTTAAGATTTATACTTACAGAGAGTCTTATAAAGCCACTCCTTATTTCTTTATATTTTGCTTGGAAAATGGGGAATAGGTGCAGTGATTTCTTGACATGTGCAAACATAAATGGAAATACAGTAATAAGGTAAAATCAGAGGTTTTACAATTCTATCCAGATTGAAAGTTAATATTTGGTATGACCACCTTTATACTTTAGCACAGTCTGAACTCTCTCAGGCAAGCTGACTCGTCATTTAATTGAAGTAATCTTCAGTAATAGTTCTCTGACTGTACTTCTGCATTTGCAATTCCATCAGTTTTGACATCTCCAACAACACTGGATGAAATGCAGCCCAAACCATGACAGTGTGTCCACCATGTTTTACAGATTACTGTGACTGATTTTCAGTTCTTGTGCAGTTTAACCTACCTCACCTTTTCTTAAAGAAAATCTTAATACACCATCTTCCACTGAGACCATTTCCGACGGGGCTTCAGCAAAAGGTAGCTGGATCAACTGAAGGTCCAGATTCTGTTCTATTTTTTAAGGACATGGCATTCAGGTACGGTTCATCTGCTGCTTAAGTCTGATTTCTTGACTTCTTTTTTTGCACAACCCTGTAAACACGAGTAGAAAATAAATATCCCGTGATGCTACCAAAAACCAAGCATAATTACGTTATCCTGCAAATATTTGCATGCTGGTTGTATGTACAGTAGACAAGGCTGACAAAGCCCAGGTTAGACTGATGAAGTGACATCTGAGAATGCATAACTGATCTTGAGAAGTTAAGCCAGTTATATCCTAATCTGAATGTTGCATAGAGGATAAATTCTTTTTGATGTAGCAAACAACACTGGCTTACCTATGGTACTAATTCAGTCCATGCAAAAATGCTTCTGTATCTACAAGTGAACTCAATATTTTATTATGTAAACACCACATTTAAATTCTAGAAAAACTAATGCTACTTAAAACATGCACCCTGAGTTCTTATTCTGGTTTTGAACAAATCATAACTCATAGTTCCACCACTTCTAATTTAAACAAATCATACTTTAAAAACTGTCTAGGGACTAAATAATAGGGGGGAAAACAAATTTGCAACTCATTGGGTGTCTCTTTCTCAGTACCCATAGAATCTACTAGCACAAGGTCCAATTGGTGCCAGCATTATGTCATGCTTGTCCTTCTACATGTAGTACCTCAAATATATCTGAATAGGCTCTGGAGCTCACATAAACCAGCTGGATTAGGAATTAAACCCCCTCAGCCTACCCTCCTTATATTGATGAAATGTCATGCTGCATAGCTTTCATTCCAGTCATGGGAAACCACAGAAAGCTGCCGCTGAGGTGCTAACTAGACAGCCTGGCTGTAGTGTAGATAGCTCTTCTGAGGGAAACCTCAACAGGACATCAGCAGAGGTCTTGTCAGTCACTTTTCAATAAGGAGTGAATTTATTTCTAATGATAATAATTGATGTAAAATAATATTGGTGGATGTCTAATTATCTATTTGTAAATAAAAAAAGGAAAGGAGAGAAACTAGAAACTACTAGATGAGCTCTTTAAGAAAAAAAAGTTGTATTAGGAATGTCTTACACTAGCAAAATTTGTAGCATGAATGGAATTTTTTTTTTCTTGTTCCTTGTTTTATTTTATATGATACCTGTTTGACAGTGGGGCAACACCCTGACAGTTTCCCAAGAGTAAGCATATTGTCTCATTTGCATTTTGGTATAATCCATTGGCCTTCATGCTAACTTACTCCTGTGTTTGTTTGTTTTTCCCCCAATGATACATGAATATTATTCATGCATCCATACTATTTAAACTGCATTGTTTGCTCCTCTTTGTAAGGGTTGGCTTTTCCATCCTGGCTTTGAGTGTCGTCATTTGGAAAGAGCTTTTTGTGAAGTGGTTGGGGGCCATATTTATCAGATAGCACGTCATCCAGCCTTTATGTTGGTAAAAATGTGATGGAGATTTCTTATTATCTATAAAACGCACAAGTAAATGACACATCAGGCTTTTATTTAATTTTGATGTAAAACAAAAAAATAACGTGGTTCAATGAAATTAGTGCTTCCTTGCAAGATATTTATGGCATTTTTAATAGCAATTTCCCAATAGACCATTATGGCAGTAAGTAAACATTTAGGATAAGCGTTGAGGTAGGTTTAATTTTGCAGAATTTTAAATACATTCACCACCCTGGATAAAGGTTTCAGTGGATGTTTTTTTTTGTCCATGTCTTTCCTGGTATTTCTGCTTTTATTGTCATCATTGTTTCATCATTGTCCAAGGTTCTGATTGTGAGCTTTCAGGTTTGAATGCATTTCTGAATGTTTCATGTTATTGTTAAGGCAAGCTCAAGGCTTGAATGGGTGTAATAAGTAAAAAGTAATTCGGTGAATAGAGCCAGTCAGACTTTTAGTTATGGCATGGCATCTCAACACTGTTTCTCTAAACAGATCTTATCTCAACTCTCTGACACTTGATCGTAATCAATATATGTTATCCTGTTTTTACCCCTGGAACTGACCAATAATCGACTCAAAGACCTGGTGTTGCTTTGACACATTAGTTGCCATTCACATGGCCGCTGTAGTGCTGTTAGACCACTGATGGCTGTAAATTACTGAACTCATTACATGCTGAAGATCCTGTGATTGTGATACATTTGTTATATGCTCCTTACTTCTAAATAGGCGCTGCCATATGGACAGCGTATATTGCCATTTTTAGGTGTTGAGAAAGGTGGATGAAATGTGTTCCATGTATTCTGGGTTTCTCAAATCTGGGCTTCAGACCAGAGCAGCCCAGGCATCTTTGCTCAGTAATGAAAAGCTATTTTTGATGAGATTAACAACCTAAGGCGATCCAGTGTCCACAGCAGTAAAGAAAACAAACAAATTCAAATTTGATTTGATTTAAGCTTATGCTTATAAAATTGGGACACAGATATAGAGTGTGGCTTACTAAAGAATTTAGAGAAATAATACATCAGTTATGAGCCATGTGAATTTCATCTAGGGCTGAATTTGTAACACGCTAGAATAGTATTGCTTCACCATGTATCTGGTGATTAGTTATAAATTAATGTGTCACTTAAATCAGTGGTTTGACATATGTAAAACATATCTAATCTCTTGTGAGATCAATATACTCAGCACCCAGATCCTGTCTGCATGTTGAATATCAAACTAAAGCAAGCATCTGGTTTCCCTCTTCAGAGCATTTTACAAAAAATTGCAAAATATGGAGATTGAAATACATGCACAAAAACTGAATGGATTGTTGATTGCATCAAGTATATCACCTGTTGATGAAAACAGGAGATATCTAGAGTTAGATATTACCATAAAGAAATTGGTGTAAGTGCAATCTGAAAAAGGAGGGAAAAGATAATTTTCCAGTTGATTTGTATAAAAAGTTATATTTAAAAAAAAGCTCGAGGTTTTATGTTTTCAAAAATATGCTGTCTTTCTACTGGAATATACAAAATTTGTTTCTTAGACAAATTCTGTAACACATTATGTATGCATTTGTCTTTGGTCTATATACTGTTAATCATCTGATCTACCGTTTCTCTTCTGCCAGTGATGAGTTGCACATCACACACACTGCCATACAATATATAACTGTAAAAGTCTTAAAGACCTGGATTCAATTTAAATGACTAAAAGGTTTATGCTGTGCAGCAGGTGAAAACACTGAATATTTAACTGTCTTATCATCTTGATTTTAATCCTGTCATTAAATATACTCGAAGGAGTAGTAAGACAATTTATTTAACTTGCACAAGTCTCTGCTTGCGAAAAAAGAGGCGGGAAAAAGCCTTCATCTCTTTAAGATAGTATTTCCCTGCCATGAATTGCATTCTAAATCCTCATCACATCTTCCTGGTGGCCCATCTCCATCCTCATTACTCACAGCTCCAAAGGCTCCAAGCTTGATTAATTCCCCCCACTGACAAATAATCTGTGTGCTTTAAACACTCACACTCCGGCTTTCTGATTGTTCCCTGTGTACTCCCTCAGTAAAGCTACATTTGAATCGATGTACTTAGGATCCGACCAATCACAACAAAGCTGTTCAGAACTGAGAGCTTATACTTGGCCTGAATGGCATTCAGTGCAGTTTCCCTCTGCAAAAATATTTATGATTTTTAAACATGTGTCTAAGAGGTGGCCTTAGTCTTCATCCATCTGGGATCAACACCATACCACAGTGATATTAAAGAGCCTGGACTGACATAAATATGGCACAGTCTTCAACAGCAGACACAATACTGAGCTTGTGGTCTCACCACACTGTTCAGTTTAGATTGTTGGAATATCACTGGGCAGTTTTGGTAATGATTGACTCCAGCTGCTTTTATGCAAATTTTATTTAGAAGTACTAAAATTAAAAGTTTCACCTACTTTTAAGTACAAATTGTGATATGAGAATTCTAATTACTATACAAATCTAACACAAACCTTCATTCTACATAATAAGGTAAATTCAGACAGAGCAAACCAAGAGTAAAGCTGCACAGTACAGTCAGAAGTATTGTTTTAACTATTAGAAAGTTTGTTCTAATGCCAAACAAGGTTGCTGCTATCTCTTTTTGTCACTTGTGCTTAAATGAAACTTCTACAAGTAGATTCTTATTTTTTTTAGAATGATGTATATCCCACAGGGTTAATTATTAGACCAGTACTTTGGATTATTAGACTCCCTTGCCATTTAAATTTGGGATATCTTTTTTGCTATTGTTTCCACAAGATGGCAGTAAATTTCCTTGGTTTGTAGTCACAGTGTTTTGTAAGAATCAAAGTGAATACTTTTTTGACAGCAAGAATTTCTGACAGAGCTATGACAAAACATTTGTATAGTTATTAGGCACTCAAGGACAATTCCATGTTTTTCTGGCATTTGGCCTCTTGATAGTGTGTTGTGATAACAACAACAACAACAACAAACTTTATTTATATAGCACATTTAAAAACCAGTGGTAAACCAAAGTGCTTAACATACAACGAGGGTCAGATGTAAGTAATAGAGAGAGATGAAGGCTATGGCAAAGTACCAAACATGCTAGCAGGTTAATGGCATTAAAAACACAGAAACAAAAGAAATACATATAAAAGCATAATAGAACAATACGTGTAAGAGATAAAAGAGTCAAGAAAAATTTACAAATAATTAAATAAAGCCCATTTTCCATTGTTCAGGTTATGTCTTTTACTTCACTATTTAAAAGTATGAAGTTAATAGTAGTTATTTTCTGTTTTACCAAGGGAAATGATAAAATAAAAAAATAAATAACTACTGGAAAAAATTACATTTTAATAAATCAAGATTTAAACAGTAATTTTCTTCCCCGAATTTCCCATCCACTGAATAGATTCATTTTACTGGATATGAAAATCACTATATGATGATATGCTAAGGCTATCTTGGTGGGATAAATGAAAAGGGTTCTCAGGAGACTCTGTAGCTGAGCAATAATCATGCCCACCCTCTGACATGCAATATTAAAAAAAAGTATTACTGTGCTTAATAATGAATTCATATTACTTATCGGTCAATTTTATTAGCACTTGCGTAGGTTTTATCGAACTGTATTACAATACCAATGATAAATACATGTATGGAAGGGACTGGGATTGCGTTGTTCAGGGAGCTTTTGCTCTTTGAAATATACAGTAATATGCAGTGACACTCCTTGACAAATGGCCCTCAAAATGTTGCTTGTTGGGAAAGCATCAAACTACTAAAGCATCATGTATCATCACCTTCTTAACTATTTCTTTCTGAAGGAACTAACTCAAAACTTGAAATTCAAAATTAAACCAACCATTGTCCCCTAACCCTAGGAGTCTGCAGTATGCAGTCATGCGGGGCTGCTTGCCTCTCTGCATGGCTCCTCTTAATTTTAAAGCACCGGCTACCTTCTGTTCCTGATGTTGTATGACATCTGCACAGCATTTATGACCATGAGATTAGACCCACATTGGCAGTTAACGTAATGCATAATACACCCAATGTTGATATTCTGTCAGTATGAACAGCTTGTGACCAAAGCATAGACAAAAGAAAAAGAAAAAAGTGAACAAACAAGAACAACACTTTTTGTCATGCACTATAAAATTATATAATCCAGAAAATTTGGTTTGGATATATGCCAGTTAGCTTATTGCTAAGCTTTTTTTTTTTTAATTTCATGGTTGTATTTTAAATTCTTGAACTGCTGACCAAACAAATCAAAACATAGAAGTGTCTGAAAAATTGTAGTGGACACTTATATTAGTTTCCAGCATTTTATGCACCTTAAAAATAACTCACCAAAAATAATACAGTAATTAGTTGCTTCCCCATTGTCCACATCTCTTAGAAATCCAGAATCAGAGGCTTTTTGAATACAGAGTAAAAAAACGACTCAGTATATTGGTTGCATGGAAAAAAAGTTAGAAATGTCATTAAATTTGGGTCATTACATGTGAACACACACTATGAGGTCTGCAGTTTTCTGTGTTGACTAATGAATAAACCACCTCCGGTGGCAAAACCAGAGTACACACGAAGGATATATACACTGATACTAACCAGGACCAGGATATTACTAAAATCCACTCCAAGAAGCAGTCACAGCAGTATTTTGTTCAAGAGAAAACACAGTCTTGCCATCCTGCTAGTATTTTATTGTGTTCTTGTGCCAATCACCATATAATAAAGTTGAAAATAGGTTCCTTAACCTTCGAAGACCCAAACTCTTTCATGCCATGCATTTTTAATTTCTCTTTGCTATTTGGGCTGATTGGGGCCTGATGAATGTAAAAACAACGAAATTATCTTTTTCCTGATTTTGCCCTACAAGGGCCTGATATTCACATATGAGGACATTTGTATTAAATTTCGATAGAACAATGGCAGTAATAATGTCCTCGTAAGTGGATATCAGGCCCTTGTAGAGAAACATTTATTGCTTTACAAGGGCCTTTAGTATTGTGGTCTAGACAACCCAAAATGTGATGTCCACATATGTGGACACCAGGTCTTAGGAGGTTAACAAGATAAATTCAATAGAATGTTTTCTCTTTATTATTTATATTGCTTGATTATACCAATATGCCTTAATACAGTCCTGATTGAAACTTTAAGACCACTTGAAAAATGGCAAAAAATCATATTTTGCATGGTTGGATCTTAACAAGGTTCCAAGTAGAGCTTCAACATGCACCAAGTAGAAATGGGAGCGAGACAAAACACTTTTTTGAGCATGCAATTTATTGAAAACAACGCTTAAAGTGAAACAGGCTGTTTTACAGCTGATCAAAAGTTTAGGACCACATGCCTCTATAAGGCCAAATCTGTTCAAAAATTTGGATTCATTTCATTTTCTGTCAGGTAGTCACACTGTCATGATGTTCTGATGGCCAAGTCAAAAAACCTTCCCTTCTTGAACGTGGTCGGGTTGTTGAACTGCATAAGCAGGGTCTCTCACAACGCGCCATTGCTGCTGAGGTGGGATGCAGTAAGTCAGTCATTTGGAATTTCTTAAATGATCCTGAGGGTCATGGAACAAAAAAGTCAAGTGGAAGACCCAAAAAAATTTCACCAGCACTGAGCTGGAGGATCTAATTGGCTGTCCGTCAAGACACTGGATGATCTTTGACCCAAATTAAGGCTGTTACTGGTGCCGACTGCTGCACCATCAGACGGCAACTGAGACTGAAGGGCTTCAAAAACAAAAAATGTCTTCAAAGGCCTGTGAACACCACAGAACTGACCGTTTGGACTTTGCAAGAGAGCACCAAACATGGGACATTGAAAGGTTGAAGAAGGTTTTATTCTCTGATGAGAAAAAATTTAACCTTGATGGTCCTGATGGTTTCCAACATTACTGTCATGACAATCAGATCCCGTCTGAGATGTTTCGACGTGCCACAGTGGAGGGGGTGCCATAATGGTCTGGGGTGCATTTTCCTTCAGTGGAACAATGGAGCTTCAGGAGGTGCAGGGGCTTCAAATGGCTGCTGGCTTTGTCCAGATGTTGCAGAGAGCATCCCTCATGACTGAGGGCGAGGGCCCTCAGTGTGGTAACGACTGGGTGTTTCAACAGGACAACGCTACAGTACACATTGGCCGCAGATCAAGGGACTTCTTCCAGGAGAATAACATCACTCTTTTGGACCATCCTGGGTGTTCCCCTGATCTAAATCCAACGGAGAACCTTTGGGGATGGATGGCAAGGGAAGTTTACAAAAATGGACAATATTTCCGGACAGTAGATGCCCTTAGTGTGGCAGTCTTCGCTTGGAAATGCTTGGATCAAGCATGCCGCAATGAATTTTTGAAGTGATCAACAATAATGGTGGAGCTACTCATTACTGAGTTCATGTTTGGAACTTTGATTTCTGTTTTTAGGGGGTTTACGGGGTTTTTGGAGGCGTGGTCCTAAACTTTTGATCAGCTGTAAAACAGCCTGTTTCAGTTTAAGTGTTGTTTCCAATAAATGACATGCTCAAAAAAAATATTTTGTCTCACTTGCATTTCTTTCTGTTGCATGTTGAAGCTGTATTTGGAACCTTGTTAAGATCCAACGATGCAAAATATGATTTTTTGCCATCTTTCAAGTGGTCTTAAACTTTTGATTGGGACTGTAGTTTAGATTATCAATAAATCACAGAGAACAGAAGCTATAAACTCAAAATTATAAAATGTACCCATTTTAAGAGCTTATGATTTAGAAAGGACTTTATTGGCAACAGGAAAATAATTTAATTGTGGATAGTGATTGTGCTCTTACTATCTTTTCCTAAGCCTGAGCACAGACAGACATGGGCAACCAAATTGCTTTTTTGCTTGAAAAATGTCCTTTGAACGGATTTGAATATTTGAAAGGTTTTCCAAAACCAAAATAAAGAAACAACAGCAGAGTATATATGTTTGTTGTTGTTTTTTTTAATTTTTAAAAAAATTTTTTTTTACCATAGTTAAAACTTATGTAGCAATTTTAGCTGCAATCAAATTGTTGAGACTGTTGCTGGTAATGCCTGGTGTCGTCGACTTCCTATCTCAGCAAATCCTAGTCCATCAACCAACAGAACATGCTTCAGCGAGACCATGATACTTAACCATCCACTTAACAAGATGGCACAGCAGCAGCAATTTAGGAAAAAAAAGGGCTGTGAGTGCCTATCAGTCTTTGAACTGCTTCTTAACTGCACTGCAGCAGAAGACCCACTAAATACAGAAGATGGTAGATAAGCCATCTGAAGATGTGAGGTCATAAGCTGACCATGTAAAAACTTTACAAGTAGAGCTGATTTGTTGAGGTTGTAGGTATAGCAGTTGCCATTGTATTTATTTTTCAATTTTGAATTACTTACAGAGTTATTTTAACTGTCCCATCGTGTATATTCTTCCGTATTAATATCCACAATAAAGTGTGAGAAAACTATGAAATATAAAATCAAAATATAAAATCCAGAACTGTATGCTTAGCCTTTTACTCATTACTAAATGTTTCTCTTTTTTTTTTAATAATAGATTTTAATAAAAAAGAAAATGAATGGGCAAACTGCACTACCCCCACCCTCTCCAACTATATGCTTGAAAGACTACGTTTGAAATGTCCAAGTAAAGGTCATCACTTAGTAATGAAGGTGATTGCAAATTGATTTTTTTTTTTCAAAATCAATTTCTTCCCCTATCACCCAGGGAACCATCAACCCTCCCATTACGGTCCATCTTCTGTTTCATGTTGTAATTTATGTTTTTTTACCATCTTCCATAGCTTGACAATGACTGTATGGCAGATCCTCAGATCTTTTTATGTCAGTCATTTCAAATGTAGGTTATATTGAAGAAGATGGACCCGACATAGACACACCTCTCAAGACAACCTGTCATTCTCATCCTTTTCCATCATCCTTTTCTCATCTGCCAAAATCCAAAACCGCTGAACCTGCCAAGAAAAAAACTGTTTCAACAGTGCTATCACATCTTTCCCTTGCTCATCTGTCCCTGTTGCAGGTCACAAGGACTGGACCATTCTAGCACTTTCTAATCAAGTGGTCACCCTTTATCATCTCCACCTGACAGCTTAAAGTAGCCATAAATAAGCGTGGGCCAAGCTCCTCATTTGTCATGTGAAGCTCTGCTTGCTGTATATCTCCCCCTTTAGAGACCATACCTCTTCTTTACAGCTCCTTCCTTAAGTAGGCAATGCTGAGGAATGATGGCAAGAAATAATTCCATGATAATAATAGGCCTTTGCTCCTCAATGATGATGAAAGAAACCCCCTCATAAAGGTGCATTTTTAAGCTTTCATTTTATTAAACAACAGAGCCTCCATTAATTTCTGAGAATTTATTTTGTGGTAGGCCACAGTGGGAAATTTACGTCCTGCAGGCATAATTATATTTAATGTCACCTTCTACCTTGCTGGAGAAATTTCTTCAGTAAAAATTCAATTTTTATATTTTCTGGTTTCAATTTTTTCAGGCCAAGTAAAACCTGCTGTAGTATTAACATCACACAAACCACTTTTTACATCATTTTTGTTTCTCAGCCATAATATATAACACACTACGTGAAAATAGAGAAAATAAAGTAAACTAATATGACCTTTCAATATCCATGCTTCAAAGTTTGTACTATAATGAATTATTACTGTCTGTATAGCATAATTTGGGTATTCTATAAAAATGTCACTTAGCACTTGAGGTTTTTTTTAAGCTTCAACACAATGATTTTTGAGTTATAGATTCAGCAGACTAAATTTCACTAGAGTTTTATTGCCAATTTGATTGCTAGTCAAACACACTAGATGCCAGTGCCGTCTTTGACTCTTATAATGTTTCTTTGGCATTATGGTTCAAATACTGAATATTAGGGTCGTGAAAATTCTCCAATAAGTAATGTGGGGCCGCTTTTCTTTTATGCCTCAGTTATTCTTTCGAGGGAAGGGAAAAAAGGGAAAAATATCTTTACATTAGATCATGATTGTACCATAAACAAAAAATAAACTTCATTATTCAGATGTATTCAGATCCAGTTCACTTGTTACTTGAGTGATAATTGATATTAATCGTTGTTAAAAATGTAACAATACAATTTTAATTAACTTTCTAAAGCTTTTAGATGTGTCCTCTTAATTTTCTATTTAACTTTTCTTAAATACAGTTATAACCACATAAATAGCCTTAATTTGTAAGGGCAAACTTTCCGTGGTGTAATGATTAGAGCATTTGCTCCCATTGGAAGGTTGCTAGTTACCTACACAAACTCAGTCTCACGAAGGTAAAAATACTAGAAATTAAAATTTTACTCTTAAGTTAATTGTAAGAATATTGTAATTTTGTGAACATAAAAAAAAACTTTAAACATAGAAATCTCAGTAAAGGGTACAACAACTGTCAAAAGTTGACAAAATTCAAAAGGGTATTAATTATATTTTGAACTTTCTCAACTTTTATTCGTCTTTAATTTTTAATGCTAGATCATCAGGAAGCCAAAATTAATGGTGCCTCGAAGTAAATGCCATTTATTCATCCTGAGTCACAAACAACATGAAACACAGTATAAGGGTCTTTTCCAGAAAGAGGGTTTCGTAAAACCTACGAATCCCAGGAAAGATGGAAACCGTGGAATATCTGTTTAAGAATTGTAAATTACACTGTAGGCAGATTTTTCTTTAACATATTACATAGTACATAGAACTGTAGTGATTTCAGAAAACATATTTACATGTAATAATCTTAGCTCTTTAAATCAAAATCCTAGTTAATTATTTTGCTAGCCAAGGTCCATCTTTAATATAACTGATTTTATAATCAGTCTGATATATCTCTTAGAATAGAGAAGGTGATCTTTCAACATTTTAGATTTGTTCTCAAATTAAATGAAGTGGGGAAAACCCCCCAAAACAAAACAAAACAAAACAAAACAAAACAAGACAAACACCCAAAACAAAATGGTTTGACCTTAAACATTGTTGCAAATCACCAAAAGTAATTATCCCATAGTTATGTCAATTATTTTACAATTTTACAAAATATTGATATATTAAATGTAAACAGACCATTTGACGATCAGTGTGTCTGTGTAATGCCAGTGCTGTGTATGATAGTATGTGACCTTGTAAGGATTATTGTTTTCCAGAGGCCAAGTTGAAGTGGCTGAAATAAGGATTATGGAGGAAAATGGTAATCATCCAAGACTACAAGACTAGACTGCACCTTCTGTTCATTTTATGAAGTGGATGGGCCTTAGCCCCATGAAACACCTCTTTAGCATGTACTGCTAATCCTTATTGTAAATTAAAAAGGCAAAAAATGCATCTAAACGTACGTTTACTGTGGCTGTTTGAAAAATCCACAGTACCTTTTACTGAAATAGTTATTTGAAGCTGAATGCCAATACAAAATAAATCTGTTGTTAAATTAAACATGTTATGCATATATCTATACCTTGTTCGCAACTGGATTTTAATGGAGGTGTCATATTTATGCATCTACACACAGCATCTCTGAAAATGTTTTGCAGAAAATGGTTGGCTTTCATATTTCTAGATGCTACAGATAACTCAAAACAACAATATATCTCCAAGCTGTGTTCCCTTGGGAATTTACTTTTTTTTTTCATCGAACCAGTGTGAGATATCTTTTTAACCCAATCAACAGCAGAGGAATATTGAAGTAAATGAGACTTGTTAAGTTCAGTAGTGAACTGTGATCTTCAATATCTTGGTAAAAGGGGATTCTAACATGACTGAAAGTTTTCCAGGAATCCATGAGAAAGAATTTCACACCTAATATGAAAAATTTCAGGACAACAAACAAAATAAAACAACAAATAAACATGGGCTTAACAAAACACACATAATACATTACTTATGGTCATTTCAAAACATCATCAGATAAGTTTTAACCAGTGTATAGTCTCATCATTACTGTAAACTACCTGTTTATAGTTATGATAACGTTCTCCTAATCTTAACCCAACACTCATTTTTCCAAATCATCATGGTTTCCTAACCTTAACTTATTATTGAAACCACAATTTAAACAACAATATTTACCTAAATCGAAGTTGTTGTTGTTGTTTGTTTGTTTTGTTTTTTGCAGGTAAACTTTAGCTAAAAAGAACTTGTAAAGAAATTGTTTATCTAAGGCCCTTTTCATGCAGATTCCCTGGCAACCGTTGGTCACTAGGAAAGAATGTGTGTTCCCAATTTATTGAGGAGTGGTTGCTGGCAGTTGCTGGTTAAAATAGTCACAAAGTAGATGCTGCACCAAAAACCTCATTGTGAATGCTTTGGTCACTATTAGATTACACACTTACCAATTGTTAGCCATTCAGTAGTAAAACATAAAAAAGTGTGACTGCCAGCAGCCTCTAGTTAACCATTCGCGAAGTGGTTGGGGAACACACACTTTCCATAGTGACCACAGGTTACCAGGGGTTTTCTCTATTCCCACATGATCAGAGCTTTAGCAAACTTCATAGCAACTGCTGCCTCCGAAAACCACTCACCAACAGAACAGGGGATGTACATTTGAATGAAATCCATCTGGAAACCGGTGATTGCCAATTTGTCTCTAGGCCAATGTGACTGGGGCCTAATGCTGCACCTAATAAGCAATAAGCAACCTTATTGGGAAGTAGTTTCTCATAGAATTCTACTTTGTTTTCAGACCGAAATTTTGACTAAAACAATGTAATTTATGTAATTCATTTGTAATGTATGATACCAACCATTCCAAAGGTTCTAATTTCAAATCTGTGTTGTATGGAAGTCATCATGAGCACTATGTCTAGCTTTTAAACATCCACAAAATGCAAAGGTGTGATGCACAATCTAATGTTTAACTGTGAATGTGTTTGTTAGTGGATTGTGACAGGACCAAAAGGATGAGTGTGACTCAGTTGTTCATAGTAAAGTTCACAAGTAAGTTCCCTCACTGGATTTTTTGAGTGGAGGTTAAATGAATTGTGATGGCACTCTACTGACCGGCAGACAAATGCCCCCATCTGTAGGTCAGGTGAAGACATCCTTCAGAATAAATCGACAGAAATTACATGCTGCTGTCAGTCAGTGAGAGCACTTCAGAATCACCAGGGGAATGTGTTTTGTGGCCTCCCTGTCACTTGGAGTGGATGCTTCCTCTACAGCCCATTTACCCCTCATTTTGGTGTGATGAGTTTGAATGCAGACCTAGTTTCAGCAGCATCAGTTTCTTAGGCTACCTGTGTTGAACGCTTAACGCTGATTCATATTTGTGCTGTCAAACCTAATGTAGTTTATACTGGAAGCAACAGTCATGAAAAATATGTACCACGGATGGAAATTATTGGCCTGTTTTATGTATATTTAAACAAGCAAATACTTTCATTTCCATAAACTAAGCTAAAAACAACACAAGAAAAACCAAAACCAAAAAGTAGAACCCTACATTTATCTAATCTTCAATTTCTCAGCATTAGTATTAGGGGTTTCAGATTACGTACAAATTTTTTTACCCATCTTAGGCTGTGACAGGTGGAACTTGTCTGATATAAACCTCATCATCACGACCCATCATCATGTTAGATCTAAAGAAGTCCTAAACTTCAGAGAAAAGGTTTAAGAAAGTCCAAATTATTTGAAAAAATAGAATAGATTTTAAATTATTTGACTGGATTCAACAGCATATTCAGCCCAAGAACTTCCAAAAGCAAGATCTGTAAGATAAGTGACTGCAAATAGAATGCAAATCAAATTTTGACACATTTAATTTGCATGGTATGCCAGTAAGAACATTACAGCAGAACTACACATAAAATAGCCATAAACACTTAACAAAAGACCAAGCCTTTTGGTTAAATATATCAGAAACTATATGGTAAATGGTAACCATATTTGGTGCAAACCGAGGACAGCTTTTAGGAGATGCACTCCGTACTAACGATGAAGTACTATGGTGAAAATATTATGGTTTAAGTTTTCTTTGCTGCTTCAAGGTCTGGACAGCTTGCAGACATTGATTCAAGTATAAATTCTACATCATATCAAAGAGTGCTTAACGATAATGTGGCCATCTGTTTGAAAGTGTAGGTTTAAGTGAAAGTTGACTTTTCAGGATCATATTGATCCTGTGCACACTAGCAAGTCAACCAAGAGTTTCACATGAAATATCTTTACTGCCAGTGTATGTATGTATGCTGTCAAGACAGTTATTTTCCATCTTAATAACATACCATAAAATTGATTTAGCATGATTAAAAGGGCAATTGTGATAATCTTCTCAGATGACTTATTAATACTCTGAGACAATAATGTCTGTAAATCAATTCATAGTTTATAGTTATTGTTGTTTGACGGTTGTAGTTAATTAACTGTCCTCACCTAAAGCATCCCCTGTGGCTTCACTGACAATTAGTGAAACCCCTCTAAATAAGCACTAAAAAATATAGAGTGAAAGATCAATAATGATGATGGTACGTGATTCCTCATGCCTTTTCTGTCCAAACAATTTCTAACAAAATCTGTTCTTCAGCCAGATGCAAATTCTGTTTTAGTCAGAAAAGGCATCTTTCTGTGTGATTTCCCTTCATCTTTGTCTTTTTGTCTATGTGAAATGTTTAAATACAGATGTCTGTTTATATTTGTATAAATATTAAATTTGTAAAAGTAGAGATAAGTGGCATTATGTAAGTCTGTGTCCACTGATTATAATAGATTAAGAGGCTCAAAAACCCTGATGTTATCAAAAATCGTTTATAATAAAGAACGACCACAATGACATAAGCATGAATTTAAGGACAGATGCACTGGAAAGGACAAAAGATTAGAAATGTGGTATCCCCTGCCTACCAGTTATAAGACCAGGGCCGAACTTTGCTTTTCTAAAAAGAGTTTCTTAATCTGTTCTGACAATGCAATTTACACACTTGACAGCGTAATCCTGACTTCAGTTGTCAACATCAACACTGCAAATCTGGTTGTTCCAGAGCAATTTAATTAAAAAGCTGACTTAGCCTTTTTTGATGTTATCCAGCTTGTCTGATTCTTCTCATAGCCATATAAACTATTGTTCATCTCAACCAGTTTCTTGCGGCATCTGTGTCTGTTTTAATTAAACACATGGGTCACCTCAGTTGTTGGTCCGGGAAGTGGAAGAACTTAAGGCCAAAAGGGATGAAAGGAAACGTCTTGTGGTTAGCGTGGCGTTTTTGTAACCTGAGGGTGCGGCGTATAGTGTTGTATATTGCCTTGTATAGTGCTTAATTCATGAATGTGTGAGTTTATCAGTGTAAATGATGTATTGAAAAATCTTTCTTGTTACAGTATGTTACTGTGTCCCCTCATGGTGTCCTGTGCTTAGGGAATATAGAGTATATGGTCACTTATTAAAGGCTGTTTTAGTATTTGTAGCAAGGGCATTGTTTGCATTGCTAGCAGTAAGTCATACACCTTGGTGGGAGTTGAACTCCCTTTACTGATTCTGTTCATAACTTTTATGGACAGAATTTGTAGACATAGGTAACTGCTGAAGGGTTTTTATTTGCCTGTCACAGGATTATCTCTCTGCTTTTTGCAGATGATAGGGTTCTTTTTCTTCAATAGGCTAAGACTTCCAGCTCGCACTGGGCTGATTTGAAGACTAGTGTGAATTGATGGGAATGAGAATTAGCACAGCCAGTGGTTCACAGATGGAAAAGGGTCTAGTGCCTACTACAAATGAGTGAAGAGTGGCTGTCTCAAACAAGTTCAAGTATTTCAATGTCTTGTGCATGAGTGACAGGAGAGTGCCACAACAGACTGATCAACGAATTGATGCGGACTCTCACTGTCTGTTGTTGTAAAGAGAGCGCTGAGCGTGAAAGGGAAGCTGTCAGTTTGTTGGTTGATCCATGTCCTTACTGTGACCTGGGGCTATGGCTAGTAATTGAAAGAATAAACTTGTGGATACAAGTGGCGAAATGAGTTTTCTTAGTAGCTTGTCTGTGCTCAGCGTCATTGATAAAGTGAGGAACTCAGAGATTTTGGAGGGGTCTGTTGAGGTAGTCCAGGCATCTGAATAAGAATCCCTCTGGGTGTTTAGTAGTTTAGGTGTTTTGGACACGTCATACTGTAAGGAGACCCAGGACAGTTTGGAGATATTATATCTCTAGGATGGATGCCTGGTTCCGCTGGAAGTTTCTTTCTGTTAAAAGGGAGTTTTTCCTTCCCACTGTCTCTCATAGTGCTTGCTCACAGGGGGTCATATGATCGTTGGGTTTTTCTCTGAATGTATTATTGTAGGGTGTACCTTACAATATATAGCGCCTTGAGACAGCTGTTGTTGTGATATGGCGCTGTATAAATAAAACTGAATTAATTGAAAGTTCTGATTGTCACACCTGACGTATTAGGTTAAAGACTACTGTTGTTGTTGTTGTTTATTGTTTGTATGTTGTTTATTACTCTCGTTTTCTTCTGCTTGCTTTCTTCTTTCTTTCTCAACAGGTGATCCAGGTGATCGATATATGTATTTTTTGTCTGCTTATTCTGTTGGGTTTCGGTTTTTTGCCCTTTTTCCCCATCCCTCTTCCCCGCTGTTTTTCTTTCCCTCTTTCTTTCTCCCCTTTCCTTCCCCCAGTCAAGTCTGTCCCGTATTCAGCAAGTGAAAATAAAAGAAACAATAAAAGGTGAATCAAATGGACCATTACGGCAAGGCTGGGATGGTCCATTTGGTAAAGTAAATCCGTTGGGCATCTTTCTTCGCCTTTAGACAATAATTCTGATGGCAAAAGAACCAAACGGGACAGGTTAGAGATAAGGAAAAAAAAAAAAAAGGTTAAAGACTACTGTGGAATACCATAATGGTGTGTAGTCTTAAAAGTTACATACTGGAGAGGCAACATTGCGTATCACACTGTTTTACTCTTTGAATTGAACACTTTAATTTTTAATTGATTTTGCACAGATTGATGCATTTTACTGATTAGTTCTCACTTCTTAAGGTAGTTTGAAAAAGTCATCAGGTAAAGATTCAGATATACATAGAATGGTGTGTAAACAACAGTAAAAACACTGCTTGTTATAATAATGAACTTGGTTGGCTTATACTACATTAAAAAATGTCTGACTATTAAAAGTGTGTTCCATCACAACTGGAAAAAGTCTGTAAAAAGGGAGAATATGTAATACATGCCTGCTGTGAAACCTCACAGCTACTGTTACATGGTAAGAGTGAGGTGTAAACCTTGTAAAATTAAGTTTACTCATGCAGGAAGAACATTCAGGAGATTCCTCACAGGCTGACACATGTAAAGCCGCAGGCCATTTTGAAAACCATTTTGAAAACAGAGTGTATTTGTATAGAAAGCCATTCATGTGTATTGGACATTCATGTCCATTCTTCACTCTGTGTTGGCAAGACATTACATATTTGGCAGATGTGCAAAGACTTTCTCCTAAATGTGGAAAACAAAAGTCCTGTTTTTGATGTCTCAAGATGTACACTGACATAGTTACTTGTAAGGCCTTGTGTATCTTTGAAAAATAGCCTCTGCATAACTCTTCAAGGTGACTCCTTTTGAGCCAACCAAAAGAAAATATCTCAGTTGTCACTTCAGTTGTGTCTTGTTAGAGTAAATAAGAAAAGTAATGTGCTATTAACTTTTGCTAAAAGAACACAATGGGACATTTGAGCTGGTGCATCAGGAAGCCTTTTCAAGCTAGATGCTGAATGAAAAGAAACTGTTCCAGAAATGCCTGGTAGCAGCTGACAAGCAGCTGACAAGCAGACTTGTGTGACTGCAGCTGAATATGAGTTTGCTTAAGTCAACATTGCTGTTATCTTCAAAGCAAAGAAGCACACCGATGGCCAAAAACCTGTTATTTACTTTCTGGTTTTATTTTCTTCTATGAACATGAGATAAATTAAAACATTCTTTATTGCTATGATCATGTCTGTTAGTTGGGGAAACAGAATATTTGCACATTTGTCTCCTTCATTCATGAAAAACATTTAAAATATAGCTCAAACATTGCTCTCTGTTCATGGAATCCTCCTGTAAGATGAGGATTTTGTCCGTCCACCTGGTGATTGGAAAAAGTTAGGTTGTTACCCTCCTGTTTGTGGTTTATTTTCATGACTACCAAACAACTGACTTTCTGACTAGATATCACTGCTCTTTTTTGTAAGGTAAATGTAAAAGAAATGGTTATTTATAAATTGTACTGGAAGGAAAGTGACAGATACTGGGGGGACAAAGTGACCTGTCAAAGCATAGTAATGTAAAGAATGAGGAGCACAGAGTACTTTTCATGATGCAGTCTGTGATTTATTGCTGCTATACTGTGAAATCTTTTAGGGCCTTGTAATGCAAAAATACCTGAGAGAAAGTAACCATCTGTCTAACATCTGTAATCCTACAGGCAAGATAATAAGGCCAGAAATGAAGGAAAGCCTTTTAAGCTCTTGTCATGGGGGACCTAGAGATGTCATTGGAAGAGGCAACAGTTATCTTTTTTATGCTTTAATCATATTAACTGCTGTGATCTTGCGTACCCGAGGCTGTTTTGGTTTGTTAGTACTGATGCATGAAAGCATTATGTAATGGTTTATCATGGGCTCATACTGTAGCTTATTTGTTTTTGTGTTTCCAATCACTTAAAAGCAACAATATGCAACAATAACATTTGTATTAATGTGGGATCTACTGAGCATCATTGATGGCCTGAAATATTTATTACAGGGAAACTTTGTGGTCAGCATTTATTTAGTGCTGTACAAAAATAGCAGCGTCTTCACTGCTTAGATGGGATCATTGGGAGGACTTGTGAGAACCAAATGTTTTGTGCTCACTAGCTATTGTTTTACTATTTCTAGTTTCACATCATAGTAACATTTGTTATAGAATTATTTATTTCTCAATAGTGATTTTCTTTTCATAGGTTTTGTTAATCATATGTTTATGATCCTTGCATAAAATTAACTTTTGCTTCAGAGGATTTTGTTTCATATTCTTTTATTGGGGTGGGGGAGTGCGGGGTGGGGTGGGGGGGATTTGCTCTTTTCAGTTTTGATGTATATTCCACCATTATCAATATCATACCCAATCAGTTCTTGCATATTTTATGTATTATGCATGACATTCTTTCTTTCATTAGGAGAAATGTAATATAATAAGGTATATTTTTTTCCTGTTTGTGTTTGGAAAAAAAAGTGTTCCATTGAAATGTGATATTGAATATCAAATCTATTGAAGGAGGTCCTCAAATGTGTTTTTCTAAATGGGTAAATTTATGGGGACCCAGAGCAGATGGTTTATAGCTAAACAGAAATGTCACAGCATGAATATACAGCCATTTTATTGGGGCTGAAATTATATCAAGGGAGAGGAGAGCTGCATTGTTCACTCAGACCAGAGGAGTGAACGTCCAGTGAGCCAGTTTTTCATTCTGTCCTGTGGCACTGTGCACCAGCAGGTTCATAATAGCCCTGCTTAATGAGGGCTATGATATACCTCCGCCACTTTATTGGCAGAAGTTGGATTCTTTCCCTGTGCAGAAAACCGTTATTCACTATAAAAGAAGCCTGGCTCCAAACAAGCCTAATGCACTGCATCTGTGAGGCCAAAGGACCTGACCACGTGTCTGAAAATAGAAACACAAAATTTAATTTACTCTGCCCTGTGTGTATAGTGCCCAATGGAAAAAAAAAAATCAGAACTTGTGCTATGAGATGATGGGTTAGGTGCTGAGTGAGTCACTTGGCTCAGAGGAAGCACAAAGGGTGAATTTTGGAATAAAAACACACCAACATGGACAAATACTAATGTCTTTAGACTAAATCTCACTGCTAAAGCACCATTTCATTTTCAGCTGAACATGCATAGATTACATTACACATTCATAGTCACAGCAAGTCACTCTGGAAACTGTTTGACTTGGAGCCTGTTCACCTAGCCTCTGGGGGCTGTTTTCTAGTAATTGCATATAATGTAACTGGTGAATGAATTCCTATTCTCTTAGTTGGTTGCTATTTATGCAAGAAGATAAATTTAAGTAAATTAATTAAAGGCCAAATAATTGTGAGGCATTAACTTTAGGACTGCATTTCAAAAAATGCAATTACTGTTTTCCTCTCAATTTTTAACATGAGTGCAATGACATCATGCTCAAACATGAGTGATTGAAAAGTGATTTTTCACCCCAGCAAGACTAGAAGCAGAAACCAAAAAACTTCTGATTCTGAATATATTTCATGCTGATGTGTGCTTAGAGATTATTATGAAGATTATTATATTAATTGATGCCACAGAATATGAGAAGTTGATGTGTAAGATTTTGATCACCATAAGCTAGGTTTAGCCAGGTACTTGTCTAATTTCTTCTGATGTTGCTGTAGATGTCTTTGCTCCTGTATGCTACTGAATGCCTTAGGTGCCATATGTGTCTTCATTTGTTGCTGTGCTGTCTTAAGCCTCAGGTAGGTATCCTCTTGTGTGGCATTGTGGGTAGTATTTGATTTGGCAACATGTGGTAAGACATTTCATCTTCTCATCTTTCCTGGGGTTCAGGGCCAAGACAGGCTTTGCAAACACACACTAATCCACCTCCAGATACACAGTGCAGTCCAAGACTTCCTGATCCGTCATATATCCTTTTGATCAACAATAAATACCATTTTTTTCCTCTGAGATTAGACAAAGATTTGTGGAAAAGACTGTAAACCACGTTGTTTCTTTTTCAAGTTCTTTATCTTTTAAAATAGTTTAGTGCTTATTTTTTTATAGTGTAGGTAAAAGTAAGACAGGATTACAAAAGGTTAGTTTCATATGCTGAACCAGTGAATTTTATTGTAATAGTGATGCCTTTAGTTGTATGTTGTAACTAATTGAATAATCATTATTCTAATGAAGTCTGACTATAATATTTAGTTTCTTTTTTAAGTGTTTTCACTGAAAATGTGACACAAGCCCAAACTAATTGAGTTGGTATAGAAATAGTATAAAATCCGTAACAGGAATCACAATATGTCTGTTATATATATGATATATATGTTATATAATTCCCCTCTCACCCCTGCGGGCAGTCTATTCTTCAAGCTCGGGTAGTCTACCAGAGGCATGGGAGCTTGAGAGTCCTGCGCAGTATCTTTGCTGTTCCTAGGACTGCGCTCTTCAGGACAGAGATCTTTGATGTTGTTCCTGGAATCTGCTGGACCCGCTTGCCTAGCTTGGGGGTCATTGCACCGAGTGCTCTGATTACCACTGGGACCACTGTTACCTTCACCCTCCACATCTTCTCGAGCTTTTCTCTGAGCCCTTGGTACTTCTTGTGTTCCTTCTTCCTGGTGTTGCTGTCATTCAGTATCACTACGTCTATCACTACGGCCATCTTCCTCTGCTTGACCATCACTTAGCTCTTAGCTTGGTCATTCTCTACCACCCTAGGGGGCGTCTCCCATGGACTTCCAGGCCATACTTGGCACAGATGTTCCTGTATTCTATGCAGCCACTTGTTTATGGCGTTCCATGTATGCACTGCCTGCTAGCATCTTCCACCCTGTTGTTATGTGCTGGATTGTCTCAGGGGCATCTTTACACAGCCTCCACCTGGGGTTTTGCCTGGTGTGGTAGACCCCAGCCTCTTTGGATCTTGTGCTCAGAGCTTGTTCCTGTGCTGCCATGATTAGTGCCTCTGTGCTGTCTTTCAGTCCAACCACTGCTAGGATTTCTGGATGTCAGCCACTTCCTCTATCTGCAGGTGGTACATACCGTGCTGGGGCTTATCCTTCCATGATAGTTCTTCTTCTTCCTCCTCTTTCTTGGGTTTCTGTTGCCTGAGGTATTCACTGAGCACGTTTTGGGGCCATCTTCCAGATGTATTCGTGGATGTTTGTTGTCTCATCCTGGACTGTGGTGCTGACACTCACCAGTCCCCGGCCTCCTTCCTTCTGCTTAGCATACATCCTCTGGATGGACTTGGGGTGAAACCTTCGATGCATGGTAAGGAGCTTCCTCATCTTGATGTCAGTGGTTTCTATCTCCTCCTTTGGCCAGCGTATTATCCCAGTAGGGTACCTGATCACGGGAAGTGCATAGGTATTAATAGCCCTGATCTTGTTCTTACCATTCAGCTGACTCCTCAGGACTTGCCTGACCCTCTGCAGGTACTTGGTGCAGCTTTCCTATCAGCCTTGTCATGGTTCCCATTTACCTGTGGGACCTCCAGGTACTTGGAGCTGCCCTCAATGTCTGCAATGTTGCCTTCTGGTAGTGTGATCGCCCCGGTTCTAACTACTGAGTCTGAACGACATTCAGATGTCGTTGCTGTATATCCTGGTGGTGTGGATCAGTGAATCAATGTCTCGTTCACTCTTGGCATACAGCTTGATGTCATCCATATAGAGGAGGTGGCCAGTCGTGTCAATGATCTCACTGAGGGGGTTCAGGCCTATGCAGAACAGCAGTGTCAGCCTACCGCAGACATGAGGGAGACAGATAAATATGAAGGCATGCCGGCTCGGACGTCGCCCGGATCAACAAGGTCCGCGTCAGGTGTTGAGGAACCAGGGCACCCTGACGACAAGTGGGCTACTGGAAAAACAAGGCATCGGTGGGCAAGAGACGAAAACAGGGCGTTGTTGGAATGCTACTACGCAAGTAACCCTGGCGGAAGGGGTTACATGAATAGGATGAGGGGCCTATGGATTCTTCGATACCCAACATCCACAATGACGGCGAAACAACTAGTAGCTCAGTGTTCCAACATTCGAAAGAAGGGACTGCTATCACAGCTAGAGATTGACGAGGTACAACATAAATGCTACGGCAAGGAGGAGTCAGGACGCCAGGTCAGGTGGGAGATATCATCACCCCCACCCGAGATTGGGTACATAGCCCCAAGTGCGATAGGAGAAGGATCGTTGAGTGCGAGAGGAACTGACCTGAAAGATCGTAACCGTAGCCGGTTACCAAGATTACGTGAAGTACCCTCAGAAGGTCTGCTAGATGATGTTAATGCAGCACTACGGATGATACCTACAACCACGATTACCGACACTAACAAGCTGATCTACACTACGGCAGCAGTGATCAGTGAGATGCTTGACTACAAGTTGAACAGCCACAAGGGGCAGTACCCTCCATGGAGAAGGAGGCTAGAGGGCAAGATCAAAGTAGCACGGAGGGAGGTTAGCCAACTAACAGAGTTGCAGAAAGGCGCGACAAAGAAGGTGCATAAGAAATACCTGAGGCCTTGGAAACTGCCAAGCAAAGACTTGGCCAGCCGCTTGAGGAGGTACACCAGAGAGATAGAAGGCAGGAGAATAAACCAGCTGTTCTCCTCAGTGGCAAGGGAACAATAACAGAACAGCACCACCAAGGCTGGAGACGGAGCAATACTGGAAGAGCATATGGGAGAAAGACACAACCCATAACGGCAATGCTCAGTGGCTAGTGGATCTGAGGGCAGACCATAGCGACCTCCCTGAACAGGGTCCAGTAACCATCACAGTGGCAGACATCCAAGAAAGGGTCTCCAGTATGAAGAGTTGGACAGCACCAGGGCCCGACATGGTTCACGCCTACTGGCTGAAGAAGCTGACTGCACTCCACGAGCGTCTGGCAGCACAAATGAACCAGCTGCTAGTTAACGAGAGACACCCGGAATGGCTAACCGAAGGTCGGACAGTCCTGATCCCCAAGGACCCCAAGAAGGGACCGGTCCCATCCAACTACCGACCAATAACCTGCCTCAGTACTACATGGAAGCTCCTGTCAGGCATCATATCGGCTAAGATGAACAGGCACATGGGTCAATACATGAGTGGGACACAGAAAGGGATTGGCAAGAATACCAGAGGCGCAAAACACCAGCTACTGGTAGACAGAACAGTCAGCCGAGACTGCAAGACCAGACTGACCAACCTGTGCACAGCCTGGATTGATTACAAGAAGGCCTATGACTCAATGCCCCACAGCTGGATACTGGAATGCCTAGAATTGTACAAGATCAACAGGACCCTAAGAGCCTTCATCAGGAACTCAATGGGGATGTGGCGTTCAACACTAGAGGCCAACTCCAAGCCCATAGCACAAGTCACCATCAAGTGCGGGATCTACCAAGGAGATGCTCTGTCCCCACTGCTGTTCTGCATAGGCCTGAACCCCCTCAGTGAGATCATTAACAAGACTGGCTACGGATACTGACTACGGAACGGAGCGGTTGTCAGCCACCTCCTGTACATGGATGACATCAAGCTGTATGCCAAGAGTGAACGAGACATTGATTCACTGATCCACACTACCAGGCTATACAGCAATGACATTCGGACTGGAGAAGTGTAGTCGGATGGTAACAAAGAGAGGGAAGGTAGTCAGAACTGAGGGGATTGAACTACCAGAAGGCAACATTGCAGACGTAGAGGACAGTTACAAGTACCTGGGGATCCCGCAAGCAAATGGGAACCATGAAGAGGCCGCTAGGAAAGCTGCAACCACCAAGTACCTGCAGAGGGTCAGGCAAGTCCTGAGGAGTCAGCTGAACGGTAAGAACAAGATCCGGGCCATCAACACCTACGCCCTGCCCGTGATCAGGTACCCTGCTGGGGTAATAGGCTGGCCAAAGGAGGAGATAGAAGCCACTGACATAAAGACAAGAAAGCTCCTGACCATGCATGGAGGGTTTCACCCCAAGTCCAGCACCCTGAGGCTGTACGCTAAGCGGAAGGAAGGGGGCCGGGGACTGGTGAGTGTCAGCACCACAGTCCAGGGTGAGACAAGAAACATCCACGAATACATCACGAAGATGGCCCCAACTGACAGCGTGCTCAGTGAATACCTCAGGCAGCAGAAACCCAAGAAAGAGGAGGAAGGCGAGGAACCATCATGGAAGGACAGGCCCCTGCACGGTATGTACCACCGGCAGATAGAGGAGGTGGCTGATATCCAGAAATCCTACCAGTGGCTGGACAAAGCTGGACTGAAAGACAGCACAGAGGCACTAATCATGGCAGCACAAGAACAAGCTCTGAGTACAAGATCCATAGAGGCTGGGGTCTATCACACCAGGCAAGACCCCAGGTGCAGGCTGTGTAAAGATGCCCCAGAGACAATCCAGCACATAACAGCAGGGTGCAAGATGCTAGCAGGCAAGGCATACATGGAACGCCATAACCAAGTGGCCAGCATAGTGTACAGGAACATCTGTGCCGAGTATAACCTGGAAGCCCCGAGGTCAAAATGGGAGATGCCCCCAAGGGTGATGGAGAATGACGGAGCTAAGATTCTGTGGGACTTCCAGATGCAGACGGACAAAATGGTGGTGGCTAACCAACCGGACATAGTGGTGGTAGACAAACAGAAGAAGACGGCTGTTGTGATCGATGTAGCGGTTCCGAATGACAGCAACATCAGGAAGAAGGAACACGAGAAGCTGGAGAAATACCAAGGGCTCAGAGAAGAGCTCGAGAGGATGTGGAGGGTGAAGGTAACGGTGGTCCCCGTGGTAATCGGAGCACTAGGTGCGGTGACTCCCAAGCTAGGCGAGTGGCTCCAGCAGATCCCGGGAACAACATCGGAGATCACTGTCCAGAAGAGCGCAGTCCTGGGAACAGCTAAGATACTGCGCAGGACCCTAAAGCTCCCAGGCCTCTGGTAGGAGGACCCGAGCTTGAAGGATAAACCGCCCGCAGGGGCGTGCTGGGTGTTTTTTTTTAATATGTGTGTGTGTGTATATCCTATTCCTATGAGGGATATATATAAATACTAAGTCAAGTTACTAATAAGCCAAGAATATTGTAGCGGGCCAGGGCTGTTCGGGGATTTGTTGTTGACATTTATGTTCTGTCTTACAGTTATGTTTGTTTATGTTGCCATGGTTACAGGTGACGCTCCCTCTGCGACTTTGTGTTTCCGGGTGAGAGAGCGCCTTTTTGTGTTGTTGTTCTGTGGTTGCCGTGCTGAGCAGTTAGGTAGCGGCAGTGTTCTCCCGCAGAGATAAATAAACGGCTGTGCTCCCAAGAAACCTCTGTCTCCTCCGTGTCTGAGCTCGCCACATTGGTGTCAGAAGTGGGATAGCTCACCCTCGCCGGAATGGAGAGAGACACTCAGAGGCTGGAGCAAGCGAGCGGCCATGTAAGTCCCCGACGGGTCCCGATGGCGCGAGCGCACCGTGGCAGCGGCCCGTCGCGACCGATGCTAGGACAATGCTTCATGGGCTGCCTCTGTCGACCGACACGCCAGGCCCCCGACAGCGAGCAGTGATCCCTGCAACGGCAGCTAAGGTACCGAAATACAACGGGCTAACCCCGCTAGAGCCCTACCTCTCACAAGTATGGCTAGCCGCGAGGCATAATGGCTGGAGCGACGAAGAGGCTGCTACACACCTAGCGCTAGCATTGGAAGGAGATGCACTGCAGGTGCTCCTTGACCTAGCCCCGTCAGAGCAGCATGAGCTCCAGGCCCTCACCATAGCACTCGAGAGGCGATTTGGGCAGCAGCACTCCACTGATCAGAGCAGGGAGCAGCTGACCAACCGGAGCCGTAGGCCGAGGGAGAGCCTGGGCACCTTTGCAGCGGATGTGTTGCTGTATGCTCGTCGTGGCTACCCAGAGTTCCCAGCAGCAGCCCGTGAGGAGCTTAGCCTGCATGCTTTCCTGCGAGGACTTTTCCCAGAGCGACTACGCCAACACGTCCGCCTGGCCATGCCTCAGACTCTCCGTGAGGCGCTCCTTGAGGCTGAAAGGGCCGAGCTTGTGCTCACATCGCGACCTGACCAGCAGTTGCGCCCCCCAAACTACTCTCAACTCAGAGCCGCAGACTGCGACAGTGAGAGGGAGGTCGCGGGGATATGCCAGCCGCAGCCCTCGGTGCCCTGGAGGCGTCCCCGTTGACCGACCGACCGCTGCTACCGGTGCGATGAGCCTGGACACGTGGCGCGCGACTGCTTGGCGCCCGCCCCAAAGGCCAAAACTATGTGGCCTCAGGGGGATGAGAGGGGGAGCGGTACAGCGAGGGGACCACCGCTCCAGCTTCCTGCCCCCCTCCAAGAATGATGCACGGTGGCGGGCCTAGTCGGGCACCTCAAGGGACTCTACCTGAGCTGCTGTGTTGAGGACCAGCCCTACCAGGCCCTGGTGGACACGGGGTCCACCATTTCCCTAATACGACCTGGTGTGTTTCCTGGAACATCCGGGCCGCTTGTGATGGGTTGGTCACCCACCGACACCCAGCTGATGACAGTGACGGGGGAGAGAACTGACATGCGGGGGAAGAAACCGTTGTGGATCCAAGTGAAGGATCTGGAGCTGGTGCACGACTTCTGGCTTGCTGACATCCAAGACCAGTGCATCATCGGCCTTGATCTGCTGACCCGCTGGGGGGCCTGCGTTGACATAGCGAAGCTGGCTATCACTCTTGGTACAGAGACTCTGGCCCTCCAGCGCGGTCAAAAGCAGGGAACCGGAGACTGCAGCTGTTTGTGCCCCGGTCGCAGGTGCTCGAGCTCGTCCACGGCTCGGTGGGGGCCGGCCACTATGGAAATGCCAAAACTCTCCGCCGTCTCAGGGGACAGTTCTACTGGCCTGGTTGTCGACGGGATGTGGAACTTCATGTGCACTGCTGTGACACCTGTACAGCACGGAAGGGCCCCACTCAACGCTTCACTGCCCCCCTACAGCAGCATTGGGTGGGGGCCCCGATGGAGAGAGTGGGAGGAGACGTCCTAGGGCCTTTCCCCGTCCCCGAGGCAGAGAACCGGCGCGTGTTGGTGGCCAGGGACTGCTACAGGAGGCTGAGGGAGCGGCGCCAGGCCCAGGTCAGTGCCAGAGTACGACAGAAAAGAGCCTGCGACACCAGGTGCCGAGGGGGAGCTTTCGTGCCTGGCGACAAGGTCTGGGTGTACTGCCCGGTTCGCAAGAGAGGGGTGTCCCCCAGGCTGTGCGGTCACTGGCAAAGGCCAGTGGTGTACCGGATCCGCATGCCGGGCCCAGGGCGCGTGGCGGTGTTGCACCTGGACAGGCTCTCACCGTACCGCCCGCCCACTCCAGCAGTCGCCGGGGCAGGGGATGCTGGTGGCACCCCAGGTTCTCATCCGAGTGACTCTTCCCCTGCTGGTCGAGCCGAAGGAAGACACATGGACATTTGCAGGACTTTGTGTTGGGTAATGGGGTTGTTGGGGACGACTGACCCCTTAGGTGGGGGCTATGTAGCGGGCCAGGGCTGTTCGGGGATTTGTTGTTGACATTTATGTTCTGTCTTACAGTTATGTTTGTTTATGTTGCCATGGTTACGGGCAGTGTTGGGGAGTAAGGAATACATGTACTGCCGTTGCGTATTTAGAATACAAAATATGAGTAACTGTATTCCGTTACAGTTACCGTTTAAAAAGGTGGTATTCAGAATACAGTTACTTTGTTGAAATAAATGGATTACACGGCGGTACTTTCCTGTTTCATATTGTCGCGGGTCAGGATTATTTGGGTTTGTTTGACAGCTATGTTCTGTTCTTCCAGGCGGCAGCGTTACGGTTGCCATGGTTACAGGGTGACGCGCTCTCTCTCTGCGTGTTTCCTGGGTGAGAGAGAGCTTTTTTGTTGTTGTTGTTGTGCTAAGCTAAAAGGCAGAATGCTACAGGCATGGCCCTAAAGAATGTAGCCTCATGGGCAGTGTAGTCCGTGCTGCAGCGAGAATGGACTGCCATACACGTTATGTGTCTGTGAGCGAGGGAGGGAGAGAAAGGAAAAGTCCGAGCTGTCACGGAGCAAAAACGGGAGCTGGAAGCATGTAAATATAATAATAACCACCGCAGCCAAGAAGAGTGCCTGACGAGCCCATTTGTAAGTAAGCTATTAAGACTCAACTGTACACTGTGTTCGTGTTTTCCTCTGGAAAAAATAAGTTCCGCTGGAGCAGCCTTTCAACGCCTCTCTCTGTCTCTGGCAAGCAAAGTTGACCCAGACAACAAAGTAAAGCTATTTTTCGGCTACCAGCCCGACACGGAACCCACCGTATTAGCCAGAGGTCCCTTTACTACTGTTCGGAGCCGCAGACCTTAAGTAACAGTAATAAATCACAGCAATAGTACATTCATGTAGTTGTAAACAGCATGATAATATATTAAGTAATCCAAAGTATTCAGAATACGTTACTCTCATTGAGTAACGTAACGGAATACGTTACAGAATACATTTTGGGGCATGTATTCAGTATTCTGTAGTGGAATGCATTTTAAAAGTAACCTTCCCAACACTGGTTACGGGTGATGCTCCCTCTGCGACTTTGTGTTTCCGGGTGAGAGAGCGCCTTTTTGTGTTGTTGTTCTGTGGTTGCCGTGCTGAGCAGTTAGGTAGCGGCAGTGTTCTCCCGCAGAGATAAATAAACGGCTGTGCTCCCAAGAAACCTCTGTCTCCTCCGTGTCTGAGCTCGCCACAATATTTTTGAATTGAAGGTCACATTCACATGCAATAGATCATGATGCCAAACTGCAAATACAATGATTTGGTTGCAATTATCAGCATGCAATTGCAGCAGTCACATCTGTTTCTTATGGTTTGCTTTCTTTCCTGTGTAATGTCAGTATACAGTGTTACCACACAGTATTCTGTGGCAGATTGTGTCATGCTGAGAAGCATCAGACAGTTGTCACTTCCTCCCTCCTGCTGGTAAAGCATGTGGAGAAGGTTTACTATTTTCAAATGCCTGTAACAGATGCACTAAAAATAGATGGATACACATACTGTAACTTTCTTTATTAGTACACAGAATACTAGTTTGATGTCAAAGAAAATAATACCAAAAAAAACCCCCCCCTTTTTATAGCTATCCTAAAGAACTGGAGTCGTTTAATACCCCCCAGTTTCAGAGACAAACATTTGAACCAAGTTGCTCTTGGCAAAATGACAGTGTGATTTGTGTAGCACAGTTTCTCTTGTTTTCTTTGTTCCTTTGTAATTGTGTTTGGCATTTCTTTCTGGAAGGCACAATGATGCTTAACATGTGAAAATTATTTCCATTTATTGAAAGTGAAGATTCCCTAGTCATGTTTCTGCAAGTGTATTGCAAACCCATTGCTTGCAGGCCTGTCCTGCGTATCCCAGCTGTCATATGGCAAGAGGCCGGGTACACCCTTAACAGGTTGCCCATCAGTTGCTGGGCTAACATAGAGAGACAGGCAGTTATTCATACTCATATTCACACCTACTTCCACTTTATACTACAAAATAGTACTAGGCAAATGCCTATACTGTTACACCCAATCATTTATGTACACTTAAAAGCCAGATATTTTTTTTTGCATGTACTTGAGGTTAACCACTCTCCAACTAGTAAAGGCTTTTGTCAGCAGAAGAAAGGTTAGTCATTGCATTCTTTCTGTTGACGCAGCACCATGATTGCTACAGTTTCACACTGACTACAGGTGCCAAAATATACTGAGAAATAATCTTCAGGGTAAACTCATTTTGCTTTAATATAGATATGTCAGCATAGCAGTGATGGGACAGGTGGCAAACTGTTTCACTGGATCGCAGCCACACAACTTACATGCAAGCTGTTGCATGCTGACAATGAGTAACTGCTCCGTAAACAAAAGCATCACTGTGGCATACACCAGCACTCCAACAGAATTTTTTTTTTGTTTTTTGTGGTTGGCCATAATTTTCTTTTTGATTCTTTTTGGCTCATTTGTTTCCCATTTTCATTTCAATTATTATCAGATGAAAATAGTACTTCTGCTAATAACTAGTTTGGACCACAGAGTCCCACTGGTAAGAGAATTACTAAACACAAAGATAGTGGCCAGCTATGGCAGCAGATGTTTTGTGGAGAAATGGAAAGAGAGCGATGGATGTGGAAAGGATGACATTACTGTGTGTTTATCTCTACACATTAACAACCATGAATTTATGCAGAAAACACTCAAATTGGTGCATAAAAAGTTAACACGATGCAGGAAATGAGTGTCTGATGCTCAGCATGCTGATAGAGGACCTGCAAACACCCTGTTAAATGTTTCCCTTCAGTTTGCAAGCTGAAACCTACACTTGTATTTTCCATTTGTGTTTGATGTTCAGTCACATTCAGCTGAATGTTCACTTATCCTCAGTTTTTTTTTTACTTTCACTATCGATGCTTTGAACAAATTTCAGGTACAAAAACTTTGTTTTTCAACAAGATAAATATCGGCAAGATAAGCAGTAAAACATGTTATAATAAATGGATATATAAATAAACAAAGATGGAATTATAACTTTACTCATCATTTAGTCCTAAAATATAATCAATTTTAGGCAAAACACTCAATTCTTTTGTTAATTACCACAGAAATTGCTACTTTTCCATGATATTAAACCTCACTCTGTCATGAAACACGGGCAGAAAAGATCCAAGTGAAGGCTCATGGGAAGACTGAAGTAAGCACAAGGCAAGTCATTATTATAGCTTGTGTAGATCCAGAATAAATAAATATAAAATTTCAGGGAAACACACCTGGCACAAATGAAGCTGGGACACAGTGTGACTCAATAAGGCACTAAGCCAAACTGGAGGCTTTAAATAATTTAGATCCAGGAGGTTACTAGATAGAGTGGACACACCAGGATAAAACTAAAAACAAAAGAGAAGCTGCAAAGGACTACCAAAATCAAACAGGAAGTAATTAACAGAGAATGACTAATGGAAACAGACTCTTGGCAAGACACAAACAGATCCTGGGAAGGATAAAGACAAAGGATCAAAACATAAATACATAACTATACAGAAAACCAGATTACAAGGTAGCACGAACAAAAAAATCAACACAGAGGAATTACAACAATAAGGAGGTACCTGAAGGGTATATCCAAAAACTGGAACTGGTAACTAAAACTCAAAATACTAAAAAATATACATGAAGAAGAAACGGTAATCAATGAATAAACTAGGAACCAAACAGAAAATACTAGACAATCATAAATTTAACAGTTCAAAACTCAAAACTCTGGATCTAGGATCATGACACCACAATCCCACAAGGTTTAATTTCCAGGCTGTTCAAAAAAATTGGACGCAGCCAAAGTTTAATATAAGTCTAGATACTGTGTACCAGTTAATGGATTGGGCTGTTGGTGACATAAAGTGAGAGGAAAAGTTTGATAAAAAGAATATGATGATAAAGAAACTAGCTTTTCCACACTGATGGGTAACAATATTTAGACCACCTGCCTACTACTGAGATGGTCTCCCTTTTCCCGCCAAAGCTTTGCTCTACTGGGGGAAGGTGAGAGACATTGTTTTGCATTTGGAGTCCCCTGACATTAGAAAGTGTCGTTGCAACAAAGGTGTTGTCTTTGCTCTGCAATAATGTTTACTTGGGTGTTACATGTCACCTAAACATGAATCCTAGAACCTAAGGATTCCCACTAGGACATGGCATTGTACCACAGTTATAAATATTATACACTTTACCTGTCAGTGGTTTTAATTTGGTGGTGTGAAAGTTCAGTGTATGTGAAAGTTTATCTTTCACATACACTGAGATTCTTTGGTGAAGGTAAGTCCTTTATGTTGTTGTGGCAGGACCACAGCCTTCGTCCACTGATCCAAATGGTTGGAGGCTGCTCATTAATATAGATGGGGTTTTTATAGGAATGGCTGTTATGTTAAATTATTCAGCGGGTTCAGGGAGACATATGGGCTAGCCCCTTCAGTAGCACAGCCAACTGAACACGTTAATACCTACTGTGGGGCAGGTGAATAAGAGGAACGAGCAAAGATTCTGGTGTGTATGAGAAGAGGAATGGCATGGAGCCTTGACAGTCCTAAATCACAAGCTGTAATAGTGTCACTGGAAGAGCAGCAGCCACATAAACGAACATGCACACAAGTGTTGTTACAGTTGCAAATTGAAGAAGACTTATTTATGTAAATGCACATGTGATGCTTGCATTTTATTCTAGTGTTAAATGTGTTTATATCGGCCTAATTTTAATCTGTGTGCATGATTCAGTGTGTGTTTCTGTTGCCAAATAAAATTGTGTGTACACCATCATTTTTGCATTGTTTTTTAACTTTAGCATTGGTAATATGTTGTCCATTCAAAAATAAAGTGGGAAACAAAATATCCTTAAAAGTTGTGCGCTATGATTTAAAAACCAGGTTTCATGTTTGTTAATGTAGGAGATACAATAGTTGATGCACTGTAGCATGTTTGCATTATTGCTCAGAGTGCCAGCTGGTGACAATGTTAATTATAAATAAGAAGGTTAAAAAAAAGACTCAGATAAAGTATTTAACAGTTAGCTTCATTAAGGAAATGCACAAACTTAACAGTGTAACTGTCATTTATGTTACTTTATTTTAACTAATGGCGTAAAGTTGTTAGGAGATACTGAAACAGTATTACTATGAGACTTACAAAGAATGTGGGAATCGGTGTAAAGCGAGGACGTCAGTGAAGTTTATTTCACTTATTAGTAAGCCTGGAACTTTGGAGAAATGTATCATAGGGTTTATTTTTGTGATATTTCAGATAGTAAATGATTATTAAAACCACTTATGCATTTTCCACTTATACATTTTTCATGTATTTTTAGTTCCACTCTTGATATATTTTCAACTGTGACAGACAGAGGAGATTTTTAATGGCTGCATAAACTTGCACACGTTTTTTTTCTCTGCAGTTTTAAAGGGGAAGCCAAGTGTGTTGCTGATTGCATATTTATCTTTTCTCAACTGGGTTCCATTATGCTGTCATGCAGTTTAAGATTATTTGAGGTCCAAGAAAATGCTGCTATGATGCATAATGAGTTTCTTCCCAGGTGATTTAAATGTTTGCAGTAGATATGTGCTTGTTTGAATTTCAATGATCAGATTTCAGAGTAGAGACTTCCTCAACCTGATTGTTTGATGGAGCATGACCATAAACTCAACTTCTCAGGAATAAACACAGTAAAGTTGCTGTACACAAATAATGTATTCTAAAATACTACGTGTCATCTTAAGATATACAAGCCCTTTAAACATTCATAAAGCCACACACCAATGCTCATGTTCAAACAAACTGAACAAGCAGTTCTTCATGACAGGGGGCTTTTGGGATATGCATGAACCATACAACGAATTTCCTGAAGCTGAATCCCTAATCTATGTGAATGTTATTGATGTGTTACTGCTGTTGAGCAAAAACATTCATGTCGGGCAACAGTAACTGTCTTATCAACATACATTGCATAATTGTTGAACTTCTCCATTTTATGTTACATGATGGTTAGAAGTATAGCATGGTATTTTTAAATTGGAGGTTGCTGATCTAGCTGTTTATTGCCACACACATATATGTGCCTGCTGGTGCATGTGGGAATTTAATTAACTGTGATTGCCTGTTATTCTTATCCTCAGCAGATAAATTTGTTATTGCATAAAGTAATTATTACCGATACTGATCTAACTTATTTTAACAAGCATTTAGCACTGGAAAAATATATTTGGTTGTTTGATGGAATGTTTCAGTCATGAATCATGAGTTAATAAGCACTGTGCCAGGAACAGATCGCAATTTTAATTTGTGCCTTGAATAGAATTCTGCTGTAAATCCATCTGGAACTGGAGCCTTTTCATTGGACGTGCTTTTCAGGGCTTTCTGGAGTTCCCTTGACGTCAGCACTGAATCCAGGGCCATTGGTTGACATTCTTATATTTTTTTGGAAGGGTTATGTTATCAAGAAACAGATCAATTTTGTCTTTATATGGGTTTATCTGTGGTGAATATTAAGTTTTGTAAAAGTCCCTGAAAGTGTTTTTTTTTTCTTTAAGGATCATAGACTGTATTTCCAGTTAAGTCTTTAAGGGCACATATAGTTGTTTTTTCTCTATTAATTTTAACTAGTTAGCTACAAATCAATCTGATTTGTTACCATGTTCAAAATTTTAAGATAAGATAAGATAAGATGACCTTTATTAGTCCCACAGGTGGGAAATTTGTTTTGTTACAGCAAAGTGCAAAGTTATGTAGCAGAAATTAGAAAACACTGGAAAACAATAAAATACAAAAAAATAAAATACCATATACAATAGAATACAATAGAATAGAATAATATATACAATAGAATAAAATGGAAACACAAATACTATATACAACTGAGTAGGAAAAGTCTTTGCTTGCAAGCAAAGTCTTTGTACTAAGAATTACATTTAATTCTAGTTGTGCTTAACATATTTTGCTCAGCGTTTCCTGTTCCTCAGAGGAGGCATAGGCTTCTTCTAAGGATGTAATGGTTTCCTCTAATTTCTGAATAGGTTTGTTGTTATGTGATGAAAATGAAATTATTTTACCTCCCATCACAGTTTTACCTTTCCTCCCAGATTCTGATGTTCCAGGCAGGTCATTACAGTCTAAATATAAAACCCATTATTTTTTAACAAATATTTAATAAAAATCTTCATCTATAAGCTATGATGTATTAAATTTCCAGTTTTTACTTGGGGAAATGACCTTCTTATTTATTAGAATTAAAGACACAGGAGCATGATCGCTAACAGCTATAGGTTTTATCTCAGTGTCTGAAATGTCACTCAGCAGTGAGCTGCTGACAAGGAAATAATCCAGATGACAGTAAGAGTGATGGACATGTAAGAAGTAAGTATATTTCCTGCATTTGGGGTGAAGAGATCGCCATGCGGTGCAAAATCTGCCAATTGTGCTGAGTTCCAGCTGCACTGAGCCTGTCCATTTCTTCATTTAGTCCAAAGTTGAGGTCGCCCCCAAGAACAAGTGAGCAATCTAGGTGTTCCTAGAGTGCAGTTAAAAAAAATAAAGCATGTAAGAATGAGGTGTCATCAACATTTGGCCCATATACACTCACAACTTTTTGTTACATATATATAGTTTAATTATTAGAAATCTACCCTCTGGATCTATAACTGTGTTGAGTACTGTGAAATTAACATTTTCATATATTAAAATTGCTACTCCCATTTGCCCAGAGTTATAGCAGGCTGAGAACACATTAAGAAACTCAGGTGTTTTAAGTTCATCTGTAACTGTGGCAGGCCTTTGAGACTCTTGTGGTAAGATGTCTGCCTGTAGATTTTTAAGCTGGTTAAATGTCTTTAACCTCTTCTCTCTGGAGCCAGCACCACTCACATTCCTTGGGATAAACTTTAGTGTGCCCATAGTTGTGTCTATCAAGCGTAAAAAGTGTGGTGAGATGTGCCATAAAAGTGCAATACATAGACCCGAGTGGGGCTTGGTGTCTGATTATATGTGTGCACATGAACTTATATGAGCAAATGTGTGCGCACCTGTGTGCGTGAGTACTATATGTCTGTGTGCGCTGTGAGGTTGTAGTGGATGTGCTGACGCTGAGAGTATCACGTCTGTGCATGATCATGCCGTGCAGGTGAAATAATCATTATGTAAAGATTGAAAGGAAAACTCATTGAGAACAAAAGAGTAACCCATAATCTTAGAGAAAAGTTGCCTGTGACTACCCACTGCACAGTCATGGCAGAGTGAAGCTCTTTAAGAGTCATTTTTGTACGTACAGTTTTGGTCAACTGATGGGTTATTTTGTAACGCCAAGCGACGTCTTTTTTCAACATCTACTGAACTTCTACAGTTGACGTCCATAGGACCTCTGTGTAAGGGCTATTTATAGTCCAAATGTAGTTGTTGTGGACGTCTTTTCAATGTCAAACTTAAACTCACTTTAGACATTGTTTTTATAATGCTTCTACATGTATAGGCTCTGTAGTCTCATCTTTCTAGAGGGTGGAGGAATGCAGAGTGATCTGCGCACCTCTCCAAAACAAAAGTGAGCAGCCGCATGGTGGATTTTGGAGCAGCAGTGTCCACAGGTTCTCACAGTCAGTTTGCAAAATGTACGTATCGACAAAGACTGTTGAGCAGATAGTCCAGTTCTACATACTCACTTACACAAACTTCTTGTACTTTTCATCCCAACTTCTCTCAGAGCAGACTACCGATCACAACCACATTCACTTCCTCCTACAAAGTGTTTTATAATAACACAGGATACCAACCTCACTAAAATAAAATCGAACTATATATAACTCAAATGCTCTTTTAAAGTTATTATACACATTGTACTCCTTTTTAAAGGAACTCCCATATTTTTCTAAATACTTTAACCATTTTACATTTTAACATGGATTTTAACTTTTTTAACATTTCGAAAATTTTTAATAAATGACAGTTTTAACATGGTTACAAACAAATAAGTTGATTGATTAAAATAAATAGACTAGGAAAATTTAAAATAAAATTAAAAAACATATGTGCTGAATAAATCAATAGGCTAACACATAACAAAAAGGGTTTGTTTATAAATAATCTGTATTCCTATGTATCATGTTGATAACAACAATGCTAATATTGTTAAATTAAAAAATACATTTATTAATCTAGTAAATTCCCTGCAGCTGTACTGGACGTCCAAAAAATTACTCTATACTCTGCTTTTGAAGGTTTGAAAGTGAGGCAATTTGCCAGGAAGATCAAACAATTCAAGAGTTTGATAGTTCTAATCATTTGGAAGCAGAACTCTAACACAGGTCCCTAAGAAAAAAATGGTATTCACCAACTGGTTTGATTTGTGGTCGCTGTAGCTTGCTGGCAGTCGCTGTGAAGTTGATTGCTAAAGCCGCAGTCACACGTGCCTAGAGACTGATCAGTGATAGGCCGGTTGGCCGTGGCATCTGCTGTGATGCTTACACCTCTAATGAAGACTCACAAGTGGTGGCTTTATTTTGATACCAAGATGGTTTATACAGAATTTTTAATTGCAGTGAAATACTAAATTTATTTTGGGCACACGATTTTCAAGCAGGAACCTCAAAAAGAACCCTGGGGGTTTAGATGCCGAGGTACCTATGTCACTAATTTCTTCTAGGTATGTGTGTTAATTATGAATTGGTGCTAATGGTACAATAATTTTTGTTCAGGAGGCTGTCATTTGCAGTTTTAAATAAAAATGATCAGCTGAAGTCAATCATTGTTAACCTAAGGTCTTTTAAATTTTGTTAAAACTTACACTGCTTTCATATTGTCCAGGCAACAATCACTCAGAAGAAATTAGAATAAAACAAATTCATAATTTCATAGTAATTACTACTACTTTCTCTGAGTCAGGTCACGGGAGGTCCAAATTAAATTGCTGCCACAGGCTTTCAGTAATGGGGCACAAATGTGTATAGGCTGTCATCATGATTTATTGTACTACAAATGAAATTTTCCCCCCTTCCAGTCTTCCGTCTTATTTTTTTCTTTTTTAAGGAGTTTTGTTAAAAAATGTGTGTGTATGTGGCATAAACATTTCACAGTGATTTGATAAAAGAAATATAATGAAAGAAATAAAATAACATCAACATTTTTTTTCTTAACATTCAATGTAGAGTTGCAACATTATTTTTATGCATCAAAATATGTTATATATTATTCATGTCATGAAAGAATGCAGGCTCACATTGCAAGCAGGTACTAATTGGCCTAGTTTGATCCCCTTTGTCATTTAAAACTTGCTGCCTTCCATCTTCATCATTTACACTAAACCCTTGTGCAGTGATGGGAAGTAAAAAAGTACAAATATTTGTACTTTTACTCCCTGCATTTTTACACTAATATCTACTCCTTTTTGTTTGTTTTTAAGTGCAGGTGTTCCAGTTTGTGGTCATGGTACTCCACCCTTAGTGAGCATATAGGGAGTAACGACTTTTAGGTGGCATTTAGTTTCAAATTCAAGGTTTCTTATAGCTCAACAACTATCATCAAACATTCAAAGTGTTTGTGTGCAGCTTTCCCACACGTTGTCTGCTAGCTAAACATTCAGCTGCTGTATTTCCCAGGGAGAGAAATGAGTAAGAGCTAACTTTACTCAGAGATGGAGAACGATAAAAAAAGACAGGTCAGGAGAGGAAGAAGAGAGGTTACATTTAAAGGTAAGGACTGCTTAGTGGTATTTGATGAACTGACATTTAAAGTTTACATGTAAGTTCTCATTTTTTTAAATCAAATATTGGATCTTTTTCTACGCTCATGTTCCACACGATTAATTCAAGCTAAGTACATTTAATAGAATTAGAATTTAGACTGAAATAAAGTTTTTATTCCCATGTACTAATGTAATTTTATTGCACTAATATAGGACAATGTTCACTTAGCTTCTTCCAAAAATAGCCGGTCAAGACATCCTCTAAAGAGGTCCTTACTTTGAGCACATTTCAGAGACTGTATTTTTTCATTTACCACAGTATTTCTTTAACATAAGTATCTGTACATCTACTTAAGTATAGAATATTTGTACTTTTGCCACCTCTGTCCTTGTGTAATGCCTGCATTAGCTGACAGAAACTGCATCAGTCACACAGAGTCCAACACATGGGCAAAGAGTTAAGATTAATGTGACACCACATACAGATATTTGGATACCCTGAAAATATTTGAGCAAAAATAAGCTACTATCAACTTTCTGACCACAAATGCAAACAAATAAAAAGGAAAAAAAGTTTTGACATCATTCCTCCAGCACTGCACCACATTTCAACAGGGTCTACACTTACTACATCTTATACATTTGTGTCTCCGGCACATTTAGAAAGAAACAAGCACCTCAGCAATATTTAATGCTTTTATCTTGGGTACAAAATGAAATACCCACTTACTGGTTAGAGCAGCCAAGTGGAAATATTAACGTGATATTTCAAATGAGAAACCCCTTTTTATTTTCAGCATGTATTCCCCCAGTGGACTCATGAGCAGTAGCCTATTCATTAATTTGAACACTGGAAATGTTAAAGCAGTTATAATATTGTTAATGGGGAAATATTCAAATGACTTGCCTTTTCTTAATTATTTGGATGAAATAAGCATTAGAAATGGAACCAAAAAAACCCAATTCCAAATCTCTGCTTCCTCGGTGAGTAGCATAAATGGTTGATAGCTAGGGATAACAGAGGTATAGAAATTATGCAGCAGTGCCGGGTAATTTGAAAGGCATCATCTTACATACAACAAACAAACAGGTAACACTTTTTAAGAGGCCTTTCTTCTTGCCTAAGGTATACACTACTGTACAGAAGTCTCAAAACACTGCTTACTTTTTAATGTTTTGCTTCCAAGGACTCAGACTTTGTGTTAATGTTTAAAGTAGTCTTGAACAATAGTTTCCCAGGTTGTAGAGTTATTTGAACATTTTTCACAAGCTTTCAGTCTTGGCCATTCTCAGTTCAGTTTTAAAAAAATTGTTTTTTTTACTATTTTCAAGCACAACAAAGGCACCCAAGTGAAGGGACAAACCAGTGTTGTGTCTACATGTAACAGGGAATTTTGTGTTAACAGACCACTCTGCATTGAATCATACTTATACTCTGGCTTTCTTTCACAGCATGTCTTTTGTCCTGTCTTCCTTCTCTCACCCCAACTGGTTGCGGTAGATGGCCGCCCCTCCCTAAGCGTGGTTCTGCTGGAGGTTTCTTCCTGTTAAAAGGGAGTTTTTCCTTCCCACTGTCGCCAAAGTGCTTGCACATAGGGGGTCATATGATTGTTGGGTTTTTTTCTGTATGTATTATTGTAGTCAGACTGTGATCGCTTGGAGAAAGGTTCCGTCAATTAACACAGTTTGTGCAACTGCCTTGTGATTAGAAAGTGGTTATCCACAGGTTGTTAGTGTTGGATTTACAACCTCTGTCCTATTTTACTATATTGTGACTGAACCATAAGTAGGCTTTCGTTTAATCTAGAAGATAACAGAATACTCAAAAAATTAATTTTTAAATGTTGTTTTCTTTGCTAAGGAAATGCTTACTAAGAAGACACATCAACAATGTATTAACAAAACAGTCTTTTTATTAGAAATATCTTGTATAAAAATGAACATGCTCTACACATCTTATTTTTTTATAGATAGTTCATAAATATCCAGGCACTGTAACTGTTTTTTTTCTTTTTTTTAATAATTTGGTACATAAAGCAGACATGATCAATCAATTTTAATAACATACATTAACTTGCCATTTAATTTCAGTCAGCAATTACATATTTTATTTTGTAACACAGACAGTGTTTTAGAAAAATAAAAGTAGGTGGGGAGGGGGGTTGTGGCAAAAAAAAAAAAAGCAGTAAAATGATCATATTCACAAACACAAACAATCCCACAAACAATACTTTATCAAATGAGAAAACAACATTTGCGCAACACCTTAGACTCGTTGAAGCTGAGAGCTGAGAGAATCATTGATCAAAAAGCAAAATATTTCTAAGTTATAATCCTCTGCAGTAGTCTGGACTTTATGCCTTTCTCTCCAGTTTTTCCACACGGCTTTCTTATGGGTTTTGACATGCAACATACAATTTTTGCATTGCTGAGGATAACATTTAATGAGACAAAAAATCCAGAGAATACTGTTATTAGTAATATTTTAGAGAATGGAAACGGTAATGGCGTTTACATATTTTAAATTGTACACGGAGTTCTTCCTTAATAATGTTTAAACTGAACAACTGAAAGGTAATACTGGTGACACAAACATGATGAAAGAACCATGGAACATTTAGCAGGAGTAGTTTAATGGAAATGAGGCACAGAATGAAGGCAGTGGCCCTTATTTATCAAGCAAGTATTCATACCTTTTATTTTTGATTTTTTGATTTTCAGTAGTACTGTGAAAACCAATTAATTAGTAGGCATGGAGCAGTGATGGAGCAGTGATCTATCACTGTAGAGATTTAAAGCTGTACTAAGAGGCTCTTGATCACTAGGGGGCAGAAATACTTCAAAGTAAACCTGAGAAACTACCGGCTGGTTAACATTTAAACAAACAGTTCTTTTTACACATCCTTTATACACAAACAAAGATGGGTATCCTGCTGGTGTCATGTTTACGGCCATTTGTCTATATTTGGGTTTCCAGCAATTTCTGTGGAAAAGAATAGGTGGGTCTTGCTAAACACCAAATCAAATTGTTTGCTGGAAGCAAGAAATAATTAAGATAGCTGCCAAGTGGAAGGTGAACTTGCTACTACTTAGTACAGCATGGCTATATCTTTTATTGATATATAATAATCAGACAATGGACTGAATGTTAATTTATATTGTTATTGGTATATGTTGAAACAATATATCATATTGCTAATTATCTTTGAACTTTTTGACCAGTTGTCTTAACTAAGTCTATACCTTTTCAAAATTGGTATTAACGCTGGCTAGCTACTTGAGCCTTGTTTTAAATCAAAAAAATTATTTTAAAAATATAATTTATCATTTCCAATCCAGGCTTAAAATCCAAGATGCAGAAGAGGAAAGCATTTTTTTTTCATAAAAATCCTTTGCAAGGACATAGATTACTCTTGCAGTGCATTTCTTCTATCCCATTTATCATATGTTGTTAGCCTTAAACAATATGTCTGGCATGACAACAGATTGTTGTTGCTGTTTTTTTCTTTTAAAAAAATCTACTATATCACAATGCCCTGCATTTAGGTACAGAATATACAGTCTTAATTACAAGTCTTGCATTTTTATTGAATTTTAATCAAGACTCTTTTAGATTAAATTTGTCAATTACTTTTAAAGCTGCAAGTGAAATTTTGACAGTCTTTCCAAAGGCTTCAATAGGTGCATGATAAATAAGAGCCACTAAATCTCAGATGTTTACAGTCAAGTTAAGTCTCCAAGTCCTGACTGACATTTATGGAATGTGATGTCAACCATAGAGCTATTGCATGGCAATTTGTGTTTGGTTTGTTTGATTTCTTTTCGTTCAGCAGAGGGATACCCCAAAAATGACATCTCCACTGTGAATGACAACGATGACAAATGTTGCATTCCATAGACGTTGACGACACAGCACAGTACACGTGATGCTCCCATAAGCATGCTCTGGGACTGTACACTAGGATTGCCAAAATGGTGGTGTCCTCATTATTATGAAACAGTAAAAAAAAAAAACTACTGGGGAGACCCACTGCTTTATTTTCATGTGTTTCAGATATATTTAGTTCATGTAGGAATACTGAGTGTACTGTCGTAAGGCATGTACAGTCTGAAGAGTACTGCAGCTTTCAACTCCAAATACACCTGTAACCAAAAATAACTATTATATTTTTACACCACTTCATTTCATCAGCTGCATTTGATAAAAACAGAATGCTTTCCCCTGTTTTTACTGAAATGAGACAAACAATTCAGTATCAGAGAGAACTGATCTTGTGCTCTATACATTTCAGAAAAAAAAAAAAATCTGTAGGCTCCAGGTGGTTCATTCAGCCTGCATCTGGAAACGTCACTGATCAATGCTCAGGGTGGGAAGAGGAAAATTAACTGTCCAAGCTCCCTTACATCTCTTCTCTCCCTCCTACAAGCTACTAATTTATCATAAAATTTGCATCCAAGCCTTTACATGATTCCATAAAAAAAATATGACATCCTTTGGAGTGACAAATTCCCATCTTTCCACCCCAATCCTCTGATGTAGCAGCTTGAAAGTTCTCCAGTGTATCCCCAATATGCCCCCAGAATCAGGTGATTTCTCCTCAGGCAGGCCTTTTCTCCTCTTCCACGGCTCATCTCGGTCTTAGATGGCATGGTTACTGTAGCTTATGTATGTCTGCTTTGAGGCCAACACTGTTATAATAGGGAAGAAGAAAGAAGGGTTAAAAATCCAATGGGTGAGATTCAAATAGGCATGGAACAAAAACCATACTGTTGGAATTCTGATTTTTGTAAAGTTCTCTTTATGAATGACTCAAGTAAACAAGCACAAGTGAAACTAATTTTAATAGCTTGATGCTAATGTTAAATTATCTTAACATCTCGCATGATCATGTCTAAGATACAAAATAAACTGTTAGTGATGTGTAAAATACACAAATTCAACAATATCTGTAATCACAGCCCATCTAATAAAAGCTGCAACCAACATAAATATATATCATAAAAGTATGATAAAAGAGGAACAGCTTGTTTTTATGTAACTAGCTGCCGGTTTCTTCTTTTTTGGATGGTAATAAAGGTTCCCTTGTTTATGGAGGATGTGCTGGTTTCTAAAGAAGAGGTTCTGTTCATTTTCTTATGGCGTATATACCGTTTGGGTTCAGTTATTCAAATGATTAGTTACTGTTAATCTTATTATTGTTTTTATTAAAATAATAATAGTATGATCATATTTAGTAAAATTGCTTTAATATTAAAAAGTAATGTAAATGTAAAAAGAATCCTCATCTAAAATCTTTTAAACCTCCAAATGACATTATTAGATCTAGTCTAAAAATCCAAAAATATATAATGTACATATGAGGTGAAATGGAATTATCCTCACATTTTACAGGGTTATTTATTTTGGTGGTAACAGTATTCATTTAATGTATTAATTTGTATTATCATTTATTTCAACTTTTAAAGAGCAAAAAAGTCATTTGACATTTTTCATGTCATTTATCATGTTTATCCTGCACCTTTCACAACACAGCAGACACTGTAGTTTGAATGCATCATTGAATCTGTGATTTTCATTGGTATTACATTGGTATTGGTATGTCATATTACTCTTTCATTGTTCACTTTTGATGCCATGTGCTTTATTGTTAGAGTTGACCACCACAAATACTCATCTTGGTTTAGGCAGGAAAACTGCTTTGTTAGAATTTGGGTTAAAATACTACGGCAGCCCTTTTTTTCAATGCTTTGTTGTTAGTTTGGCATGGGTGCCTTGAGGAGTCACGAAAACATCTGTGGTGCCGGTATAAAACGATCTTCCAACTGAAATACATTAACTCCCAAAAGTCACGCTGACAGTAAATAAAAATGTAACAATTCCTGCCTGTGTATACATACAGATGCATCATATTTTCATGTTTTCTTCTTGTTTTCCCATGAGATAAGTCTGTCTGGTAATATTGCAGACATTTTAAAAACATAGTATCATAAGATTTGACAGCAATGCAAAATTATTCAGAGTCACTGGAGTTTTGCGCTCATATGTACCTGGTTCTACAGCATAGTAAAATCAGGAAAACTCTCTATTTTTTTAGATTATACTATTAAATTGCAATTCCAAAATACAAATTGCTGAACCACCAAGCAGTTCACAGCAGTAGCATAAAATATGGGAGTAACCATTCAAATGCAAGTATTTTAGTGCATGCAACGACCTGTGGTTTCTATGTGCATCAAGCAAAGCATGCAGCAGTCAGTGTATTACCATTCTTAACTGTGGTGTGTTACATGTAAAATACAATTAAGGCAATATGTGATCTGTCCCGGCCGTATAGCTTTTGCTATCAAAGTTTGATAATGGTTCTAATTATTCTTTAGCATTCTTTTCATTGTTCGTGGAAATTTATGAGCTGTGAATAAAGCACATAAGTCAGATGACCAGAGGGCAGACCACAGCAATCATAACAAACCCAAACCACTGGTCAAATGTGACTGTCATACATACAGTACCTATGAGTATGTGTGCAGTCATGCTTGTCTGCACACATATGCCTGTGCAAGTGTCAGCGTATGTGTAATTTTTTAAAGTAAAGCTGTCCTCAGCGAGCATGCTCGGTGGTGGTAATCACACTACCAATCTGCCAATCTGCCTACAGCAGCCTTGGCTGATTGAATATGTCAGAAGGGATGAATCCAATCAGAGGACAGCTGAAAGCCAGAGTAGGGGCAAAAGTGCTGCAGAGGAGAGATGTGCAATGGTAAATGCTTCTGGTATATTTGTCAGGGCCATACTGGGTGGGTGAATGGGGGGCGGTATTCTCGCCATTTCATCCAAAGCATATCTTCCAAGAAAAGCATTGATAAATGAACCTTATTTGAATATTTATGTGCTGCGAGGCCAAGATAAAGAATAGATGGTCCAGAAAGAATTGGAGCTGGCAGACCCATCTGTCTTTTCCTGTTCACTCTTATTGTTGTTGTTGTCCCATTACCACAAATTCCTTCTTTTGTCAACAGGGAAACAAATTACAGGGGACACATGGCTATCGCTTGTCTCCTCTCCGGCAGAGGGTTGTCATCTTCTCACATTAACAGGCTTTACCATGCTGATTGGCCTTTTTACAGCACCACACACCAATATTGTTTATCCAAGTTAATATCCCTTGGTCCAGGGTGGATTTGTGAGTGTGTGATTAATGCTTTATGTCATTCAGGGTGCTGAATTTTAGCAGGGATGCTTTTTTGCATTGTGTAGGCAGGCACAGGTGTTGTGGTGAACATTAGCAGAAATTAACAGGAAAAAGTGCTCACGGATGACAGAAGAGCAAAGTTATTTTCTAATCAGGTTACCTGAGAGTCTAAAGGCCCTCACAAGGCTCCCCTCCCTCAACACAATCTGACACATAAGCACAAAGAGCAGTTGTTAGAGTCACAGTTTAAACCAGAGGTTAAATCTCAGCACCTATAAATGGGCTCTGTAATTGGATGAGATATACTGTAACAATTCCCTTTCAAGATAGGAAGAAAACATACATGTAAGTGTAAGTTGTCTTTTTTTTAGTCCGGATATATATCATGGTATATTGTTCAGCTTGTCAGAGTAAAAAATCAGTACCTTAAGTAATCACAACATGTGGGGGTGCTTGACTGGATTTATGCCTGCCCCCACACAGGCACTGCCTGTTCATATCATTTGTCTTGGTGATTGAAATATCCTCATCTCCAACACTGAGCTACCCTTGCTTTTATCCCTTTCAGAATAGTATGGGCCCCCTGCCACACCTTCTGACTGGCAAATCCAGTATCAATATAGTTTTTGAAAATTAAACTATTTTGCTATTGTATACTATAAAATTAAAAAATAGTCCTTAAAATATAGAAAATTAACTCCCTGTCTTTTTTGAAGGGAACACTTAACTACTACTTCACTTATGTGCAAGTGAGATGCTAATGTGACACAAGCCCTATCACTTCTAATTATTCCCATTGTTCTGTTTGTCAACTGTTAAAGAAAAATTAAATCTTCACCTAAAAGGAGTTCATTATTTTCTGCATACAGAGTGCATTAACAGATGCTGGTTGATCTGTCTTTCCTTTGTTGCATGGATGGATGTCATCGTGTGATACCAACCTTGTGTTTCAAGACTTTCACAAAGTTCAGATTTGGCCTCTCCGTTGGGCCTCAGGCCACCTTTAGGGTTGAACTTGTTGGACATGGTGGCTGCAGTGACCACAGCCTTTAGGCTGCGTTTGCGCTTGGGTACGTTCTGCTCTGGATGGAAAAGAACCACGTAGACTTTGGGCATGTAGAGCATTCCCAGAGACACCGATGCACTGAGGCTTATAGAGATGGTTAGGGTTGTAGTCTGGATGTACATCTGTATTATAAAAGAGATAACAGAGACAAAATAATCATTTTTTTGGAAGCACTGTGTCATGAAAAGAAACGCGATTGTCTCAGATTAAACTGCGTACATAACAAGACCGTTGCTCAGAGCCTTCCCAGTTCAAACTACAGAATGAAGTCACTCTCCTTTAGCTAAAAGAAAGTTTAGTGGACGATATTTCTATTTCACATCTTATATGGCAAATTGTATTTGTGATGGAACACAGGAACGTTTATGCAAACTGGTGACTCCTGACTTCTACTGTCATTTCAGGGTTTGTTTATTTTATGATATGCATATAAAAAAAGCCCCCCTGATGCATAGATGTTTTTACCCTGAGGTTTTAGACAACATCATTGTGTGTTTTCTGAAGCCAGTGACAGCTGCTACTCACAGCTGGGTAGCAGATACATAGCTATAGGCAACAACTGGGGAGTGGAAAGAAACATCCTACAGCATAATAAAATGGCCTACAGGTTTTCATTTATGATAATCACCCTTGAACTCATACACAGTACATCACTAATTTGTTGCTGTAGAGAATGCGATGAGTCAATGAGGGTTAGTAGGTAGACAACATTTGGCATTGACTCATTTTTATGAAATGCTTTACATTTCTGTTTAAGGTGCAAAACCAGTGAAAAATATGAAAATACAGTGTCCTCGATTTAAATGTTAGTTTCATGAATTGACCAAAGAAACTGTGATCCCACTTCATCTTTTTCCCAATATCATTGTGTGAAAACCTTAATTGAATAAAGGGGAAGTAGAGAACAGCTTACTTTGCCTCTCTAAAGTTGATGAACACAAGGCAGTAAGTGTACAGTGGAACACAGCTGAGAAACATCCTTCAAAGAGATTTGCCCAAGGTTTTGTTTGACATTACATTTGCAGACATCACAAATGACTGAGCTGTTTGACATGGGAATAGCCAAAAGGGCTCTTGTCAACAGTTATAGATGATGTTTCCCAACATACAGTTGTGACATTCTCCAATCAGCCATAACATTAAAACCCCTGGCCTTATATACACTAGATCCCTCTCGTGCTGCCAAAATAACTGAACAATTGAGGCATAGTCCACAAGACCCCTGAAAATGTCCCGTGGTATCTGACACCAAAACATTAGTAGCAGTCTTTAAGCTCTGTAAGTTTGTGATGTGGGGCCTGCATGAATCACACTTACTTTTTCCAGATTTCCAAAGATTGAATTGTAGGGGTTTTGGTGTCATTCTTTTTTAGTTATTTTTATGTTATTTGTTCTGTAGTTATATTAGATGATTCTGATATATTGTGTAAATAATATTAATAACAATTTAGTAATGTAGTAAACTAAGAAAAGAGGTGGCTCAGAGATTTTAGGGTGTTTTTCTGTGGGCTACAGCCACCCCTGTGCAGTGTTCTCTTTGCTTGGTGTATTGCTAAATGTCATTTTCTTTCTATGGTTTCTTCAGTAAAAGAAAATTACTCTAAAAATCTGGATTGCCCCTGTACTTTATTTCATCTCCATAAACCTCAAACCATATGGTTGCCAAAAAAAATGGTTTTCACACCCTGAAAACCCTCGAGAGACCCAGTTGTCTAGTCATCAGAGTTGTGTCAAAGGGCTTTACACTCATTCAGTTCTTCTGCTCCTAACCTTTTTCTTACAGAATTTCAACTAGTCCAATGGCCATCAGTACAACTAGATGTCAGTGTTATAGCACAAGACAAAAATTACATTGGAAGTTACATGGTGGTTTGTGTAGCATCAATGAGTGTTTTGTTTGGATTCTATAGGTATTATATTGTAGAGTATTCAGTTAGTTCAAGTGGAAGGCAATGCCATGTCATGTTCATGTAAAAAACAAAATGTAGAGAAGCTCTGTTGAAATTAAGCTGCCTAAAGCCATGTCAGTTTAGAGAAAAAAGATGTCAGTGGAAGATGGAGGTGATAGAGCTTTGTGCTCCATCATACTGCAAACAGCACACGAGCATTCCCTGGTGATAGAGGGGGAGTGTTGTAATCTCCTGAGAAGATTACACATGGCCTAGGGTGAGTTTGGAACAATATTGCTAGCCCTCTAGAGTACAGAGTGGAGTTACTCTGTGAGGGCAGCCAAGACCCTTGTCCACTTCTATCAGCCTTTATGACATACATTTTCCCTGACGTGCCGAAATGGTTACCAATCTTCACCATTGGCACAGTGAAAGAACAGGACCAGACATAGAAAACATTATGAACTTTCACTGAAGTCAGATTGCTCCTTTTTGTTTTTATGCATTCCTTGTCCAGAGGTAACCCTACCTATTTGTGACCCATGTGAACACGATCACTGGATCACACTCCCACAAAGTTGCCAAGCCTTGGTAAAGTGTACAGGCTTTTTGGTTTAGTTATATATTTATTTTTCTAGACTTTTGTGAAATCAATTACAATGATTTTTAACAAAAAACTCTCCAGATTAAATACACAGACAATAACCATTGCTGGTACTTCAGATAGGGCAGCCAGTGTAAAAAATCCACCTTATCGAACATGCACATCCATCTGCTGTGGTGACTCCTTGTGAATAACGGAGCAGCCTAAAGAAGCTTTTACGTTCATGAAAAATGCTCTTAATCAGTAGACTTCCAGAATTTTGGCTGAGAAACTGTGTCATTTGAAACATCCCTGGGTTTTCACAGCTTTGGACTCAGCTAACTTATGTCTGTCTGACTTATTTGTTGGTTATGTTTGTTAAACATTTCTTCTGAGTTGATGCAAGAGTGGACTTCATACCACGGAGAGCAGTTTAAAACCTGCAGCTCTAGCTATCATATGGCTTTTTCATCCCAAACCATATTCTAACTTAGGTTGTTTCCCACCAGCCTTTGTGTTTAAGACTTTAGGCTTTGACTCTGAATAAATCAAATTTAATGTTTTAATATGTCTGGTCTAATACTCATTCTTTTATGACAGGCCCATCCAGCGACAGCTTTGAGGGCTCCATTGTCTGCCGGTAGTAGCAGCTACACCCAGACAAAGCTGGATGGCAAGCCTGTTCTCTCATGAATAGGGAAAATACATACTGACACATAATGAAAGGAACAGACTTGTTTCATGGCAGACATTTTGACATAATTTTGAATCTCAGTAGGAAAAGCATAGGTGTAATAAAGATGGCTTAGTTCAGTGTAAAGAGCCAGCGTAAGCACTTTCAGTGGAATCATACCTAAGTCCAATGCAGCGATCATTAAAGCATCTAAACTGTGACAGGTTAAGATTTCAGTTGCAAAAAATTGCTAAATCTCTTCCTTAGAGATAACTGTGCTGTTACTAAGGCACTTTGTGTTGCTCTCTCCTTTTATTCATTTAAAAATAATGAAATTAAGAGCAACATTATTCAACAAATTTTTCTATTACATAATATAAAAAATTGTAGGCTGAAGCTACAGCTGATAATGTATTTATGCAAAGTGACAATCAGTTATAAATTTATATTTAATTGGTGTAATTAGAATAATATTCACTGAATAAATAAAACATAGTTCATCTGTTGATCACTGTTAAAGTGAATGGCTTCTCTAAAACTGGTGAATACAACAGTGTATGTGAAGGGCCTTATTCATCAGTCGTCATAGTTTGTGATGCTTTTTTGTTTTGTTTTACTGTTAGACTGTCTAAAGATTTAGCTTGCGGTGTAAATCAATATAACCTTCAGTCTTAGAACATGTCTTTGATTTGTATATGTGCCAGTTCAATTAAATGAAAACCCTGTAATACAGAGAATAATTTCTCCTATCATTTCATCCACCTGCTCTTCACTGGTGGACATACAAATGAAGGCCAGCAATGATTTTCACCTTGGCTGCCTCATCAGCGGCTGTGTTTACGTTCATGAATTACCATAGCAAATGGCAGCAAGCATGCTCACAAAAAACCTGCTATCCATTGTAATACAACCATATATTTCTTTTTTCAAGCTAAGGAGCCTTTTTTCCAAAAAACTCCAGATGTTACTATCAGAATATTGGTAGCCAATGTTCATGCAAATTTATCCCCACCCTTTTATGATATTAACAATCCAAAGGCTCCTATTATTGCAATAGTACTCCCATATTCAAGCTTCTGTTGCAATTGGTGGTTTGACTTTTCCACTCTCTGCTTTTTAGATGTACATCTGCGCTGTGCAACCTCAAAATTAGCACTTGTAAGAGCTAATTTGCGATTCACTTTCAACTGACAAGCAACATCAACAGCCACAGTAATTTTATGCTACTTCTCAAACATGCGTTATCTATTTCTGTGTGCATGAATGTGCAGTGATTGATTCAGCTTCACTGGGTGCAAATACTGAGTAGTCAAACACACATAGAAAGACAATTAAAGAAAACATATCCAAGCAAACTTGAGGTGAATGAATTATTCTCACAAGCCCACTTTAAAAGCCTTGTAATCCCACAGTGAAGCACAAAGCCCATCAGCTCATGATGAATAGCTCCACATATACAGACACAAGGAGCTGATGCTTTACAACAAACAGTTTGAGTGGCCATTTTCTTCATAATAAATAGCACAGGAAATATAAAAGAATTACAAATGGAAAACTGACACTTGAACATGCACAAGTGAATTCACTAGACTATTGTAGTCTTGAATAGAGAACTGTTGCTGAAAGCATACAGACTTATTTGGCATCATACCATTCTAAACCAGTTACACAACTGGGACAAGTTCAGTTTGTCAATTCAAATTTTAAATTTGATATTTACCTTTTCCGCCGACTGTGAGGTCCCGAAGAAGATAGGGATAAAGGCAAGCCACACAATGCAGGTGGTGTACATTGTGAAGCCGATAGGCTTGGCCTCGTTGAATGTCTCTGGAACCCCTCTAGTCTTGATGGCGTAAACTGTGCAGGTGACCATCAGAAGCATGCTATAACCCAGCAGACAGATGAGAGACAGGTCTGATATATCACATTTCAAAACGCCACGGGCCATGTCGGGATTTGCTGTGCGCTGGTCTTCATAGTCTATGATGGCTTGTGATGGGTCAACACCAAACCAGATGCACACTCCAAGGAGCTGCACTGATATCAGACTAAATGTGATAACTAACTGTGAGGCTGGGGAGATAAATCGAGGGGCACTGACCGACATCTTGCCCTGCTCAAAAATCCTGTAGATCCTATTTGTCTTGGTAAGCAGTGCTGCATAGCTTATACTCATACCCAGACCAAGGAAAATCCTTCGCAGTGAGCATACGACCACATCAGGAGCAGAGATCATAAGGAATGTTGTAGCATAGCACAGAAAGATACCTGTCAGCAGCACATAGCTAAGTTCTCGACCAGATGCCTTAACAATTGGTGTATCATTGTAGCGCACAAAGGTTACAACCACTAACAGAGTGGCCATAATCCCCAAGACTGCAATGAGGACTGGTATCACGGCCCATGGTGAGCTCCACTCTAGCTTGACAATGGGAATGGGAACGCAGCCAGTGTGGTTCTCATTGGGACGCAAATCAAAGCGGCACATCTTGCAGGTGTAATTGTCTGCCTGATACTGATAACCATCACAATTCTCGCAGTGCCAACAACAAGGAATTCCCTTCACTGTCTTCTTGCGCTGCCCGGGACGACAGGGTTGACTGCATATAGAGGAAGGGACTTCTTGTGTTTCACCAGGCCACTGCATGTCATTAGTCTAGATGGAAATGTAAAAGAAAAAAAGAGCTTTAGTAACTCTTGTCTAAACAAAACATTTTCTCACATTTTTGTGTGTTTTTTAATCTATTTCCTATCTATATACTTGGCTTTTTCAAATGTAGTAGATGCAGAATATGCATGAGTATTGTGTATTTTACTGACATAATATACTATATCTTCCTATATTTTAATCATATAATTGTAAATATTTTCAGTTATTCATTATAGTACAATTGAAAATATCTTGAAAGGGTTATTATAGAAAGAATATTGACAATATGTATTAATATAATCGTTAGATATTAAGACACTTACTACATGATATATGAGTTACATTGAGACTATTATTTATAGTTATTAGCATGGTTTCATTGCGTTTAAGTTAAGTTTTATTAACTTAAATGGGTGTGGAAATGGACAGGAAGGTTTAATTCAAACACCCAAATAGCTAAATGATTGTTCTGACATTTCAAAAATTATAGTATTTCTTATTCTTCTTAGAGCTCTCAGCTACTGATGTTGGTAAGCTGGTGTTGTGTGTACTGCCATAACTCAGCTTCTTGATGTCTATAATAATCCAAAATCCTATCTACAGTATGCATGTAAACAAAATAAGAACACACAGAGGGAGACTTATGAATCATTCATAGCAAAACATGATGGATACATGTTTTTCCTCAGAGGGTTTGGCATTTAAAATATAGTAGTTTTGATACTTAAATATTCAGACACTGCAGATTCTGTACACTATGTATACATTAAAAAGGAAATTGGTATTACTGTGTAAAGAATGACAGCAAATGTCAAAATAAGGCTGATGCAAATAGTTGAGTAACCTACTGCTATCGGCATGATTCTGAGTGTAAATGTGGTCATGCTGCATAATGCTCTCTTTTGACCCAAAGCATCACTGTTTCTATGAATTCTTGAGATTTAAGTCATTATTGTGTTGAATGTTTTCCTGTGAAGCTGCATATAAGCAAGATGTATTTAGCATAATTTTGGATATTAGGGATGAGTTATGAGGAAGTGCATAAATTAAGCTTTACTACATATGGGTTTTCTGTTGCTGTAAATGTCACATGTAATGGCCACAAGTTTAGAGACTGGTTTAGCATTGTTGGGGCGGGTTTAATCCAAATGACAATATACATTTTACAGTTGGTTTAGTTTTTAATCATTTATGTTAAGGCCCCAGTCACATAGGTCTAGAGACCAGTCAGCAAGCTACAGAAACTTTCCATCAGTAGCTATTCGCTGTTAATGGGAAATGATTGCTGGCTATTGCCAGTTGAAATTTTTCACATAGAGGACACTAAAAACCTCCTTGTGATTGCTTCTGGAAGTCGCCTATAGTTTGCATGGAAGAGATTCACTAACTACTGAAGACCCAGATCACTGAATAGTAGTGAAAATTAAAAAGTAGAATGCAATCAAAAAATGGAAAATGTTTGACTTTGAAAAAAAAAAACAGTGCCTTTTTCCTTTCCTTCAAAATAAAATTCACAACTTTTACTTTGAAGGTGCCAAAAGCAACACATTTCAAAAGGTGCAACTTTTACTTTGAAAGCTAATGGGTTCTGGTTTGAATTAAAGCACCAGTATTCCCTCCATTTTGTGGTCGCTTCACGTGAGACCGCTATATCGTGACACACTATCCACTGCAGTATTCTTCTGAAAGATAGATGTTGCCATTCAGACAATACCGCCACATCAGCGCTGATACAGGGAAACCAGAAGCAAAGATTTGGAAAGACAGAGTGGGGATATTTTTTAAAGCTTTCCACAAAGACACATGATTTCAAAGTGTTGCAGCATCTCCCAATGTATAACCTCTATAATCTTTGAGGTTCTGTGCTAATATATTATTAAAATGGCGGTAAAAAAAAATGACGTGATTGCACACTTGTGTTTTCAACCCAGCTGCTGCGGCACCGGTCCAACGCACCAGGTTACAAAAATAGAGAAACGCACGATTGGTCAAAGCTAAAAATGATGTCACATCTGCTGGTGTGCACCGCCATTGTGGTGTCGCTTGGACGGGCAGTGTGACTTGGTATACAGATAGCATAAAAGTGTCTTACACACCACAGTTTCAGTACAGTACAGTACAGTAGTTGGTGGGTGTTTGTGTTTGTGGACAAATTGACATCTTCCATGAACACTGCAGGTGACCAAGGCAAATTTCTATCAACCAAACCAATCATATGGAGGTTTTTAGCATATCACATATAACTTTGACGTCAACTGCCAGCAAGCACTTGCAAACAGTCAGTGTTCACAATGTGGAATTTTTTTTCAGTTTCTCAGTCTGTCCAGTAGTTGAAACAAGTGATTATAGTTTCAATGCTATGTGTTTTTTAACTTCAACTTTAAAAATTGAACTTTAATGTTAACTTCTACTTTGTAGAACTTTTAAAAGTTCAATTATTAATGAAAGTTTGAAATATTGCTTCTTTGAATCAGTTAAAATTCAGTTAGTTATCAGTTAACTGGGACATGACCACACAAAATCTTATCAGAAGAAAGCATACAATATTTCAGACTCATCTAACAGTTCAAATATACATACGTCTAAGTGGAGCTGATCTGTCCAGTGACCAATGATTTTGTATTCTGTGGTGTTTTTTGTTATCTGATATTGGTAGATTTCATAACGACCAGGCGCATCTCCATTCTCATTGAAGACCACAGGGGTGCCAGCAATTCCTACAGAAGATAAAGGCAAAAAAAAGTAGTGCAGTTATTTTGTTTTAAAGAGGATACTGTTAAAGCTGAAATCCCGTGTTGAACATTGCCATAAAAATTCAAGGTTTGATTTTCATGCCCTGAAATTAAATGAGGCTGCAAGGGGAACTTCAAGTTTGTGCTGCTGTAGTGTTAATGACGGCAGCAAAATAGATGTTGACAGGCATGTTCTCCAGGTCCTTTGAGAAGGGCCAGGGCTGCTGTCTGTTCATGTTCCCATATCATTTCACACTCTTTCATTCTGCTTATTGCCCCATTGAGTGTTATCCACTAGGTCCCCACTCAGAGTGCTAACGAATGACAGCACTGATTTTGATTACCACTTTGAGGTCTCTCTCGTGTCCCTGCTTTTCTTTCCGAGCCAACCTACAATCCCCTCTTGAACTTAAACTTGTTATAAAATTGTGTTTTAAGGAGTTGAAGATTTACAGAATTAGTGATGAGAGCCCACCTCCTCACTTGCAAATGAACCATTAATGGTATCTCAGTCTGGCTGTTTGGTATACCATATTTGTTTTTTCTCATTTAATGAAATCTGACACTAGTCAGAAATTCTTTAACATATAACATAAAAATCATGCAGACGCTTGACAATGTTTTCCAGCACTAGAGGGAGTTTATCATGTTCCACAAGTATTGACTGTACTGTCCTCTGTGATAACCAAAAAGGGAATTGTTTATTTGAGTGTTTTGTTCTTTTTTAATAGGTCACACTATTGATTGTTGTTTGAACCTGTGAGCCAGATTTGGAAACCTGTGAGTCAAGACTTTAGACCAGATGTATTCTCTCCACCAGTGCAGATTTGTGTTTGTCAGAGGTCTCATCAAAATCCATAGAATGTAATTGCATTAGTGTCATCCTGGTGTATCATCCAGAGAGCATGTCTGAGACAACAGCAGGCAGTAATTGCAATTATGAAGATTTTCTTGCTCACCTCAGCAATAGAAGAAATTTGAGTGGGATGTGTATTTCCACTAATTTGATTGCCTTAATCAATTAGTTTCACATCTTGGAAGATCTACATTTTGAGGAAACTGAAAACTGAGTCTAAGTGTTTCTTTCTAACATGGAAATCAAATGGATAATACATTAATGCATGGACATGATTAACAAGTACTCACAGTTGAAACGTGGGCTGTATCTAAATATTTTACCATTCCAATATTCTTTTGCTGTGTCACTATGACATTTGCATTTTTGGCATTCAAATACTTGGCGTCAATGATGCCATCTTAGTGAACTTTCTTGCTTCATCTTTTTTAAATCACATTGCAATAAAAGTCTAAGGACAGTACTGCTTTCCAGTTGCACGGCTTTCCGTACTGCAAGAACTGACACTGCAGTGCCCAGACTACCTTTCCATGGTTATTATCAAATCAATTTGCCAGATTTAGGGCCTCAAGGTGTCGCTGATCATCTTTTCAATATTTACTCTTCAGCTTTTATTGTCTTTTATGACACTAGGCTCAAGAATAATATAGTCTTTCAAATAGTATCAGACCATCACAGTTTGGTGCTTTGCTTAAGATCTGTTATTATGGTATATACACACTGCAAGCTTAAATTTGTTATATTTGGACATTTTTAAGAATAGGATCCAGATCAACACTACATATGATTTGCTCCACATCTACAGTATGTTTTGTGAAATTTGTCATGGTAGTGTTGGTGTATTCTGTCTAATAAACAAACAGAAAAATGAGCAGTCTAAGCATACATCACTGAAGTGTAAAATTCCCTCCATACCACGCATGAACGTCAGTCCTGGATTCAGAGTACTATAATACTGTTTGTGATATTTTCTGGAATATACAGTATAAAGATAAAATTTCCAAAGTTTTCTTATTTTAACTTGATATGTCGCTCTGAAGATATGAGACATGCTTTATCTGACAGTGGTAAGAAAAATCCTTCCAAAAACTCATGGACTTCTGCGTAATCCTATTTGCACCAACTAAACCTCCTAACAAATACCATTTTGGTGAGGAATACTGACAGAGAGTCACTTCTCTTAATCTTTTGCTTTTAACATTCTGTTGTTCCTGGTTGCAATAACTGTAACCAGAAGGTAGCTGTTTGCCCCTAGAGTAGATGAAGATTTGACCTTTTCACCTTTGTGTTATTTGTTTATTTCTTTGATTTTGTTACTCCACTGTTGACTTCCAGACCCTTGATACGATTGTCTCTGTTTAACACCGACATGTAAATAATACCCTCCACTGATTGTTGTGCCCTCCCATCCTCTTATGTGTCAGTGTAAATGCAATGCCTGTTCACTGGTTTTGGGTTATCTTTTCTTCCCAGACCCACTCTCTGGGCTGTTAATAGACACACCACCACAGGAAACCCTAAGAAACAGAACTTGGAGTAATTTCTTTGACAATTTGAAACATACTGTATAAATAGCTATGTTGAAACCCCAGACTAAAAGACAAATATTTAATTATGACATGTTTAATATTACTTACTTACTATCAGATTTGTGGGCTGCAAGGTTTACTTTATAGAGCTAAACGGAAAAATAGTATTAAACAGAATTAAGTTTGGACTTTTTATTTATTGATATCTAACCAATATCAATTTCTTTCACTTTATAATAGATAATAATCATGGATCAAAAAGTATCAATTTCATGTACAATATTTGGAAAGTTTCGGGTGTCCTTTAGTCAGCATGTATGTCTATAGAAAAATTCCATAATACACAGGGATCATATGGATGCTGACATTGTTCAGAGCTTTTAGTCTCCGATTCTGTGAACTGAAAGACTCTTAAAAGCAAAGCGAGCTAGGCAGGACTCCGGTAATGTGAAGCATTGATTTTCTAGCCATCGCTGTTGAAAATCCGATGGCTTCAGTGCTGACAAACCTTCCAGTAACATAAAACCATGAATAAAATAATGCATAAAGATTTGAAGAACACTAATTTTGTACTGCACATCTATACATATAGCATTGCTGATTAAAGTTTTATGGTGCTATGAGGATTGATCTTTTAGAACTAACCAAAGATGACTCCTGGATACAAATCTAAACAATCTCTTTACCTATTCCATTTGTTTAATTTTGCACAAATATGGATTGACCTCCTTGCACAGTAGTAAGCACACTCACAAACACTTTTGACATAGACGACTTTCCTGAGTGCTGCAGTGTTTCCTTTCAGTATCCATTAGGGATGAAAACTGAAAGCTGCAAACACAAGTGTCAAGTTAAACTTTACTATCGTTGACAAGAACGATTGAGTTCATGTTTGCTGAAGTCAAACAGACACAAAATGTAGGGTCTGACTAATCGCTGGACAATTGGATGGCTGTCTGGTATATCACATCATTTTGTCAGCTGTTTTAAAGATGGAGCAGATTGTTGGTCTTTTATAACTGCTGTTTGCTACTGTATTTACAGTAGGAGGCTAAGGGGGTGTTTTATGTTTAAAATCCTTACTTGGTCCTTGGTTGAGTCAAGAAAAGGTTGTTAAAAGCAAATGATGGTTGTCTGTAGGAAATGAAAAAACAAACCAAGGACTTATATTTTTAATTCCTTTCTTTGGGGAATTTGGAGGACAGGTTAACACCTTGAACTCTTTTTCATTTTTCTGAAACAACAAAGGGAATCTGGCAAATCAGGAGACAGGTACAGCGAAAGGTCATACAATTGAAATTAAGGCACAAATAATGCAAGGCTGGACTACTGTACCATTTAGAGCACAGGAACAATCAGCAGCTAGGACAAAAATACACTTGCCAGCCTGCTTGTCAATGCGAATATCTAATAACCCAATTGCATAGCAGCAACTCATTGCATTTAGACATGCTCAAAATGAACTGCTGAAGTTAAAACTCATCAAAAGATTGGCAAAGAAAGATGACTTTGAATGGAGCTTGGACTCACAGCCTGAGTATTTCAGAAAATGCTCATCTACTGTGATCTTTCTGCACAACAAATTCTACAATAAAGATTATGGTCTGAAAATCATCTAGTAAAGGGAATTGTTCTGCTGTCACCAGATGTGAACAGAATGAGAAGAAGAGAATGCCTTTAAACTTAGATTCTTCTTTACTTTGATTTGCATCATCAGTTTACACTGGTACATTATTTTTAGTTTACTATACATGGCATCCTTTATCTATTTTCCATTATCTAGGAATTCTCTGTGCGAAATACGTCACTGATTTCTGCTTTGAACTGATAGGATAGGAAGACAAAATGAACTTAAATAACTCCTTGTTACAATCAGTGTAGACGGAAGAGCATCTCTGAGCACACAACACATCAAAGCTTGAAGGATTAAAGCAGCAGAAGACCACACTAGATGTTACTTATGTCAGCTGTGAACAGGAAACAGAGCTCAGCAACAGGAGATTGGAAAAATGTTGCCTTGACTGATGAGTTTCAGTTTTTGCTGCAACATTTGAATGGTAGGGTCACAATTTGGTGTAAACAATGTGAAAGCATGGATCCATCATACTTTGTATCAACAGTATGTTTTGGTGGTTTTGGTAGAATGGTGTGAGTTATATTTTCTTAATACATTTTAGTACTAAAGTAGTAGTAGTAAAGATTAAATGGTAGAAAGCCCTGAGTACTGTTTCTGACAGTGTTTATGACCACAGTGTACCTATCTTCTGACTGGCTTTTCCAGCAAGATAATGTGCATGTCACAAAGCTCAAATCATCTTAAACAGGTTTCTTGAACATGACAGTGAAGTCTGTAGTTACCAAATCGCCTTTGGGGTGAGGTGGAATGGTAAATTCACGCCATAAATGTGAAAAATATTGTGTCAAAATAGAACAAAATCTTGCACTATTTTGAATCTATGCCATGAACAATTAAAGCAGTTCTGAAGGTAAAAGAAGTCCAATCTGTTGCTAACACAGTCTACATAATAAAGTGTGTGGCGAGTGTATTCTCAGGTAAGTGATTTTGCTGATTTGACACAGGTGCTCCTGACAATTGGTGAGAAAATAAATAAGGGGTTGAGGTAAAAATGATTTGGTATATGTGGTCGGCAACAATATTTATATAATCCACATGCCTCATGCCACATGCCAGGACCCAAAGTTTACCAGAAGGAGATTATCCAGAACATCACACTGCCACAGTCAGCTTACCTTTTTTGCAGTGCATCCTACAGCTATCTCTCTCCCAAGGTTTTCATTAAAACTTTATGGTGTGCAATAGTCCCAGCCTTTCCATCCTTTATCATTTATTGAATCTTGGGTGCTCATGACCCTGTAGCCAGTTGGACTTATTTTTAAAGGTAGTTACCAAACTTGGTACTTCCAAGATAAGGAAAACCCAAGAATATCTTTATCTAGCTTTTAGAATCAGGTCCTTGTCAGTGCTGTTCAGATATTTATGCTTGCTCATTTTTTCTTCTTCCAACACATTAACTTAAAAAATGAGTATTTATTCCCCACCCCTTGAGAGGAATTATTTATAAGACACGGCAGTGTTGTTTACTTCATTTGTAAGTGATTGAAATGTGTAATTGAACTGTGTAATTCCTGCAACCACTATGTGAATTGAATGTAAGCATTTTATGTGTGAAAGCATCCCGCTTATAAAAACTAAGAGTAGGATTCATCGAAGCTACTGGCCAAGCTCCAGATAGATACGTTAGCAACTGACGTCTGGATTCCAAAGAAGTGGAGCAGATGTCTTTTGCTTCATCGACAACTTTCTTAATTGTGTAATTTACTGTATATTATTCTTGTCACATAGTTAGCTGTAGAATGATTATCCCTGACCGAAAGATCCCACTCTATAATTGTCATAGAAATAAATGTGTCCATTACTATATAATTATCTGTGAGGGTGGAGCAGGTTTGAGACTGTGTCAGACCACTCATGTTGCATTCTGCTTGATTGCATGGCCCTCTTCTCTTGTCATATAATTAACTCAAGCTGTTATAACTACTTACACTGACCTAAGGTAGACCTCAAATTTTCATATGTTGTTTATTCAATCTTTGCAAACTAGAAGATTATCTTCATGCCCATGCTGTGTATGTATGTACCTTTTTATACGGTAAGGTCAGTTCTACTTCATAGTGTCATTGTACAGACTTTTGTGAAATTATGCAAATAACAGTGGCAGTTTTAATCACATGTTGAAACCAGATGAAATCCATTTCTTTGTCTTGGGTCAGCTAGTGGTAAAAAAATATTTCTCTAGGTCGAAGTATTACAGTTTTATAAAGAGACAAAGAGAAGCTGAACTTCTGAGTTTGAGAAAAAGCTACTTTATTAGCTGCTCCCTTCCTGACGAAAGGATTTGTTTCTCTGGCTATAACTGATTCAGCAACCTTTCACTTGTTAAATGAATATGTTAACCACTACACTATGGAGGCAGTAGGTTGAGAAGTAAGAACAACTTGATGAAATATGTATTGACATTTGCTCACTAAAGTCTGAAAAATTCCAGTTTTTGTGACCTTTATAAAGTTTTATAAGCACAACATGATTTCCCTCAAATCATACACCATCACAGTTCAGGGATAGTCATGAAGCTAATAACAGCAAAAACAAATGATGAAACAAATATTCCAGTCTATAATAACCTAATAAAACAAATAAACAAATGAAAACCATTACACTTCAAATGCTATAATATATATTCATTTATAGTGACTTATATAATGGTAGGGTAATAGCCATGCGACCTGTGTATACATTAAATTTAATCAACTCATATCTCTTTCTGTCTCAGAGACAACTGCATCCTGTTTTTGCCAGTGATACTTTACATTGGACAACTACTGGAAAACTCCTGATGCCCATTTCTGTTGTGCCTTATGTTAACGTGCTTCCCACTCTCATTTACATATAATTTTAACTCAGCAGCAAGTGTACTTTAAGCAGCAGATCTCCTGTGTGGGCAATTCAATGCTTACATGATAAGGCAGGAAATCTCACAAAGCGCAGTTCCTGCACATCATCAACCATGATAAAACATGCTGTTCTGCTGGTGATTGTCAATCCTCCTACGGATCTCAGCCTCAGTACTTGCTGGAAATAATTTACTTTCAGACGCCTGATAATTTGAGACCACTGCATAGGATATGACTAAAGGCTCTGCACGAATATGCTAGTGAACCCAAAAATGCACCAAAAAGTTGTGTACATCTCACATCTCCGAGTGATGCGTGACTTATAAGGTAGTCTGGTCCTGTTTTGGTGGTTGACTTATATATTGACACATCCCTATGATAAATATTGCTTATAAAGAAATGCATTTCATTTAATGTGATGCTTTAGCTGAAAATACTTCCCAGACCTTCTTGTCCATCTTGTTTTCACACAGCAAAATGGATTAGGGTTATGTGCTTTATGTTCAGTACACATGGATGCAGCTATGAACATACCCAAGCAGAAGTAGGAATACACACCTGTAAAGTTGACACTGCGGATATATTTGAGAAGCAGTGTGCCGTTGATAGTGTCCATCTTGGAGCAAAGGCCAACTTTTCCAGGACAGAGGTCTTTGTGCATATTATGTAGAGCGTGAGCCATGGCGTACACTGCATCTATAACAAACTGGACCTTCCCCTCCTGTTCATAGGATGAATCTTTTCCGATCCGCTCATGGTCTGAAAGAAAACATCAACAAGATAAAAAATATGAATTTGTTAAATCCACACCTAAAACTAACTACATAAATGTATCTTTAAAAAAAAAAAAACCCAAGTTGATTATGCTCACTGCTTATTTTAATTTATATGTTTCACTTAGGTTTCCATGCTGTGTTTTACTGGCTGAGTTGCTGCAATCTTGAAAGACAGTCATGACTAGAATCTTTGATATGAAAAACCATCATATTTAGAACAAAAGAGCTGCTTGGCAATCAGCAGAAAAAATAAAATAAGAATGATTGCTAATGTTTAAATCAAGCAAATGATAACCTTTCAAAGAAGCCGGAATGCTCAATTGTGAAAGAGTCTTTTTTCCACTAGATTGAATTTGAAAGAGATTGGCACTGAATTGTGCGTGTTAACCCTTAATTGTATAACATTTCTTATAAACATCAATCACAGAATCTCTTTCCAAAGAATCCAAAATGCTCTCTTGTGAAGCTTTTCTCTTTACGGCCTGTTGATCACTGATTAGACCAACTCAGGAATATTCGGCAAGACTCGTATAACCTCATTTGCCTTTTGCACTGCTTTAGATAGACTTTGCATCATTGAAATGATTTTTATCTTTTAAATTAAGGAAAAGTTTATCAGCACAAAATGTTGCTTGATAAGGCAAGTATGTTGCACTTGTTTATCCATATGTTTTCTTAGTGTTTATCCCCACAACATTACATGTTACCTATTGTACATTAATGATGCGTGCAGAGTGGTTGAGTGGAATGAAAGGAAGAGACGGCAAGAGAGTCCTAATCATTCTTTAGTTTTAATGCAATTAGTTATGACAGGTGCATATCAATCATAACTAAGGTTGTTGTCTTGTCTCTAAGTAAGATTTCAGTAAGCAACTTAATCCTTTTTATCATCCAGTGTACTACAAAATAGGTTAAGCATAAAAAAATGGCAGTTAGACACTGAGTTAAGTGAAATGTACAACAATCAGAATGTACAGGAGTTAAATTGCAAGGTTGAGAGTTTCAACCTTTAAAGGTATCGTGAGAGAAAAAAGTGAGTTTACAGCACATTAGCTTGTTTATCATTAAAGTTTTATGCAAATATCATGGAAGAAGCCTGTTGATAACTGTTATATTGCCTTGTGGAATGTGTCCTTGTTATGTGGTAACAGCGGAGCCACATGTCTTTCATTCACCTGCAAATCTAAAACTAACCTTCAAAACCTCTGTCTGAGCTGTTATTTAATTTTCAAGGTGAAAATGCGAAAATTGTGCGAGAATTAGGGAAATGGGAAGAAGACAAACAGTCACAGGTCTCACATTTTGTTCCAATAGATTTCAGTGCTGCTCCGAAGGGGAGAGTTGATAGACATACCTCGTGTGCACTAATTTAACCAGCCGTTTATTTAAAACACATTTGAACACATCTATTCTCTTTGTGATGGTTGGTAATTTTCTGCTGCCTACGATTGAAGGAGGATTACTGTCTGAATTTTAACAACCTGAAATTAATTGTGTGCAGTGTAATTGTCCTCACCTGCACAGAATGTGACAAATATCTTTTAGGAGATGCTCAGCATTTAAAAGAACATGAATTAGAGCGTATTGCAAAACAATCTCAGAAAATATGACAGGAACAAAAAGTGACTGTTGAAGGTACGTATAACATTTGACACTTTATTCTTCTTTGTGGTGACAGCTTGTTCAAATCACACTGAAACCTGACAACCTTTAGTCGAGGTTCATTTGCATTAGCTCAGTAGATGGTTTGTGTCACCCCGTCTCTTTATGTTTTGAAAGGTTAATGCATTTTTACAACAATTAAATCTTCTGGTTTTGAATTCTTCTCAGCATGAGAAGAAAATGTTTTTCAATCTCTTCTCCAAAAAGACTTCAAAGTATAATTCCCAGTAATGGCTAATGACAACAACACACAATGTGGAAAATTAGCAAAAAAGTGATAATCAATTAGAGCTGCAAATGTGTGTGCTGCGCATTTGCAAGCTGTTTTATAATCACGGAAGAGTTGTTTTTGGTCTGACATTTAATAATAATTACATCAAAAATCTAATATAAAATTATCTGCTCGTCATTATCTGCTATCATTAAGGGAGAGGACTTTGTGTACTTTGTGACATTTCTTTCAATTGTGGTTAAAGCACATCCTAGGAGGAGTGTCAAAAAAACTGTAAGTCACAGTTCTCTTATTTTAAGCTATTAATCATTATTATGCCTTATATTTTAGTAACCACTTAAGTAATCTAAAGATTGTGACTATGGATCCGAGTAGCCACATTGTAGGAACACTATAGTAATTGTTTGTAATACTAAGTGTTTGTGCAAAAAAAAGTTTTTAAATTCCCAGACTCTAAAAGTTGTACGCATAGATAATGCTGTAATAATTAAGTTCCAAAACCTTTCTAACTTGTAATCAACAGTTTTTATGATTTGCTCCACTGTCTCCTAACTGGAGTAGTTGCTAAAATATTTTCTCTTTGAAGGAGGTAAATGTTAATAGTTCAGTCTTCGTGGACCCTGACCATTGCTACATGTTGATTCATACATTTCTAGAGGAGATTTGCAAAGAATGAAAAAGAAGGAAGGAATTAGAAAATGTATCTCCTCAAATGTGTGGGCTATTGTATATGTGCCTTATGTGATTTATGCAGTTTGAGTCGTGATTTCCTGTGTGCACCCAGTGCAAAATATACACATAGTAATGTGTACTATGGCAGTGATGATTAACCTCCTGTGGAGGACTCACTATAATATTCCTATAATATGATGCACACTTTTTGGGGGAAATCACATTAAAAAAGAGAGATTAATGGAGAATGTAGAGTTTTAAACAAAATAAAGACTTCTAAGTATTTTTTACTGAAGTGAGAGGTAAACCCATATGCTTAGTTTGTGGAGAGCAGATGGTTGTGTTTAAGGATTTGATTCAACATTATGAGACTGAACACACAGAGAAAAACAAGAACTTGATTGATGCGGAGCAGAAACGGACATCTAAACCTTTTCCAGCAAAGCTGCAGAAGCAACAACGACAACAAGTTTTACACATCCAGGGATGGAGTACTCAAGACCAACTTTGTGATTTCCAACAAAATTACACAAAATACTGAGCTATTTTTAATGGGGAGCTGATCAGAGAATGTTCAGCGAACTGTGAAAAGTGTGCTGAGGAAAAAAAAACCCAAGCATTTAAGAATGTGCCCCTCCAGGTGAAAAATAGTTAGATGTGTTAAAGACACTGAAGGGAATCTGGAACTTCAGCTGAAAAACTAAGTGGACCGTTTTAACTTTTTCTTCCTGGCTCTGTGATAATGTGTGCAATAAAAGAAAATTGTGCATGCAAGTTCAAGAAACTAACTGCATGCTTGGATAAGCTAAGGCTGAAAATGGCAGGTGTTACTACAAATGGTTTTTAAAGCAGAAATGACTAAAATGACAAGTGAAATTGATATTTTTGTTATGTATTATACACCAGGTTTTCTGTTAGTGCTAAAATTTAACCATGTGGTTGATGTAAGTAAAATAGCTAACTTCATCAGTGTAATAGCACTGTGTCACAGACAGTTTGTTGCATGTAATTATGAAACAGCTTGCATGGAGACATAGGCTACCATACAGCTGTCAGGTGATAAAATGCTAAAAAAACCAAAACAAATATATGCAACCCGAGAGCAGGAATTCAAGAGTTTTGTGAGAAGAAAGCAGATTTCACAGCCCTCAGATTGAAGTTAAATCTTTGATTTGTTATTGATGTGACTGCACTAATGAAGCAGTTAAATACTAAACTGATAGGCAAGGTCTGCACATCAAATGTACAGCTTAGGCAAGGTTTTCATGAGAAAGTTGCAGTTTATGTAAAGCCTGTTGGGCAGCAACATTCTTACTTGCCTATGAACAGTGAAAGAAGCCATACCACTGGCTGATCACCACGGCTGGTACTGTTTTACGTTAGGAGCCCTTCTTGATGAGATTTCAAGGGGATTTGAAGACTCCAAAACAGTTGAGAGTGAAATGCACATGATTTCCTCTCCCTTCACTTGCAGTGTGGATAATGCATCCAGTAATGTTCTGCAAGACCTCATCAACCTGTAGTCAGAGTCACTGCTGGCAGAGCATTTTGAGCCAGGATCGCTGCTGGATTTTCATTTTTCTTTCATAGAGGAAAACTTTCCTTATGTAAGGACAGATGCACAGAATATGCTTTTTGTTTTCTATTTGGAAATAAACAAACATTCTAAGGAATGAAACAAATACAAATGCAGATACAGAGCCTCTCACAGTGACGATCACCTGTCCGCTGTCCTCCACTGAACCTGAGTTTAATGCACTTAGATTAGAGCCAAAAACAGACTCTCACTGAACAGGAAAAAAAGAACTGAAGTAATTAACCTACAAAGAAAACAGCAACAGCACTTTGTATAAAGTTAAGTCTTGCAATGATTTTTGTAAATGCTGATTAAATAATGATAAAGCGTTGGTGTTTTTACTATGGCTATTTCACATTTTCATTGCCTTATCAACAATTTATAAAGTAAAGTTAACATTGAGGAAACTTGAGGTCAGTTTATTGGTGCTGCCCTCCAAAACAGTCACAGTTTCTCATGTGGCAACTTTAGAAAATCAATTGCCCATTCCTGAATTAAATGGTTAATATAATGTATATTATATAATGTGTGTTGGGGAAATTGCTTCCAAGTTCACTATCAGATCAATGAGTGGCTCACTGACATCTTTCTTTGTAATTTGGAAAGCAAGAATACTCACACATTAATTATTATCACAAAAAAACTAAGTAATGTTATTGTTATCCATATTGCTATTGGTTAAAACGGTTAAAACGGTTTGAACTGTCTGGGTAAAAATATTTGGGGAACTCATTTATGTCTCATTGGTCCCATCTATATAGAAATCCTTAATAAGGTAGCATATTTGATCTTATTTTAACAGATACCATTCCTTCACAAATATTATTATGTTTACTTTTAGGTTTTAGGCAGCTTTTCTGACTAGAAATTGAGGGGAAAACAGTAACTGCATGTTGAGCTGTGCAGCAGTAAGGTCACCAGTGCAAAACAAGCATTAATGTGAATGAAGATGAAACCTTGCAACTGTATCCTTTAATCAGTGCTTGAGGAGTTTCTATAAAGGCAAACGCTGAAATTCTGAAAGAATATTACGCTCCAGATCATCCTGTATGCTCTTGCTCACAATGTGCTTTTGATTAAAGGTAAATTTTCTCTTTTTGTCCTATTTCATTCCAGGTGAAGGCTAAAGCAAAAATCTGATTTTATGATCTGCTTTCTTTCCTTATCATGCTAGTCATTAGTTGGGATATCTGCCCAACTAATGTACTTATTGTGCTTTCTTGTAAGGATACAGTGTTGCCTGCTATATATTGTAAATATGAAGCTTTACAATTGAAGCAGCGAGAGTACAAGTTATTAATTATGTTGCTTGTGTTTACAGCTGGTTTAAAATGTATCTAAAATGTTCACACAGGCAGCTTGTATTCTCCATAATTTTGTTTCTTGCAGATTTCTGCCCACAACACACAAAACAGCTCAAGAATGAAAGAATGAGAATTTATACAAATTTTGATTCCTTAATATAAACCATATGCTCCCACTCTAATGTCTGACATGACACAGAACTTTTGGATTTCTTGCTTTTTTTCTTATGTAGTTTCTAACTGTATAGGTTTTGAGTGACTGAGGCATGTATTCCCTTGGGGCTTATGGTCACTGTATAGGCTGCTGGGATCATTCGGTGCTATTACGTTGTGTAAATGCAGTGTTTCACAGACTAAGAGTATTTGTAGTGGCAGTGAGGCATAGGCACACAAACATACTTGAACATGTGTGCAAAACAAGGCACACACACTCTTTTAAATGATCTAGCTCCAACTCCAACGCCACCATATTGGACTGCAGCTGGCGACAGTAGTTATTGTTCTGCTCTGCAGCCTTGATGAGGTACAGCATAGCAGCACCATATTTCCATCAGGGGAGCACAAAAAAACTGAGATGTAAATCATACCTGGATGAACTAAAAACTAAAACATGGGTACCGAAACAGTTTGAAGGTTTTCAGATTTGTTAATGTACCACAGACAGATAGTAAACCTAAATATTAGTCGTTTTTAAGTCATTTTTGTTTTTTCATGTTGCTGATACTTTTTTGCCATATCCAAGATACTGAAAACTGGGTATCATAAAAGTACCTGTCACGTTTCTTTCCTAATCTAGTTTATTGCTACCCTCCCAATCTTAAAATATAGACTATATCTCGAAAAATGGCAATGTCCATGAAGGATTACCTCTGCCAATTTCCTGTTCTAATTAAAAAGTGTTGTCGTAATCACCAAATCACTGCCAAAGCTGCGATCACTAGATATTGTAGTTCTCCCTCCCTATCATTCTTTTAAACAATAATTCAATATAACAAATTTGTGTAAAAATGCAGGGGAATTAAATTATTTATAAAATAGGATATCCCCTTTGGTTGTTTCTGAGATAGTCAATATTTTCTCGATACAGAGAAAAAAATAAATTTTGTTCCTGTACTTGATCTTTAATCCAAACCTTGACATTTGCCTATGATCCCAAGACAATCAAAGAGCTGTCACACACTGTTTAGTTGTATTGTGTGTTCTTGATGTTTTCATTGAGCAATGGAATTCAGACAATTGAGCAGGCAGGCAGGCAGACATGTATTTGTGGCTGCTAGCCTTGATGACTCATGTCTGCAGGGATACAAAGTAATAGAATGACTCAAGCCAGTTTGCCTCACTCCAACCCTCAACATGTGCTGAAATGACGTCAAGAAGAAGCAGTGCACCTGCAGAAGCTGTTATCTTTGCCAAAAGCCCACTAAGGAAGAAAACATTAATTAGTGGAAATGCTGAATAAAATGTCTTAACTGTTTAAACACACAGACATACATACACATATATAGTGTGTACACTCTTTCAGGTCTTGCACAACTGCTACAGTTGTTCCTTCAGCTCCTAGGACTTGGAAGTGCATTAGGATTGCCACATCTATCACAACTGCGGTTTTCTGCTCCTTGACAACTGCCGCTAGATATTAGGTAGAGACATCCATGCACTGTGAGGGGTTTTCATGCCTTCACATCAGTGGCATCCATCTCCTCTTGTAGCCAGTTTATTCTTCCACTGGGGTATCTGATGACTGGTAGGGTGTATGTATTGATGGCTTGGATCTTATTCGTACCAAAGACTTTCGGGAAGTATTTGGCTGTGACTGACCTTTGTGCATCTTTATCATAGTTCCCACTGGCCTGTGGGATACTCAAGTACGTTTAGATGTCCTGTCTATCTGCTCTTCTGCATTCTAGTAGCTTTGCCCCTTCAGTTCAGATCCCCTTCCCTTTCATTGCAACCATTCAGCCACACATATCCTGTCCAACTGACATCCTGATGTCCTTGCTGTAGATCCTTGTGAGCCGAGTCAATATCTCACTTCTGGAATGCAGCTTGATGTCATCCATGTGCAGGAGGTGGCTGATGGTGACTCCACTCCTAATTCTATATCAGTATCTTAGCAATGAGCTGACTTATGGGGTTGACGCCTATGCAGAACAGCAATGGGGGCAGTGCATCACCTTGGTATATTCAACTCTTGATGGTAACTTGTACGACTGCCTTGGAGTTGTAGAAGACAACACTGTGTTTTATTTCACAGTCTTCTTGAGTTCCTGTTGACTGGATTACCCTTGTACAGTTGCAAGCACTCTGGTATACATGTGTGGGACATTGAATCATAGGCTTTCTTGTAGTAAATCCAGGCAGTGCTCTGATTAGTCTGTCTGGTCGGCCCTTGAGGGAGGTTGCTGTGGTCTGCTTGAACATCTACTTTCTTCCAGATGTTCAACCAATGTTGCTCAGTTTCAGCTCTGCCCTTGTATTAGTGTTCCCTTGTAGCTGAGAGTACTTTTTGGAGGACAGGTCATTTATTCTGTTGACCTCGGCTTCTCTGGCATATCTCTTCAGCCTTGTGGCCAAAGCTGTGAGCCTTGGTTTAGCAGTTTCTTGAGTCTCAGTTTTGGACATCTTGTACCTCTTTTTCATCCTTGACCAATCTCTGGGCTTCCCTGACTTTAGCTTCCAGCGTTCTGATTTACCACCTTTCTACTCAATTTGAGCTTTTCACTCTTCAAGTCTTCTTCACACTGATAGATGCATCAGGTTCAACTTGGGGTTCAGTACCTTGCCCAGGGACTTAGCAAATAGACAAGTAAAGCAACAGTGCTGTGTCATGGCTTTGTAACAGTATTTGTAGCAGATTTGAGGACTAGAGTGTCTGTTCACCCTAAAGAAATTATGATTCATATTTCCCTGCTCATTACTGGTAACTATAACTGTATCATGCCTTCATACTGTGCAGTGTCTCTCTGTCATGACTGATTTGTCTCCTTTCACAAGTCTATGCTTTTTCACAGCCATTTCTTGTTCATCCTGCTCTGCAAAACAGGATCATGTTTTACGGTTCACTAGCATGAAATACTGTGAAGTACAGTGAAGTGTGAATGGCTCAGAAGGCAAAGTTGAATTCTGCACATTCAGCATTTCACATGTGAACCTTCCAGATTTCCTATGGGGTCTAATTAGTTTCTGTAACTGGGAGTGTTATGGTCCTTTTTTATGGTCTTGTGCAAAACAAACAAACCCCCCCCAAAAAAAACCAAACCAAAAAAAAAACTGTCCAAACTTTTAGTAATTTAGTAATTATTTTTTAAACTGGTGATTATAAAAATACAGGACCCTATGAAAGAGGATAAATGTGCCCTAAAACGTATTCAAGTTTTGCAGAGACAAAACTAAAAAAAACTAAAATGCAGCAAAATGTGTGGGCTGCTTTTCCTCCTTCTGCGATATTGTTTTGAAGATTTTCAAGAATTGTGGCTGGTTAAATTTTCTATTGCCTGCCAACATCATTTTAAACTGCATTCTGTCAGTGCAGATTGTTTTTCTATCTGCTGTAATTTATATTTGGTGGTATGGCTCTGTTCTGGGACCTCCCAGTATCAGTGACACCAAACATGGAACTGATTATGGCAGAAACAGTGGGAAACTGGAGGACAGTATAGTCTCAGTTTATCGGCTGTTTACAGGTAGCTTTCTATAAGGCTTTGTTGTTGAATGTAACAGTAAAATGACCTGTGGCTCGGAGGTGACAATGTGGATCTGAAGCTGCAAAATAAACCTTGTCCTCTGTGGCAACAGATACAAGAACACTGGGAATGAGGACAGCAGTAGAATGTGAATCATATACCTACACTTTCCGTTGTTTTCCCTGCACACTAACTCAAATATCCTTTAATGCTTCGGTTGTGGAAGATGACCTACTACTACCCTGCTGTTATGGTACATAAATCACTTGTCAGTAACTTGTATTGTGTGATTAAATGCTTTGATATCATACAAATGGGATAATTACATGCTAATCTAATCATATTGATGGTTGGTTGGTTATTTTTTCACAGATTTTTTTTTGAGTGATATCACATAGCTCCAATTTCTAAAAAGCAGTCACAGGAACAACAGGGTTTTAACGGTTAAATTATTTCCTTTTGTTTGCTGTAAGATGTTTCTTGATATATTACACATGTTGATATGTTACAGTCGAGTGTTCCAGTGACTAAGAAACTCTTGAAGTGGGAACAGGAAATGATTGTTCTTGCAAAAGTAACAATGGGGAGTAGTGATAGTACTCACACAAGAATCTGAGTGAAATTACTGTAACTCTTGCCTGTAAAATTTGCTGTGCCTTGGAGGCTACTCAGAGGAAGAAAGGGGCAGCAGCAATTTAGCTCAAGAGCAGCCACCATGACAACAGATAAATACAGAAATCTCATGAAAGTGTGGATTGTTCGAAGCATCTCTCTGTTTTACCAAGAACACAGTGTTGTTAAGAGACTACAAATAAGTCACCATGGTACTGTTTAACTTGCATGTTCTTGCTCATGTTCTGTTTTACTAATTTAGTGTGTTATTTGGTGGCATTTTGAGGTTGCTGTGTTCTACATCACCTGGAATTAAGACAAAAGCCGTCATCGCCTGGTGGGAGAGAAATATTTAGGAAAATCCTGAAATTATATTGTTGAACTTTACTGTAACCACGCACTTTAGAAATAGGTAGTTATGCATTATACTGCTAATGAAATACAATAATGAAATAACGAAATACAAAAATGGAGCCGTAATAAAGTTACATACTTTACAAAAAAGCATAAAATGTCTTTATCTTTCCAAATGAAAGAATTGTGTTTAGCTTGCAAAACGCTGACAGTCACTTTTTTCTGCAAAAAGCAGTCACAGAATGCATAATTGTGACCACGCAGGCATCTCGTCCAGAACAATTTACTGTATCTGACATGTTTACCATACTTCTAAATGAGGTGACCAATGTTTTAGACATTAATCTGAATTGTTATTGTTAAATTGATGTAACGAAAATAGGATAAGACATGTCTACATAATACATGACTCTAATTCTGAATCTTGGTGCCATAACAGACACTTTTCAGTTCGTCATAGATAAAGAACCATCATTAATGTCCAGCAATTTGGTGGCTCTGAATTTGATTTTTCTCATGCACATTAGAGTATTGAGATTACCCAGCTTCTGCTTTTTCCTGGTAATGGCACCTGACATGAATACAACCATTAAACTGACATTAGCATGAGACTGTTTCTATGTCAGATCTTGAGTCATTGATTCCACTGAGAATCTTATTGTGCTAGAATGAATTTTCCTCCTTCTTCTTTTTTTAGCAACCAGTTTTATATCAAATTACCTTCTCATTTTCCCTCACAGATGCAAGTTTTTGGTTGCACTGCACTGGTTAGTTGCTAAAAGTTAAGGCTGTGTTTTTGCTTATTTTTTACCTTGTTGTAGTCAAACTCCTATATATTCTATGTTCTATACTATTTTATAACCTATAACCATTTCTACTGAATAAATTGTGATTGTTCATAACTTGTTCCTGAGGAAACTAGAGTCATATTTAATTAGGTAGTGACCATCCTAGGAAATATTTGATCACAATATAGAATTAATTGATAATTAGAGCTTTTCAATGGAAAACAACTGTTTAAACAATAGTGAAAATGAACAAAACACAAGCTTGATTTAAAAAAATGAGAGGAGGTTTTTCTTTGTGGGTTTATCAGGTTTATCAGTGTTGTCATGTGAAAATATCATTTGAAGCTGATTAATAGGTTGGACTTACCTCCAAGCTGTAAGCAGCAGTTTATATATAAGTGGACTAGAAGTGTATTATGCTTACAAACAATTATATTGTATGATGTATTGATATACCAAATTGAGACAGTGTTGTTCCAAGCAGGTACATCTTAAGGGGCTTTGTAAGTTAAATGACAATAACAATTTTTGGTTTTACAATTTCTTGGATGCCATTTGTTGAGTGTTGCTGTAAATAAGAAACATGACCATTTTTTTCTGTAATGAGAGAAAGAAAATGATCTTGTAAGAGACACTGAAACCATGATAATTTCACGCTGTCACACAGCTGGCCAATCACTGTGTAAAGGGGAGTTGTAATATTGCCTGTTTTAAAAGGAAATGACAAGACACAGCCCTCATTTTCAATTCCCAGCTGCAATTATCACTCACAGAGTGTCTTTAGTCATCAAGGCTCAATAGATGGGCATTGGACATATCACAGTTGTATAGAACAGTCAGCCTTTTTAATAATGGTTTTTTGTGTTTTATTATGTAAGATCCTTTAATATATAGGCAGCTATTTCAGAAACTGATTGCCTAGAAGCATTAAAGGTGCCAGATTTAAACTACTTCTTTTCTGTGGCAAACAGGCCTAGAAAACCTACTGATTTTAATGACCTGAAAGCTTGTTTCTAATGGGACAACTGAATTTAGTATTGATTATATTTTCAGCACATCTGGTGGTATAGCTTTGTGATTGCCATTGTAACTCATTGCAGATTGAACTAGCCAGCGCACAAGAAATGGGAACATTAATTTCTGTTGGAAAATTAGAGATTCCCATTCACTTATCCACACCCATTACATTTAGCCTAAATTAGAAGAGTCTGATTGCATTCTCCCTGATGACAAATAAATTTAGCAGTGCATGCTACTTACACACACATGCACATGCACACAAACGCACAATGTATTCAGAACAGTCAATAAACTTGGTCATTGATCAAGTGTTGTACATTGACAGAGTGCCTTCTCTGCCAATAAATGTAGACTCACTTGTACATTTTTTGATACCAGATCCTTTCTTCATAGCATGACGACTGAGCTTGCATTGGAAGTTATTCTCCCAAAACTCTGCAAACCAGATATTTCTTCTGTTATTCTCTAGTGTTCGGCTGATGAAGTAGCGATCAAAACCTGAAATCAAATCCGACAGCACAAATTCAGTTAATGGCAATCCAAAATTTTTCAAAAGTGAACATTAAAAGTTAACTTTTTACTGTGGTGACAAAGGCAATTATCAACACTGTAAAGCTATAATTTTAAAAATAGTTTTTGTCAAATCTGGTATCTTAAGGTAGAATGGAGATTACTAAAGGAGGCAAACATACACCAACAATTTGCACTAAAGTGCAAGTATTAATACAGAATTTACTTCAAACTAAGATTTTCTTCAAAGAAAATTGAATATTTTGAGCATTGAGGTAAGAGTTTGGCAGTGGAAATACCTTTGATGGACTGTCGTTTGGGTAGAATGGTGACAGCACCCTCTGCCATTTCTTCTTGGTGCAGTATTGGTGAAATTTTGGACCCCCAGCTGTCTGAACCTACCCAGATGAAATGGCCTGTCTGATTGGCCTTCTTAGCTGCTTGAAGGAGACGCCTTTGAAACAAAGAAATAAAGTAATGTTTACTTGTCCCATAGAAATAATGCTGTTCTCTGATATATTTCCTACACATATGTTCATACTGTGTTTAACGTAAGTCTATGATTTATATTGATTTTTAAAGTGTAAGGTAACTGCTTTTCAGGCTGTTTCATGACTAGAGTATTCTAAGACAAAGTTTTATACTCAGGCAGTTTAGCAAAATTGAAAAGCCATCATAGAATCACTATTCCTTCCCAGTGCAGTGGAATTCTTCTTGGCTGTGGCAGAATGATACCCCTGCCACATTTGTCCAGGCTTGTTGCCAATGAATGTAAGTTTGGGGAGTCATAAAAAACCGCCAATAAGCTCTGCAGCAGCAGCAGAGTTGCATCGAGAAAGCTTGAGCATAGTGACATAAAATTTAAGCACAGCCACCTGGCATGTGAAAAACTACCAACTCTTACACCAGCCCTTATATTGCACAAAAAGTGTCCACCAGCTTACTCAGATTTTCACATAGTGCATGTTGTTTTAGCATGAATTCAAGTTGAAGTAAAACTAAGGTATAATATTGGCATTTTTTTACTTTTGTAAAAAATTGACTTGGCAAGCAGTGACTCATCCAGCTAACTTTATGTTTCTTTACTTTAGTTTTATGACTGTGAGGTTTTATGTTTGACTGGTAATGATTTTTTCTGAGTCTTTTCTCCCAACATTTAGTGAAATGAGCATGTCTTAAAATGCAATTATGCCCACCATGTAGAAAAAAGACAGAGAAATCGATTTTTTTCCACTGTCAGGAGATTACAGTAATGGTGATATGAATACACAGACTGAGAAGTATAATATAAAATAACGCAGTAAGAAGTAAAGAGGCACTGATTCGTGATCATGAATGAGCACCTACACTTCCTATTTATTTTCACAGTCCAGGTTCAGTTCTAAACTCACTTTAAATGGTATTTACGAAGTCTAAAATCTGAATTATGTTGCAGTAAAAATCTTTATATAGTTAGTTGGCTAACAAATCTGATATTTTGGTTGTTGTTTTTTTCTTTGTTTCTTGCATTTCTTGCTTTTTGATCACTTGGTCACATTTTACATTAAACACTGCCATTTAATTTAGTGCTGATGTAAACATATTCATTATAGAAGCACTGCAATTTTATTTGCCTGTGGTAAAGTCAAACATATATTTCAGGTGTTGAAAATGACAAAATGACGCACAACCTAACCAATTAATAAAATTCAATGTTACATTTTTACAGTGACAATTAATTTAATTAGTTTTATATGTATTTATTTATTATATAGATCATGTTGTTTCCACAAGGAGCAATCTCTGTATTGTGCAAGCATACCTACCTATCTAGACTGTGAAAGGCTACCCAGCAAATATTATTTCTTATACTTCTATGACCTTGAAATAGCAGTGTAATATAATTATTGTATCATATTAAAGGGCTTCATCAAAACAGCACAGTCTCCTATACCTTCTTTGTAGGCAATTTTGGGTTCCTATTAGTCTTCTAAAGGCTCACACTGCCTGAGTTCAAGGATAGAAAAGGCATGCAGTACTGCAATCCCTCTGGCTTTCTGTAATTACTATATATCCAGACTATTACCCGTTATCAGGACCGGATTAAGTCAATGAGCACTGGGACGTCTGCCCTGGTCATTATCAAGAGACTACCCCAAATCACTGCCCTTTTCCACTGTGAATACACTGGCCTACTGAATGGTTGCAGGGAAACATTTCCCCTTACAAAGCCACAAGTTTTTCTGTTTCTTAATTCAGCCTACAGCAATTTATTTCATTTAATTCATCTTGATAGTAGATAATACATTGTAATTGATACATTTGTTTCCCTGCAAATAAAAGCAGGGACACTGTTAACATTACCTTTGTATACTGTAATAGTTGGGGACAGCAGAACAGATGCCAAATTGGATTAAAGTGCTTTACCAGGATAGAAGGGATATGAGTGAATGGACGAAATATTCAAAATTATTTTGAAAATATTATCATAAAATGAAGTAAAGTAGTCAATCCCTCCCTGACACTCTAAGTGTATAAGTACTTGTGATACAGAATCACCATTCATTGCTGCATTAACAAGTCTGGCTGGTTTTGTTGGCTATGTTGTATGTTGTTTTCCCTCTATATAGAAACTCTGGGCTTGCAAAGTAACCTGTACCTGAAAGGGATAAATAAACGTAGCTGGATAAAAAGCAGTTTGCTGTGAAAGGTTTATATCTTTTTTAGTAAACATATATAATATTTAGATGCACAGACTTGTTCTTGATAAAAACTTTGGTGATTCGATACATTTTTACAGATTACAATTTTACAATTTTCTCCTTCTATGTTTTTTTCAATCAAAACAATTCTCTGAAAAAAAGTGCTCCAAGTTACTTTACCGAGCTATTTGTTCAAATAAGATTTAATTAAAAATGAATTTCACTTTATCTAACAAATTTTACATGTCATGGCTTGCTCTATAATTACATCTCCAACATGGTTTTTGATGTTGGCGTTAGTACCCACCGTGTGCAGCGTTTTTGTGTATCTCAAACAGCGCTGTGTGAGCTCAGTACATCATGTACGAGTTGGAGCTAATAAATGTTGAACACCAATTACTTTAAATTAAATTACTACAACACAATAAAGAGTGAGGATTGACTGAGTTTATACATAGATTGGCAGAGAGTTGAAAATGAGGAAACAGCAGAGGCTACTCTAAGCAATTATCGGCTACTGCATTAGCATTTTACAGCAGCCAGATACAATTACAGCCCTTTGCATGTTACATTTGTAATATCTTGTTTATATTTAATCACGAGCTTACACAGCATTTTGCTGCTGAGTGGAACAGTTAAGTTGATGTGGTCTGAATGGAGGCAATGTTTCTGGCCAGGTGCACGCTAGCTACGGCGGATCAATAGTCAATTGAATATACTCTCAGCTGAATGGGCTGTAACTGGTCATGGCTGATCAGCTAAAAACCATCTGATTCTGGTAACTAGCAAGTTATTTCATGTATTTCTATTTTAAAATAATTCCTCGAAGTTCATCAGCCGTTATATTTTACCAAATTTCTCGAATAAATGTAGATACTCATGATTAGTTTTTAACTATTTCATTTGTCTCTTGTAGCTATGACAGCATTGTTATAAGACCAAGGGTACTGAGGGACCTCTGATGTTGCACTCAACACCTCTGATCCTGTCCTCTATTTCACTTCCTGTGCATTTGAAAATCAGTAATGCATGTCATTAACTTTGCCTTCTTTTTGTTGTTTGTGCTTTGCCCTGTTTGCTGTCTCTCTATCCAGTTTATTTTCTTCTTTTAGCTCTTCCCTCATTCTGACCAGACACAGAGGAAGTTTGTTCTCCTTCACCCACAGTCTGTGAGTTTTTTTCTGCTACAAGTGTGTGTGGGTTTTTTTTTTCATTCCTCACTATCACCAAGCGTTTTCTAATAGGCTCTCAGTTTGGTGGTCTATACATTAAAAATAGAATTTTGTTGAACTGAGCAAATTCAAGTATAACCAGATTTGAGATTTGTAACTCATAAATATTAACATATGAGTAGTACATTATATTTAGAAAGGCAATATAATCAATAAATCTACAACACACATTCTAATACAGTCATATGCCTGCTCTTTCTGCAGCTTGGAATTTCTTTCAGAACTGTACCTCATTTAAATTTATTTCATTTGGTGTTAATAAAGTGTTAAAAACAGTAGTTGACATAAGTCTGGATAACCATTATGTTACTTGGCAGTACTCAGGATTCTGCTGTACTCACCTGATGTCATCCTCATTGGCAAAGATAATGACTACTCGAGCATTGGGGTTCTCACTCAGCCTCCGGATAATCTTGTCAAACTCTCCAGGTCTTGGTTCACGTGGTATTTTCACTGACTGGGAAATACACAAACCACCTGATTGGGAAAAAACAAACAAACAAAAAAATGTTTCCAAATCAAAACAGTTTCATTAGGAGAACATGTTTACGATGCAATTTAACTCAAATTTTGCCTTTCTCTTCTTTTAACCCACATCTTTTTTCAATCTTCTGGACTTTTTTTATGATAAATGCACTATTAAATGTGCACTGGTGCAATATTTCACGGAATGAGGGATGCAAGGCATTAAAAAAAAGGTTTTCCTTCGACCAAAAAAGGCATTTTGGAGACAGGACTAACCATCAATTCAGGTTATGGTTCTGACAGTGAGACCAGGGGGCAGTAGCATTTGCTACTACATAAATCTTCTAACTGGGAACTGTTTCCTTTTGTTCTTGCATTTTTTTTCTATTACATGGGTTGTTTCAATTAAAAAAAAAAAAAATCTGGTACTTGTCCCAGGATTGTACCACGTTTGAAAGGGAAGTAGAAAAAAAATAACAGAAATGAAATACGTTACTTCAGTTTCCAATTCAGTTAGTCAGGTAATTGCTTCGGGGTAATATACAAGATTGTCCTGTGATATTGATTAGTTATTTATTTAGGTAATGACCAGCAGCAACAGCAACTACCAAATTCCAGCCGTTATATTTTAGGCATAGTGAAGCGGAAAACTGAAACGCTGTTTCAAAATTGGATGCAGTATTGAAATTTGCATCGCTGGCTCTCTGAAGCTAATAATTTGAAAAATCCCATTAGCTTATTGAATTTTTGGCCAATTTGGCCATCATTTCATCCTAGAAAACAACAGTTTTAATGCAAAATTTTAACCACTGAATAGATTTCAATGGTAGAAATTTTGCAGTAAATTTCAAACTCTTTTTACTCCTTATTTATTTACTTTATTTTATTTATTTATTTTTTACTTTAGTCTTGGTAAAACAAGATAACTGTAATGACACGGTCCATGATGCTCTAACGGTTGAATGACAGTGCTTAGTGCTGCGCAGGTGGAAGGATTATTCTTTTACCACTTTGACACATACAAATAGTTTAAAATTTTAACATTCATCTGGTGACAATTTGTTCCTGTGTAATTTGGTGATTTTCATGTGTTCAATACACAAAGATTTTTTCTATCCTTGGCTCAACTCTCTCATGCTGGCACACCCTGTCATCAATTTTTTTAAATGCTATTTTTTGACAGGTTACCAGAGTGACAGTAACCACTTATTTTCACACCAACATTTCTTTTAGAATCACTAATCAACCTAATAAAGAGGCCTTTCTCAGATTCAGACCTTCTTGCTATGAGACGGTTGGTCTCACAGCAGATTTAAACCATGTAACTACACTAACACATTAGTTTGGTTTGTTAGTTAGTAACAGCTTTCCCTATACTAGTTTATTCCATGGTAAATGGACTATAATATAATGCTTTTTTACTCTGACAGCACTTGAAACGCTTTCAGCACTAAGAGCTTCAATCACAGACACATGCAAACCCAAATGGATGCATAAGGTGCTACTTGTGTTTCTTTATCTTGCCCAAAGACACTTCAACATAAATTATAGATGTAGAAAGTGGGGATCAAACCACTAACCTTCTTAACAGCAAACAACACACTCTAAATTCTGAGCCACCAAAAAAAAGACAAGCAAAGAAAAGAGATTTATGAGATTAGAATTGTGTATTAACTGAGGACTGTAAAGGGTGAATCCATTTCATCAGCAGCCATGAGCAATTCTCCATGGATCAATTTAAAGAGCATCCACACCTTCTTACATTCTATTGAACACAAATCAAAAGGCAAGAGGGGATGTCCCCTGGTTACCAACAAGCTAAGGCTGTTTAACTCCCAATGCAACATTTCAGGATAACTGTTTTGTCACCCTGCCAAAATGCCACAGAGAATATGCACATGCTAATGAATTTCCCTTTCGGGACCCAGTACAAAGCCAGCCCAATGAGCAATCAATGCAGGAATAATACCCCCCTAGTCCAGTTCATGGCAGCCATACTCACACCATTAAACAAAGCCTGTCCCTGCTCAGTTACTAATAGGTTGTGAAAGTGGAAATATCAGTAAAGAATAGAGGATGCCATGAAATTAATGATGTTGGGCTAACTGACTCATGGTTACAAAAAGTCACATTTGGTTAAGTCAAACAGGAGATCAGTCAGTGGCTTGCACTACTGTTTTATTTTATCCTGCAGGAAATATAACAATGCTGTTCTACTGAAACTGTTTTTTGTTTTTCATGTATAGATTTCTGCTGGTCATGCATGTCATGAGTGCAACACAGCAGTTCCAGCTTATATTTAAATTCACTTTTCAGTAAATGGATGAGAAGTTCCTTTACTGGAGAAATAGATTCATCCTGTTGTGTGCATTGGTCGATGTCTTGTTGTTAAGTAATGTTTCCGTCTGCACTCAAGCAATAGTTCAATCAAATCTGAACATCTAATGTACTTACTTGTTTTTATATGCCAAAAAAGCACAACTTGAATATCACAATTAACAGAGTCATCATTTAGTAATCTGGAATTTCAAAGCTTCCAAAGAAGATGGCATTATACTCAACGTCATCATAACACTCCTAATTTATATTGTAGGCAGGTGAAATTAAGTTTATTTATTTTATGCTTTGGCTTTTAAGCACGTTGTAAGGTAGGTTTCTCTGTGAAGAGTAATGATTACTCAGGCAGGGTGGCATAGGCATGTTTTCAAAGCCATCTGTTTGCTGTCTGGTGTTGCAAGATTACACAACAAACTACTTTATCAAGCCAATAAAACTTTGTGAGCAGTTAGAGCACACTGCTCACAAAGTGATCTGGAAGACTTTCTTTAAAATTGCAAGACGCAGCAGATAATAAAGGATAGGATAGATCCTCTTATTGGAGGATTGTTCTCTTTATTGCCCTTATGGTTTTTATTGATTGAGTTATCACAAATTATAACACGTTTGACATAGTAGTTCAATATTGATTATAGTAGCGAGCAATAAGGGCTGTTCTGTTGCCAAAATCTGATGTGAAGTTATGATATTGTAATATTTCTTAAAATGTCTTCTCAGTAAGCCTTGTTGACCAAACTGTCATCAGTCTGTTTAGTCAGTATAACTGCAGTCCTAGAAGTAAATCTTCTAGTTAGCCACTGGACAAGGTTAGCGTACTGGCCTGAATAGAAGGGGAGTTCATTATGTAATAGCGGAGTGACAGATCTGTGTTTAGATGTGTTTAAGGAGAGGATGTGAAGAGTTTGTAGTAATGTTGACAGGTTGTCAGTCCATTTTGGTCCATTTATAGTTTGTCTTTAAGTGTAGGTTTTCACTAAAGGTGGTTAGTGTTCTGAGTTGAACCTGCAGGAGATTCAGAGGGCTCCTGCAATGTGTTTTACTGTCATGGAGGAAATGTATTCTTTATGAGCGTGAAGAAATCTGACTGTTGCCGATGATGAGCTCTGTCCTCAGTTTTAACAAAAAGACAGAGAGTCAGAGTTACACTATGCAATTTTACAAACTGAAATGGCATTGCTGGCTTCAATCAGTACTGAAAGTAGTGAACCATGAACCCCTAATGGTTATTCACCGTCTCTCTTTGTGCTTCCCATCCTGTAGTTTTAATCATGGATCTACGAAGGTTAATGTGTCTAAATCTAGGTTTTTTTTAGTGAACAGTAAGTGGAATTAAATATTTAGAAGTATGTAGGAAAGGTTGTACAGTATGTTATAAGTCATGATATTTGTGTATCTTTTTACAAAATAAAAGCTCCCGACGGTTGAGTCTTTGATTAAAGTGAAGCAGAGGTTTATCTGCGTAACTTTCTGTCGTTACACTCACATCACATGGGAAATTTTGCAGCAGCTCGGCTCTCAGAGACTCTATCAATCATTAGACTCTATGTCTTTGCCTCACTGGTACTTCAGTCCCCCATTCCCACAACATCTGCTATATCGAAGCAGAGCACTCATCCCTTCCTTTTCTTCTCTTCTCACATCACGGCAGCAGGCTGCAGCATTGTTTAACTTGCACAGAGAATACCAGAAGGACCGGATGTGCACAAAACTGGGTCCTCCACAGGGCCACTGGTGTAACTCTGTTAGCGCTACGGTACACATGGCAGTTTGTTTCACCACTGATTTATCTATGCATTTGATTTTTTCCTCTTTATTTTTCTTTTTACTACTGTGATATAACATGATTAAAGATATGGTTATTTGACTAATAGACATCGGCTCAAATCCTAAGATGGAAAGCAGCCACTGAGCAAGATACTTTTTTTTCCCAAAAAGACTATAAACTAATGCAGAGAAATATATTTCTTGATTTAGCTATGCCAGGCAGCTCATGAATGGCATTTTTACACAACCTAAGTGGCTTTTAATTGGCCTAATTATAGGTCTTGGTTATTGCAAATTTTATATTAATATTATTGAATTAGACCAGTCACTACAAGAATCAGATTTTTCAATAAACTGCTCGCCTGATTTCATCTTGCTATCAGACAGGATGTAATTAGAGGGATCCCTTGAAGGACTGGCCCCCTTCTTATCTGTACACCACTTTTCAACACTTTCCTTAAACTCAGCAAACTGACCAACAACATGCAGAGAAAGACAGTTATAAAATAACTAAATGCAACTGTAGAGTAATCCTAAGGAAACAATGAAATGTACTTCTCCAGGTACATATTGAATTATAGTTACATTTTATTGTTGGTTATATTAAAACTACCTGTACAATAACAATCAGTGAAAGAGCGAAAGAGACTGAACTGCGGGGTTTCAACACCAAACGCTGATCCTCAGTGTTGTAACTGTCCTGATGAATCTTTCAAATACACACCAGATGCATTGCTCCTACTTTTGATGCAGCTACTGTGAAAACCTTTGAGAGCTGTATGTGTTTCCTAACACTTATCCTATACAATTCTCAACTTCTGAGCCACATTGAAAAATCACCTCTAAAAATATCCGTTGCTCAGGAGACTGCCGATCTCCTCTTGTGTCTTCCACTGTCAGCCCCGGTCTCTGTTCCCTTAATAGTTCGGAACACTAATATTCCCTCTCATTTGACACCCGTGGGAAAAACATTGCTCCCATGAACATTAAATATTCCCCACCATCGTAGCTGATTGCAGCTCAGCTCGTGTGGCTGGTGAAGAGTAGCGCAGAAGCACACAAAATAGCCCCAGGCTGGCAGTGTGACAAAGATGCAGGTACATAAATACTACGTTTATTGGGATGCCCTAACCAAACAGACATCATTTTCATCAATGGAGGATAGAAATACACAAGGAAAATACAGAGAAATATCACCAAACTAATTTTTCCTCTATAGTTTTAACGTTGAGCCAATTTCTATCAATGGATACTTGACATTTTTTTCATTTTTTTCAGTGTTAAATGAATACATCAACACCCTGGGTGCTCTGTTGCATGGCAGCAAATTATTTATTAGGCTACATACACAATCAGTTAATAATTACAAAACCAGCTTGAGTTTCTGAGAGCTTTGAAATCCCATCTGCTTTGAACAGCAGTGTTGTTCCATTAAGAGTTCTCTGTACAGCCATGGTGCTGACCAGTAGTCTATAAAGATCAGCAATGCTCAGCCTCCGTAGTGTGATCACGGTGGTTCACGTCAAACAGATAATGGCGCATGAGATCAAAGAATAAAAATAAAAATATACCCCATTGATTTAGTAAATTGTAAACAACATGATTTATGCAAATCAGTTCACCAGAAGCCTGCTATAAACTGGCAAAGTGTCCTGCTTTTAAACCGGTGCAGTGAGAGAAAATGGATGGATGGAATTGGTTCTAAGCTAGAAAAAGAAGAGTACAGGTAGAATCGTGACCATTCAGTGGTGTAAAATGTCACTCTAGATGAGCTGCAGCGTTTTGTTATTGGTACAAAATCTGTTTTTACAGATAATGTTTCTCCTGTCTTATCAGAATGCAATGAGTGAGTGTGAGGGAGAGAAGCACTGGGAAGAGAAAGAGGGAAACCTCGCACTGAAATCATTAAGGGGACTGACCCTGCTTTAAAAAGCTCACATTCAGTCCCATGTTAGAGCAACCACCATGCTAAAGTGTCCTGGAGCAAGACACTAAATCTCCCACCCCAATGTCCCTGAGGTGCTTTTCTGTCACTGATGCCGTGCACTCACCTCAGTGTGCAGGTCTGAGGGGATGAAAGGAAATGAATTTCTCCTCAGGGGTTCAATTACAGTATAATATCCCATTATAATTATTATAGACTGCAGAGCCGCAGAGATGGTCCAGACTAACAGATTTCTTCCATTTCTGCTATTTTCAGTAGATTGGGTGAATTAAAGACAACTCCTGCCTGTAATGTGTAAAACATTACAAAGGAACAACATGTTAAATAAGTGTATATGTGGTACATGAGAGAGACTGCACATGAACATGAATGGCTTTTTTATTTGGGGGAAGAAGATGAATGGCCCCTATTCTACCTATCTATCAATGCAATTTGTCTTTATTATGGCAAGCATCTGTGCCATTTTTCATATCTAAAGCTTTTATCTGCCCCATTTCATAAAAGCAGTCTTAGTTATTATACTTATATGTGGTTGTACTGTACGTGTGTGTGTGTGTGTATGCACATTGTTTCTTCTTTTAAAATTCATTTCAGACACAGTGTCTTTTTGCTAAGCCTGGATAACTCATCAGGGACTTGCTGAGTCTATAGGTTATTATCGGAGAGCAGCTTTGGGCTAGATTTTGTGACGAGTCCTGGCTTCACCATTGTGTACTGCTGGGAAAATTAGGCTGAACTGTTTTTTGTGTGAAGCTCGTGCGAATCAAGTTCCCCCTCTCAGATGTCACTGAACACATGCTCTCTGTCTGACTTTGCTGTCAAAGTAGATAAATATCTATACTGGAGAACAGTACATATGTGCTAAGAGACCATAAAAATAGACAGTCTTGTATTGTAGATATTTTATACAAATATGTCCCAGAGTGCCCTGGGCCAGGACTCTCCGGGAACAGTGCCAGGGCACCTGGCCCAGGGCACTGTTCACATAGAGCAAAGTGATTACATTAGTCAAACAAACTGAACTTTGGGGGTCAAATGTGCTTGGACGCTGCACACATACCCTAGTGTGAGTACACCCACAGTTTCTTTAAACCAGCCGTAACAACTGGCAAATATAATTAAAAGGTCTACACACAGTACAGAGTTTGCTATGTCTGTGCCATAGGTCAGTTTTCCATTACCTAGCTTTTTAAAACACTTTAAAACACAATCTTTTAGTTCAGGTATAACTCGGATAGATGAAACGATGCCGTGTACTCCCTGGCCAAAGTCTTACAGAGAAAACATGTCATTTGAGACATGATGGACATGTCAGCTTGGACTTATGTTAAAATATCAGTCCAAACCCTGAGGCATCATGTTGATTCAATTAAGTAGCAGAAGCCACAGCAATGTGCCAGGTCTTTTTTAACATTTTGAGTTCTTGATTTTTCGGTTTTAAATCAACAACCCAGTAGCAATAGAGTTGCTAATCTATGCCATGTTACTAAAATGGTACTGTTGGATATTTGGGTATCAAAGAAGCATAAGATGAAACAAAATGATAGAAAGCAATTTCCCAGATTGCTGTGTAGTCTTATAATGGGTTTCAAACATACTCAAGGGGATATGCTCTGATGTTAATTAGAAAGACATCTGCATGGTGGTGTGTGAAATTAGATTGGATTAAAGAAGACTGTGGTGTATCTTCCTGTGTTATGTACTTTCTATAATGATAGTATACCACAAGACACCCCAAATAAAATATGTTGTGATCTAAATGGGATTTATCAAAAAGCTATATTCACATGCCACATGTAGATACCGAAACATGTTTTTAAAAAAACCTATATGAATATATTCATGTAATGTTGGCCAGCACATTCTACTTTCACATGACAGATCTGGCAGCATTTGTACTGGACATCAGTTTTGTTTATTTACAGAACTATTTGATGTATTTGATGGCTGTAGTTATGTTTGATGTTGCATGCTTTTCCGTCTTTGTAACAACGCCAAATCTAACCCTGCCACACATTTATTGTTAGAATTGTAGTCAGCAGTGAAATGTGCCCTCCTTTTCTTTTAATGGTTACCTAGGCACATTATAAAGTATTATATGTTGTTAAAAAAAGAAAAAATAAATAATCGAAAATAAAAAAATTGTAACATAAACTAGTTTTTAATGTTATAATATCCATTAGAATTTTTTTTTTTTTTTTTTTTTTTGCAGTGAAAGAATTGGGTGAATTCAATTTGGTGAAACAGCAGAGGATGTTCTGAAATAACTTTGACAAAAATTAGAATTAAAACGTTTTGCACACCATGTTGAATCAACACGTTGCCTCTTTTGATTCACATAATTCATGATATTCCATTTAACTGCTGCTGTGCATCGCATCGATTATCAAAATTCATACACTCAATAGTCTAAACTAAGATGATTAACTTGGTACAGGTACAGATATATATTTTATTTCCTAAATATCAAAAAGAAGGTATAGAAAGAACCAATTTGCAGAGGCTGTACTCTCAACTAGTGGCTAAATTGACTGCAAGGCTCTAATCTTTGGCCTCTATTGCAACGACAACAACAAAAAGGGTCCACTCAAACTTGTATTGATGAATCTGCTAACAATCTGTGAAAGTAGTATTATATAAGGCTACAGCATGGTGGAACTTTTGTTACGCTCTGGCCTCTAAGCTGATGGATCAACTGAAAGTATTTGTTGACATGGCTATTTTCTTAAGCCAAATGGCAACCAGTACTGGTCCAACATCTGTCAGCAACTCTGCTCTGATATCAGCACACTGTAAGTCCCGGAGGGAAGTGGACACACTCTATATTTATCTCCACAGTGCAGGGGAAGCTCATGGAGGGCAAGAGGGCAGCAGTGACAGAACATGCTATTTTGTACATATTATTCATCCCACACTGTTCCTTCAAGTTAGTGCATGCTGTAAACATGCAGTGCCTCCACTGCAGTGTACTTTTTAAAGAAGCACAAGATTTTATAAAGGGTGGGAGGTATGAACATGGACAAAAAACAGTTTGACCTTGTTCAATGAAAGCATCATTGAAATAACTTATTAATGCCTTTATTCATTATTTATAAGTAGGTTATTCAGTGTTTAGGGTCAATGTTAGCTGTGTACCCACTGAATCAGAAAGATGTGCAACAAAAGAAACATGTACTGCTAAAAATATTCAGGATTACGGATATGATGAATGTTACAGTTATATTAATTTTCCTCTGCATTCGTCTTACATTATTTATGAAATCGTGTAATCACGGCACTTGCAATGTCAAGTCATTTTAGTAACAATTATCAGATATCAAATATTTTGTGGTAGGGCTTTTGATCTATTTGAAATTTAAAATATATTCACAAGAACCCTAATTTTACATTTCAGCACACCCATTTTTTTAGAAATATGTTTTGAAATGTTATTGCTACTGGAACAAGAGAGAGCACTGTTTATTGACTACCATGACATACATTAAAATGATTATTTCAACTCGGTGGTGTAAGCACAAATGACTTGTCTGCGTCAGCAGGAGGTTGAGAAATCAAACACTGTCCTATTTTTCAGCAACTGTGAAGTTCTAAATTGTATTAATCTGAGGGGTTTTTTTGCTTTTTTTTTTTTTTTTTCATATGCAGTTGACAATTTGACCGAAGGTTGCACAAATCCATACGTAGATATTTGGGTAATGTGTTTCTACTCTTTAGAAAAGAACTTTGTCTTATTTTTAATTAAGCAGTTTTGCTGAATAGCATGTCGTCTAGTGAGTTCCCAGATCTTGAATAAAAAGGCTCTGGGGTAACTATGAGTTAGATTTGAGAATGACTGAATGACATTTTCTTTCTGAGTGCAAATGATTTATAAATCAAAGGCAGGCCTCTAAGCACTGTGAAATGAGGTTTTCTGCACTGTGGTAAAATGAGTCACCTGACAAACACGGGACTTTCCTCTTACTAAGGAGAATCCGAATAGCATGTCTCTTACTGTGACTATATCTTTAAGCCAAAGATGAAGAGTTTAAAGTATGCACTGCTTCCTCTTGCAAGGCAAACATTAATGGTGCTCTCTAATCATGTGTGGGTTTGGGTGAAGTGCTACAGAAGGCCTTGAGGAGCATATTCTTATATTTTCCAAGAATTTCTGAAAATGATCCTGCACCTACACACACTAGTTAGACTATGTAATCGGTACACACGTATCAAAATGAAATAGTGGTTGACATTCTGTCTTTTGGCATATAGTCGTAGGTTATTTTGATCCTTTGGATGTCATAAATGGTGTCTTTGGTTTGGTTTGCTTTTCAGGAGCAGGTGCAGCACATTTTCTAAGTTTTCATTGGTTAATTTGTCTATAAACTGTGGATTTCTTTTCTACTACATTACACTGTTTCTGATAAGAATTAGATACAGAAGGACCAGAGGCACAGTAATTAGTAAAGTACTTGATTATTAGACAATAAATTAATTTCAAGCAAACATAGGAGTGATGCGCTAGTTTCAGCTTGATGCTTTTCTTTGTCAAATGTGACAGCAGACCTATTATGTATAGGGTTTGGCCCATTAGCAGCATAAAGCTGCCTTCTCAAACAGGTCACTTTGGCTGTGAGAAAGCACAGCGTATCTTTAACAGTTCTCTCCAAGAGACAATTACTAATAAACAAGATTTTTAATAAATAAAAAGCTCCTCTCCTACTTTCTGAAGAGGTAGCTTTATATTCAGTACTTATTAAGTATTCGCATTAACAGAAATTTTTACATGATAAAGTAGTGTGTTACATTTGCAATTCTGTTTTCTCCAAGAAAAGATAAGAGGATACGACACATGTATCATGATAGTATTAAAAAGCACAGATGTACTGTAGGTTTAGACATGTCTTTGAATTTGTTACTTAAAAGCAAATCAGGTTTCTACCCTTTAGTAAATGCATTATATTTTGTAGCTCTTTTTATAAATAGTGAAAAGTGCTCTTTTGTAAGAGATTTCAGTCTGAGAACATCAGTGAAAAGTGATATAAATAGAGATCTGCTTCTGGTTTGGTACATAAGCCCATTACAAATGGTCAAATATTTTCAGAATTATATTTCAAGTGACAGAAAATGCTACATATCCTTGCTTCTTTCAGAAATGTGCAGAACTATTAGAGTATGTTATGGTTCAAACGTATACCCTCCACTGCAGCAGGATCCCTCTACCTCATCCTTTTTGTAATTAAGCAGCTTCATTTTATATTTGGCTCAGCCCAAGACTTCCACCTTCTCCATGATGCAGTGATAAACAATTCTCAGATGTGTATACCCCATTTTTTTATTTGCTTTAGCATCAGCATATTGGTCTAAATCTTTATAGTTTCACAATGTGGAAAATGTTAAATTTCTCCATGAACAATTGGTATCTCTTTATTAACTCACTCATTTTTAATGAAACCACAAAATGTGTTAGTTTGCAAATTATGCAAACTTGCTAACCCTTTAATTGCATGTCTAGAAAAATTTCGTGAATTGCAAAACTTCACTTTTCAGTGCCAGTAAAGTATTAGATATCGTAACTGAGAAACTTTAACCCGATAAAGAGAACCGACAGATTGAGTTTTGTGGCATCAGTGAAAGTTTGGGATATTCTGCCATGCAGGGTTGGCAATTCTCTGTGACATGATAGAGATAAAGCACATTATGCAAATACAAGATCAGTGGCAAAGTCTTGACAATCGTTCTCTCTCTGCACACCTGCAGCTAAAACCCTTCATTGATTTTCAGTCTGAGGAATCAAGTTCCAGGTGGTTGAAAGTAACATAAAGCATCCTTTGAAAATGTAGTTGTGACAGCTGTAAAGGCATGGAACCATTTGCAAAGTGCTGCAAAGTGCTAATCAAACAAGGTAATGAACAGTGGAAAATAGAGAAGTGCTAAGTAGACAGAACAGCATAACAATGTAACTGAATTAAAATTGTCAAAAGCATTTGGAAATCCATCAAAATGTTACTGTATGAGTTTAATGAAATTAGATAACTTCATTTCTATATCTATTCAGCATGATTTACCTTAGAATCCTGAAAAAGTAGGCCTCTTTTTTATAAATCTAAATGTAGCTTTTGAATTCCTCTGTGGCCTCTAGAGTTATTTTCCACGTTAATTTCAAACGTCGTGTTGTCTTTGGCCATTTAGTGGTGATAAGGTAGTGTAAATAATTTCAGTAGGTGAACAGTGCTGGGGTATCAAGTATAATACCAAGGATATGGGTGGATGCACAGTTTACGAGAAAAATCCCCCAACGTTTTCTTTAACCCTCGGAAGCCCAATATGGCATTCATCAGAACTTAACAAGGCCTGAAGTGGAAGGAGCAGCTGTCTAAGTCCTCTTAAGGATTTCCTGTGTTTGACATGTTGAACCGGGGGTGCAGGAACACGTTCCTTCCTTGCGTCTTTTCTTCCTTCCTGTCGTCTGACTTCCTTTCTTTCACACATTGTATAATTGGAATAGTACACTTTATAATGCAAAGCTATAAATTTACATAATGCTGTCATCTGTTTTTGTGAATTGATTACCTGTTCTAGTAATTCTTACTATCACAGCAAAACAAAGCTTTGTTAATAAGAATCAATTCATTAAACAGACTATAGTATTCTGTCTTTGTCATAGTGATTGCTTAATTATAGCCATGGTATCATAAAATCATAAGGTGAATTTACATAAGTAAGTAATAGCCTGTGTTTATTTGCCAAACAAAACATTTTCAATATTACTGAAAAACTCTTCCGACAATATTTTTCTCACGGCTTTTCAGGTTAATGAGTATTCAAATCACTCCTCTTGACATTTCCCTCATGACAAAGGGTGCAGTACGCAACTCTCATTTCTAACATTTGCATAATCTCCCTGTCATCCTGCGCCGTGCTATATTTGCTGCCCTTTTCCTCTGCTTCAACTGTCATTTGCAAGGAAATCTGATTAATTACAATTTTATACTATCCATTCAATTAATTGCAGATTGCAATGTCATTGTCCAAATTTAGGAAAAGTAAAGCCCCGCCAAATGGGGGGAAAGAAACGTTGTCATACTGACATTTAAGGTTTTGTCTTGTAGGCTTGCTTCAGATGAAAAACAAAATAATCACCTTTCATTTCAAATTGTGTGACCGTCTGATTCCATAATCTCACTAAACTTGATTATATAAAGGATACAATAAATAGGTATACAATATCCACTGAAAGAAAATGACACTACTTTTCACAAGGTGAGAATAAACTGACACAGACTGCACCTTCCATTACTGTAGAAGACCTGCGCTCTCTAATAAGGACACTAGAGGAATAGCAGCTTTTCGGACAGAATCACAAACACAACAAAATCTTGCGAAGGACCAAAGACTTGTGCATCAAGGACGGTCTTGCATTTCAATGGTGTCTATAACAAGGCACCGTACTTTTATCCCTCTTTTCTTTTAATCATTTTCCATAATGACACTCCAGCCTTAATCCCAAGGGGCAGTTTGAGAGAAAGGATATGCCCAAATGAAAACAGCTTTTGGAAAACAGCTCTGTGTCTGAAATGATGGAAGTTTTCAGTCACAGTCCAGCAACAGCAGATGAAATGGTTGCCTGACATGCTGTCATTTGACAAACACTCCTGATGATGACACTGTTTATCATGCCCACATGATAAACAGGGGCTGACATAGTCAGGAGGCTCATGCAAACAGGTCCTGTATGTGACATTTGAATGGTCTAGCGTTAATATTTTATGCCTGAATCTTTCTTCTGCTGTGTCTCCTTTCAGTGAAAATATAGTGAGAAAAACAAAAGCTTTCTTCTTCTTACATTATATTATTTGTCATTTCAGAATATATTGTATTTCAGCATGACTAAACAAATTCCTGAGTGGCCTTACTTTGCAGAAAATGTGAGTTACTCTTGGTTCAAAATTAAACTTTGAGATTTTAACCTAACATGGTCTAAAATTTGCTCTTCATAACTTTTAAAGAAGTGGCATGGTTACATGAAGGGAAGTAGCGTAGTTTGAAGCTGCTAAGCAACTATTTCCCCTAGTGCAGTTAATCTAGGAAGGGTAATATGTGTTGGTTGGTAAACAACAAATATTTCAACAGCTACTGGGTGGATTAGCACAAATCCACTGTCATCATTAGAGTGAAACCCACTCACGCTGGTAATCTCCACACTTAACATTTATTATTATATTGTGGTTGATATTTGCAGGAAAATCTTGACAGCTATTTTAGTGAGTGCAATGAAATTTGCATTAGATATTTATGTCGTCTGTGTATGAATCCCAATAATTTTGGTCATGATCTCACTTCTATTTCTTTGGACTGGCATCAATTTAGTCAGGGGCGTAATTTTCAGGGGGGTTAGGGGGGTTATGACCCCCCCAATAATCAGCCCCAACCACTATAGCCCCCCCCCCCCCCATTAAATTATGAATTATCTTGCATAAATAGGCTGTTGTTTTTCTTTACTCATTTCAGGTATTACCAGCAAAATTGTTGCATGTTTAAACATCTTGGAATTTACCCAGATTTATCTATTTATTTGGACAGAGATCTTGAACCCCCCAATGTTCAGCACACGCTGATGAATTTAGTTGATTACCAGATTGCCTAACATGAATAGTATTGACAACTCTGTACTGTGGTTTATTTATGTAATGGTTTTTAATTTTTATTCTAAGAAGCAGGATATAATCACAGAATGACTAGCATAGCTGAAGCTTGATAAAGTCAACATATTTCATGTGCTCAATCAGAAATTGCATTACTGTAACTAACAAGCTTTCACATCAATTTAACACAAAACAAAATGAGCAGTAATTCAGTTCCAACATGTTTTTAGCATCTAAAATTCTTGCCTATGAAAAATAGAAGTCATGGTCTTTGATAACATTATTTCTCATTAAATGCAATTGTAATAGAGGTCTTTAACTTTCTATTGATTACTTTCACAATTATACTTGAATCATCCCAAGAAATCTTACAGTGAAATTACCTGGACCCCAGAGAGGATATAGAAATACCCATGATGTTTGAATGATAGAACAGTAAATGTACCTCTCTTTTAGGGGTTGTATTACCAAAGTGAGAGAAGGATTTGCAAATGTGTTATGTGGTTGTAAAAATTGATTTCATGATGCCTTTTTGAAGAAAAAAAATCTTTGAAAGGAGAGCTGATATGTATGCAATATGGTTTTGAATGCGTAGATGATCTGTATGCAATAGATGCTATAAATGCAAATTGCTGGAAAAGCTACTGAAAATGACTTTTTTAACACAGTAAAAACAAACAAACAAACATAACAAACTAAAAAAACAACCCATTAGCATTAGCAGCTGTGTATATATTATAATCTTCACTTTGATTTCAGACTTCTGGGCCATCTGGAAAGGATTGGTCTTCTTGTATATTAGCATCATTTTGGTGCAATACAAGTAAATGCACATGCATTTACCTGTATTGCCCTGCATTGGCAGAGTGTTGTTTTTTGATTTGTTGCAACTTAGAAGCAGGACTCTAAACAGGCTGTTAAAACTGAATATAGGAGCCTCATACTTTATAAAGAAAGGCTAGATATTTCATGTGAAACTGAACAGTCAATTTGAAGTTCATTGTGGCTGAATATGTACAATTTTTTTTTTTTTTTTCAATTCAGTTGTAAATTTTGCCTAGTAATACTAAAGCCATGCTGTCTTTTGAAGCTGCTTTTAAGGCACCTTTTAGAATTTGGCCTTTATTTTGTTAGTGGCATAGTGACAGGAAATGAGGGAGGGAGACCAGCAGGATAACACACAGCAAATGACCCCAGGGAGGGATCTGATCAGTGGTTCCGTCAATAAAGGGATCTGCACGCATGTGGTATATGCACTAACCGCTCTGCTATTGGAACCACAAGAAGCATTTCAACCCATCTCAACTCAGTTCTCCTCTTACTGTACGAAGAAGGCCAAGGTTAGGTGAAATACATGCCCATTCTTGAGGATGCCTTAATTGTGCTCGCCCGCTTGTAGTTCATGCTTGCTTTCACAGAAACAGTAAAGGTTATTTCCAACATCCTCTGAGGTATTGACTGCCCCTATGTCAAACTGTTTCCACTCTGTAGTACTGATAAGTCCAGTCAGTCTGATCAAATGCTGTGTGAAATCAGTTTAATTCAGTTTCCTCTTGAAAGTTCAGTGAGCTTGGATCAATGATACCAGATTATTTCGCAGTAGGACCTTGTGTTATCAAACATCTAACACAACACTTTAACACCTGTGCCGCTGCTTCCAGCTCTGCCAAATCACCCAACACACACACACACGCACACACACACAAGTAATCCCAGGACTTACACTCCTTTGAATACCAAGCAACAATGCATTTGTTCACTTCTATTTTGCTTGGAAGCAAACAAACATACAGTAAAACTCTGCAGATATATAAATGGCCGGACTACTTTTTGTCGCATTATGGTGGAACTTTTTACAGTTGTCCTCCAGCTAGTCTTAAACAGAATCATAAAACAGCAGGGTACTGCTAGAGAAAAATTATAAATATCCATTTATGAGGCTGAAACTTGCTCGGGACTCAGTAGAGATATAACTCTCTGAACCACGCCACAGAAACAGCATCTGCAGCGTGTTGACAAGAGGACCTTAACATCATGTAGCTTGAGGGTCAACACAACTGCCTGATTCTCAACAACATCATAATTAGCAATATTCTCAGTGAAAAAGTACTACTGGGTATACGTTTCGATTCTACTCAGATTTTATGTATGAAAATGTAAACCTGATGGTTTTGTTGTTTTAACAGAATAAACAACAACTAATTATAGTTATCGAAGTTTAATGAATTCAGTGATTGTGTAAGCCTAATAAAAGAATATTATTTATTTTTATTCAATAGGACTACACTTTATTTTTAACCTCCTTCAGCATGGAAAATGTTTGAGAAAAAAGCTGATTTTCTCCACACAAAACAGCACAGCAAAGGGCCACAGTGACATTAGGCAGGGGAGACTGTTGCTCAGTATGGCCTTTGGCTGTTTAATGAGACAGAACATTTGGCCAGTTGTGATCTGGCTGTTTTATTATGTGAGCAGACAACTGCAGAACCCATTTAGCAACCAAATACCTGTGGATTTGATTTTGACAGAGCTGTCTGCTTCTCCTCTGTCTGTCTTGCTCACATAATCACCCAAAGACCTGAACTGGACCAAAGGATTGGATTCAACAATTCTTTAGCACATGGAAAACAGACATGTAAAAGTTTTGCTCCAGTCCAATTTAAGGCGTATACATGGGCTGACTTGACAGGACTTTACATATATATATATATATATATAAACACCCAGCACGCCCCTGCGGGCGGTTTATCCTTCAAGCTCGGGTCCTCTACCAGAGGCCTGGGAGCTTGAGGGTCCTGCGCAGTATCTTAGCTGTTCCCAGGACTGCGCTCTTCTGGACAGAGATCTCCGATGTTGTTCCCGGGATCTGCTGGAGCCACTCGCCTAGCTTGGGAGTCACCGCACCTAGTGCTCCGATTACCACGGGGACCACAGTTACCTTCACCCTCCACATCCTCTCGAGCTCTTCTCTGAGCCCTTGGTATTTCTCCAGCTTCTCGTGTTCCTTCTTCCTGATATTGCTGTCATTCGGAACCGCTACATCGATCACTACAGCCGTCTTCTTCTGTTTGTCTACCACCACTATGTCCGGTTGGTTAGCCACCACCATTTTGTCCGTCTGTATCTGGAAGTCCCACAGGATCTTAGCTCGGTCATTCTCCATCACCCTTGGGGGCGTCTCCCATTTTGACCTCGGGACTTCCAGGTTATACTCGGCACAGATGTTCCTGTACACTATGCCGGCCACTTGGTTATGGCGTTCCATGTATGCCTTGCCTGCTAGCATCTTGCACCCTGCTGTTATGTGCTGGATTGTCTCTGGGGCATCTTTACACAGCCTGCACCTGGGGTCTTGCCTGGTGTGATAGACCCCAGCCTCTATGGATCTTGTACTCAGAGCTTGTTCTTGTGCTGCCATGATTAGTGCCTCTGTGCTGTCTTTCAGTCCAGCTTTGTCCAGCCACTGGTAGGATTTCTGGATATCAGCCACCTCCTCTATCTGCCGGTGGTACATACCGTGCAGGGGCCTGTCCTTCCATGATGGTTCCTCGCCTTCCTCCTCTTTCTTGGGTTTCTGCTGCCTGAGGTATTCACTGAGCACACTGTCAGTTGGGGCCATCTTCGTGATGTATTCGTGGATGTTTCTTGTCTCATCCTGGACTGTGGTGCTGACACTCACCAGTCCCCGGCCTCCTTCCTTCCGCTTAGCGTACAACCTCAGGGTGCTGGACTTGGGGTGAAACCCTCCATGCATGGTAAGGAGCTTTCTTGTCTTGATGTCAGTGGCTTCTATCTCCTCCTTTGGCCAGCCTATTACCCCAGCAGGGTACCTGATCACGGGCAGGGCGTAGGTGTTGATTGCCCGGATCTTGTTCTTACCGTTCAGCTGACTCCTCAGGACTTGCCTGACCCTCTGCAGGTACTTGGTGGTTGCAGCTTTCCTAGCGGCCTCTTCATGGTTCCCATTCGCCTGCGGGATCCCCAGGTACTTGTAACTGTCCTCTATGTCTGCAATGTTGCCTTCTGGTAGTTCAATCCCCTCAGTTCTGACTACCTTCCCTCTCTTTGTTACCATCCGACTACACTTCTCCAGCCCGAATGACATTCCAATGTCATTGCTGTATAGCCTGGTAGTGTGTATCAGTGAATCGATGTCTCGTTCACTCTTGGCATACAGCTTGATGTCATCCATGTACAGGAGGTGGCTGACAACCGCTCCGTTCCGTAGTCGGTATCCGTAGCCAGTCTTGTTAATGATCTCACTGAGGGGGTTCAGGCCTATGCAGAACAGCAGTGGGGACAGAGCATCTCCTTGGTAGATCCCGCACTTGATGGTGACTTGTGCTATGGGCTTGGAGTTGGCCTCTAGTGTTGTGTGCCACATCCCCATTGAGTTCCTGATGAAGGCTCTTAGGGTCCTGTTGATCTTGTACAATTCTAGGCATTCCAGTATCCAGCTGTGGGCCATTGAGTCATAGGCCTTCTTGTAATCAATCCAGGCAGTGCACAGGTTGGTCATTTAGAGCATGATTCCACTCTTGGCATGACTTCAGAACTCATTGCCTCTTTTTATGTGAAGTCTGGGATTTTAAAAGATGTAATACGTTTTTTTAAGCTGATACAGTGTATGTGCAAGGTCAGTATTAAGCATTAAACACATAATTTAAAGTATGTGGGGGAAAAACATTATTTTCAAAAAAGAAGAGGAAAAGTTTAAATCTCCCTGTGGGGCTTTGATTCCCCCTTTGTGTGGACTGTTCAAAGAGGTAGCTGAGCCGGACACACAGGGGGTTCTGCTGTCGGTGCCTTTCCAGGAAGACTGATGATAGGCAGCAGCTTGAATCTGGCAGAAACTGAATGGACGCAGTGGCACAGAGAGTACTGGACACGTCTGTAGTGATTACATTCTGCTACAGAAGAAGTTCAGGGGTCAGGCTGACTGTGTACCGGCAGCTTGCTGCACCAAACTGACTGTATTCCCAGCACTGTGCAGTGCTATCTCCCTATGATGCCTCAGGCTAGCTCTGCAGGTTCACTGTCACTCTGTTGAGCCTTCTCAGAATTTGATAATCAAAATTAATTCCCTCAGTGCTTCAACTGCACACCTGTGTAGCTCATATTACTCCATGGAGATAACAGTTGCAAACACAGATTTCGCTGAAATAGTTCAAATTTACAGCATTAGTCATTAGCCATTTGCCATATCTGCTTAAGATAATCAGCTAGTTAGTGGTAAAGCCAAAACAAGAAAATTGAAGCCAGACTCTTGATCCTGTCTGAGAACTATTTTCGGATCATTTTGACTGCACTCATTCAGTTTAAGAAATCGAAATAACCAGTTCAAGCTTTACTCTGTCTTATGAACATCTCTCAATAACACGGGACACAAAGAATAATGCAACAGCAACAAAACCAGCTTCTGTGTGAAAATGCTCATGTTTAAAGTCAATCTTTATAGTCAGCAGTTTTTTTTAAGTTTTAAATAGGATACCGTTTAAAAATTCAGACTTCAGAGGCTGAATTTCTTTCTCACTCAAATGGAAACACTTTTGGTGGTTGACAAAATGAGATTCAAAAACGAGAACCACTTTAACATCATTTTAAATACCCGGGGACGCTTGTGGAAATGTTTGAAGAAGGACTTACCGTCCTCTCGGGACTTCTGAATAAATGCATCAACCCCGCTTTCTCCATAGTTTCCCTCTGAAGCGACAGTAGAGACATAGTTCCAGTTCATAGCTTTGACAATGTCCACCATCGCCTGTGCCTGGTATGTGTCTGGAGGCACCACACGGGAAAAGAAGTCGTAGCGGGTGTTGTCACTCAGCTCTGGAGCTGTAGAAGCATAGCTCACCTGAGGGATCTGCGAGAGAGGAAGAGAAGATAAAGAAATGTGATGGTTACGCATGATGAAATATATAAATAATATACTTTGTGCAAATTAATTATATATACAGCAAAAAGGTTCCACACAGTTTTGTGTACAAAAAACCGAACTGCTGAATAATATGACACCTAACATCTGCTGATATCTCTCATGTACTCATTGTAGATTATTCTCCCTCGGCAGTTCGCACACTGTTGCTTTAAATAGTCCTGATGATCGCAAGCTTAGCTACAATACTTTCTGAAAATTATTTTCCACACCAGTCAAGCAACACTAATCTCTTCATGACTTCACAGCAAGATTTATTTTGGTGTTGAAAAACATATAAGCACAAAAGCAAAGGTGTTGTGTCCCCCAGAGCTGAAATAATACCCCCATGTTCTTGTCAGTTTCCATAAAGATATTATTGTTTCTTAGAAAATGATTACCATAATGTTTCCTAGTATAGTTTACAAGTAGAAGACGAGGTGTGGGTGTAGCTCAGTAGAGGGAAGATAATCAAAAGGAAGTCAAGCTCATTATTCTGATGGAAACAGCTTTGGTTTATCTTGAGATACTTATTAAAAGAAATGATTATGTTCTTTGATAAATATGCTTTAAAACATCTGGGACACATAATAAGAGCTTATACTGGCAAGTGCAATTTTCAGAGTTTCTACATGCGTCTCTTCCAAAATGTATCTTTGTTCTTAGTTGCACTACAGAAGTCTTTTTGCCGCCTCTAGCAGAAAACTCTTTGTCTCAACTTTTGCTTGCTCAAGTTATTTCAGATTTGTGGCTGTCATAGCTTGTGTGATCTTCTTATAGGATCTGTGCTGCACAGTTTGAAAGTTAACTGACCAGATTTTATGGCATTCAGTAATGTGGTTCCATTTCAAATATGGACACTCTTTTAATGTTGCTCCATTTTTCCCTCATTGTGATCGAATCGGCTTGTAGATGCAAAAAGCATCATTACATTTGCTGAAGGCAAGAACAGTGTTTAATTACATTTTCCTACATCCAGTGCCGAAGTAGAGTGCATGTCCTAAGGTCAGATCTGCCTGTTTAAGTAGTCATAATACAGGATGTATTTTACATAAACACCCCACACAAAATGTCAAGATAATAAAATAATACACAACCAAAAGATCAGAATGTTGACAAATCAATGCGATATTGCATAAATTTATAATTATAATAAGTGCATACGTTTCTATTTAAATAAAGATTAACAGCAAAAAACATTCCTTTTCAGTGACAAGTTAGGAGGTAAAAATATCTGAATTTGACTGACACCTGAATAAAATGTCATTCTTTCCAAATACTGTTTGGAATGCTATGCTGGAGTGCCATGGGACCTCAGTGTAGCTCTGGGGAGTTTGACAAATCATGACACTGTTGAGCACTCCTACTGAGATGAAAGGAAGTGCAAGATGGAGGGATAAGCTGACACCAAGCACTTAAAAACATGTAGTATTTTAGAACATAAATTGGTTACTGCTTTAAGCCCAAATAACTTGATGATAAGATAGCTTTTTAAAAATTGTTTATGTTTACTATCCACCTATAGTCCTACTTCTTATGTCCTGACGCGCTTGTGTTCTAGCAGTGCTACATGAAAGTAAACGTTACCAGCTGAAAGTCCTGTTTAACCAATATTTGCTCCACAAACTGCAGTAAGACTGCTGTGAGAGTCATACTGTCCCTTCCTCTCTCCCTTACTTCCCACAGCTGAGGCCTTTGATGTGGTCAGCTGCAGCGTTGCACTGATTCTGCTTCCACTGTGCACCCTGCTTGTAGCTGCAGCCTGTGCTAGGAGTACTGCTGTTCAATCTGTGCCCGTGACCTACAGCTCCTAGCAACTCATTTTACTCCACGATGACTTTACTTTTGTTCGTTTGTTTTTTGTTGGTAAAACTGGAGCGAGAGGTGCGTTAAATCTGCCTACCTGATAAGCTGAAAACAGACTGTATTCTGTGCAGACCTGGCTTTAGGAAGTAAATTGTGATGCAGCAAGCGAGCCACTCAAAACAGCCTTGTTAAGTTGATTTTCTTCAAAGAGGAGAACATGCAGAAAAGGGAAGTCTGCGTTGGTTTATAATGGACTGTCTGTGTGTGTTGCATGTTAGCCTCCTGGAATTCATTTGTCCTAAGCTATCACACTGTGTCTTTCCTTCAGAGCATTTCTATGTCACTTGTCTTGTGTCGGGTTGGTATTGCTTGTAGAAACTGCCCTGCTCCACAAGCCCTGATCACTGAATGATATCAATGTTAGAGACTAACATGTGTCATACATGTGTTTCTGCCCTGTGGTAGTATGTGGCTATTGAGTCTGCACCCTGCAGACTGGCAGCACTTTGTTGCTGTAACATAAGCAGGTCAGTATACTTTTAACCTCTAAGTCTGTTCTCTTCCATCTTTTTTCCACCTTTGTGTTTCTCTCCCTCTTGGAAAGAATACTCGTGTGAATCATATTTTTTTTGTCTCACACTCTTTTGACGTCATGAGACGACAGGCGAGATTCAGCAGGATGAAAGTTAAGTGTTGTACAAAGGTGTTTGGAAGGTGTTAATGATGCCTTGTTTTAGATTATTTTAGTGTTCTAATATACAGCGAAAATGAGCTTTTTAGCCATTCACACCCCAAATTTGCTCCCCGAGTTATGTGTCAGAGTGATAGATGTTATATTTTAATAATTTTCCTAACACAGTATGTCCTTCCAGAATAAAATATGAGGTGATAACACATGTATCATACTGCCTCTGGCATCTGCCTTATAGTATCCTGTCTCTTTTAAGCTCATTTTCCAGATGTTTCATTTAAAACTCAGATTGCATCTTATCAACCATCTCCTGCTGACATTTATGGCCGTACCTGCTATTTATGCTCTTGCTGTTACTGTATTTTCCAACAGATGTTTAGTCTTCTTAGAAGAAGCTGACATAAAAAGCAAATTTTCTAAAGATAAAATGCCAATTTTAAAGCTAATTTGCTACATTGAGGAAGTCTTATAGCAGAAAACAATAACGTATATGGATCTTATGAATAGCATATGACAATTGGATTTCAAAGGTCTTTTTAATTTTGCTGTTCCCATGTATTGCAGTGCTGTTGTGACATGTCCAGACTCATATCTGCCAAATAAGTGTGAGGTGCTGTGAAGCTACGCTGTTGTATTTTTCACCTGAGGGATTTTCACTCCTGTAACAATCACACAATTTCAGCGTTCTGTCAAGATTCAGGACAGGCAGAGCTTATCGTGTTTGTCTTGCCAAGATTTCTTGCTCACTGGACTACAGCGATGGTCCTGAACAGTGTGCTCCCTCTAATAGAACAGAGTCGCTTCTTAGCATCCGCTGAAGAAATTAAATTCTTCGGCACAGGTGCCATCTGATGTACCTCCAGTGAATCAAAGATACCGGGAGAAAAAATACAGACGTGATGTGTGGCGCTTTGACGGAGGTTTGACGTAAGAAAGGGGTTCGCTCTGAGCAGATGAATTCAGCATGGATTACTACACTCGCAAACACGTTCAGTGATAAAGATCTTAGTAGGTTGTTTAAAAATGACTTGGTTTTAGTTATGCTGTGTACACTTACCATCTGTTCAGGCTGAGACGAAAGCAGCTGAACTTGCTGTCCTCTGAGATGAGCTTTTTGTGATTCAGTCAGTAAAGGGAATGCCAGTACATTATTCCCTCCTCTCCAAGTTTATAGAACTCTTTTAATCAGCACCTACCCTACCCCACCACTATCCATTTAATTTCTAATGGGCTTAGGAAATATGTTTAATTGCTGTGATGTGAGTCTCAAGAAGATATTTGATGCAGATTTAATGTTCAAATCACTTGCTTTAAATAACTGTGCCTTTTTAAAAATTCAATGAGCTCATTTGGCACTGCATCAATGCAGGAGTAATGATGCTCATTAGAACTGTACAGAAATATTATACATCTACAGTGTTTGCTGGGGAAGAGAAATCAAAAGCTTTAGTCGGGCTTTGGAAATGTTTCTGCAAATACTTCCTATGAAAATGTAAAAGCAGTATATTTTTAATCTATGAAAGCAGAAAAAAGGTTTCAGTTCACAGGAAGAGTCCATATTTAGGATTGGTTTTACTGTGTACAAGGTGTTGATGTATTATTGAAATTTATTTTCACTAAGGGAAGAAAACAAGATAAAAATAAGATAAAAACAATGGTTCCAGATACATTTGCAGGTTTAACTAAGTTCAACTAAAAACATCCATCGTCTAATTGACTTGTCACCAGACTCCTATGAACAGTTTATGTTTACTTAAAAGGTGCAATAGATATTAATTAAATGAACACTTATATTCATAATATAATATGCAAGATTTAGTGATGTGTAAGCTAATTTTCCTCTTCAGTGTTAGTCGTGTCAAACCTTAGCAACCAAGACAATGAACAACAGACCTCTCAAGCCTTAAATAGTGCGTGGGTGGTTGCAATGACTTATTTTTCCAAAACTAAATACATTTTTTCAATATAAAACACGGCAAAATAGGTGATAAACCTTATGTAAGCATGCTTGGTTCATTAGCTAACTAGCTTCTTAATCAAAACCAAGGCAATTCTTATAAACTAGCAAAACATGTACTGATTAAAATTAAGAAAAAAGACACTAATTGAGAACAAATATATTTGATGTGTGGGAATTACGATGACTGGAATTTAGAGTTTATTTTGATGTAATTAATATTCTAATTCATATCTACCTAGAAAATTAGTCTAAAATATATTATTATGGCTTAAAATTGTAATGTAATTCTCAGACATGTTTTCAGTTATCTAGCTAGATAGCTACAGCTGACATAATCTGATGGCAGTTTTCATTTTAGGCCTCAGTCACACAGATCGTGAGACCCTTTGGAAAAACTATGGTCAACCAATCAGTGTATTCCCTAACTAGTTGATGACTGGTTGCTGGGTGAAATTGGTCATAAATTTTTGTACCAAAAACCTTCTGATTGCTTTGGTTGCAAGCAGATTGGTGTGATCACTTGTAATTTACATGGAAGGCGCAGATTTGTCTGAAAACACACACTAACTAGTTACTGAGCTGCAGTGAAACTTGAAAAAGAGAAATGCAAACCAGAGAGGGAGAACATTTCCCCCTCGAAGTAAAGGTTGTGACTTACCACTGAAACCAACATGTTTCAAAAGGTTTGTCTCTAATTTACAAAACACTTTTGCCTCTACCTGCATATAAAGAGTTTTCTAAATGTAGTTACTGTGTTGTTTCACAGATGCTCTTGAGAGCCATAGCACCTTTAGGCATACAGCTGTAGTCTTCAATTAAGAAATAGCTGAGCATAACACTGGATATCATCCAAGGTGAAGCATCCAGTCAGTGAATCCTGTCATAGTAGATTTACATTCTTAGCCAATGGTACGTTAAGCAGTAGTGTCATGCTTAGTGACAGATATTGCTGTGCTAAGGACATTTGTATGCTTTCTAATATTCAGTTACTTTTCTTATCATTAAGACACCTTTCCTGCCAGGGGAAAAAAAAACTTTATCTATAAAGCTTGGCTTGACCCTGTGAATAACTACTGGATGAATCTGCTGAGTCATAAAGCCCCCTGAGATCTTCCCACCCATTGTTACTGAGATCAATATAGTGAGAATAAAGAGAACAATGCAAGCTCCACATAGATGCCTGTGCCAAGGATCAAAATCGGATCTGATACTACAGGTGCTTAATCACTTCTACTCTTTATAGTTTGCCAAGTATTTTTCTCAACAACATATAAGCGGACTCTGTATTGCCTTTTACTAACTCAATTTTACATAGAATGTTAACAATAAGGGTGATTATCTGAAGAAATTTTGTAACCCTTCACCCTCAGCAACAGTATTTCCCCCAGATTAACTGCTTTGGTTTCAGTAGGAGTGGAGAGAAACTAGAGAAAAATCGCCACTGTCTGTTTTGCTTTATTTTGATATGGATCAGGGTATTCAGTCTGCAGTTTAGTATCGAAGTGGTCAGAGCAAGCATGAATGTTGTTTTTGTGTGTGTTTGTATTTGTCTTGCATGGGTCTGTTATATGAGGTAAATGCTGATGTGAAACTATCTGTCCACCCATCCATCTATTTTTTTTAACCAGTTACCCTGGTCTATGTTCTATGGAGTCAAAGCAGACTTGGCCTCCCTCTCCCCAGCCACCAGCTCTTCTGGGATATGCCAAGCCAGCAATCCCCCCCAGCATGTCCTGGATCTGCCTCAAGGTCTCATCCCAGTTGAACATGCCTGATATGCCTCACCTAGGAGGCACCCAGGAGGCATCTTGGCCAAGTGCCTGAACAACATCAGCTGGCTCCTTTCAATGCAGAGGAGCAACAGCTCTGCTCTGAGTCCTTCCTGGATGAATGACTTCCTCACATTGTTAGGCTGAGCTGGATACCAGGACCACATCCTGGACCCAACCCTGGGGCAGAGGCTTGTTGGTGACCACCCGGTAGCCAGGCGTTAGCTCATCAGACCACATGGGTCCATCCTCTTGTGGACCCAACACCCACAAGAGGAGCCACAAGAAGTCCAGTGCTTTGTGACTTATGCAACAGTCGACACTTTATAATTGCTACAGTGTCTGCTGCACTCTAGGCAAGGTCGCTCTTGTGAGTCTGATTTTGAATTTCAGTGAAAGTTTTACTTGGATAAAAGATATAAAAACACTATGTTTTAAAAATAAATTTTAAAAATTGGGTTTTTTGTGTGTTTCTGTCATAAAAAAAATTAATACACAGGAAAAAAATGTGTTATACAATAATAATAATAAATTCCTGCTTAAAAGAAACTTTAATTGGATTTAGAGCAGCTAGTGTGTTAAAGAAAAAATGGCACTGGCAAGTCCAATCAACAGCACGGTAATTAAAGCAATTGTCAACTAACACCTGCATTGAGCAGATTAGCTGGCTAGCATCTCAGTGTTTGTATTTTTAATATACTTCTAAACTCCTTATAGATTCAGACCACTGAAAATCCCAAGATAGACAGAAAGTGACAGACATTTCTATCCACTAGTGCACTCATTGCTCTCAAGAGATGGAAGCAAAAACAGACATTAAGAGCTGCGTAAGAATACTTTGGCACTGCTCCTGGCTTCAGTTCACAGGAAGAGTCCATTGATAACTCACATTGCTTTATATAAAAAGTTCAGATTTTTGTCTGAAAGTTTGAATGAAGCCGTCTCACCTGCTACTCAGAATATTGAGCACTATATTTATCTTACATTGATTTATACAACACCACCCGTGTTGTTATATACTAGGCTCAAATAGAATGTATATTGTTTCTGTATGATAAGGTGCTTTATGTGAATTACGTGGGTGAATACTGATAAAACTGAGATTGAAGTTATGAGTATTTCATATTCAACATACATATTTTATATGACGAAACATGCTGCCCATGTAAAACCTGTAAGCAATGAGCCAATCTTAGTTTAAATAATGTGGAAACACAAAATAATGTGTCTTTTTGCATGCTCAATCATCCAGGTAAGGAAATCCCAAAAAGTTGATTCCGTTCATCTCGACGTAGCGTTTTCAGTGGGAGAAGTAACAGCACATTTGCATAATGACTGAAACTAGCACCACTGACAAATAATGGGCAGTGAGCTCAGTTTCATGATCGTTAATAAATACATTGTAATGACGATTGATCAACAACCTGATCAATGACAACTGACAATTTTGTCGATGCTCAGTGAAAAAATACTTATGAGCCGCTGAAACGAGATTGTCTGAAGCAGTTAGAACAAGACTATGCTATTGACTGGACCTCATACTACAGGTCATACCCAGAGGAAGCTACGCCAAGTCTGTATGGTTCACCAAAGATACATAAACAGCATGTACCTTAAAGACTAATTGTTTGTATGATCAACTTGGTCATCTATAACATTTCAAAGTTTCTGGACATCTCTGAACACCACATCCAGAACACTTTTTTGACAAGGTGAGAGATGTCATTATGCAGGCAGATGAAACAGTGGTCTCATATGTTACTTGCTGAATAAATGAGCTCCTTAGCCAGTCTTTGACAATGGGTCCAGAACCTTCAGAAGAAACTCGCTTCCCATCCTTGGTTCAATGATCAGTTACTTTTTTCAGTTACTACCCATAATTTGTGGCTATAGGTGAGGATAGGAATATAGATTTGCCGGTAAATCGATAACTTTACTTTCGTGCTCAGCTCTGAGTTCACCACAACAAAACCGTACAGCACCTGCATCACTGCAGATGCTGCGCTAATCCATCTGTCAATCTCCCATTCCACTCTCCCTCAACTCATGAACACTACTTAAACTCATCAACATGAGGCCGCAGCTCATCTGCGATCTGAAGTGGGCAACAGCCTTTTCTGACTGAAAACCTTGCCCTTGGATTTGGAAGCATTAATTCTCATCCCGGCCACTCTACACTTGGCTGCAAAACTCTCCAGTGCAAGGTGGAGGTCATTACTCTTTGAAGCCACCGGGACCACATGAAAATCAAAGGTTTGATCATTAGACCATCAAACTGGACACCCGCTATCATTTCTCCTAGAAATTATGTCCACAAACTTATGAACAGAATCTGTGACAGCTAATCAATATTTAATCATGCTGAATTTAAGGAAGTTGTTTTAAAGAAAATTACATTTAAATAAAACATTAGACAAGTACGGAAGTAATTCCTGCATATGTTAGTGTAGAATACTTCCACTGCCTTTATCAAATCCTGGGCTATTACTAATTTTTCCATGCTGTCGCTGATAGCCAAGTAATGTAGGAACTGGTTTGTAGGTTAATTTTTGAGAATTAGAGTTGCCAGTATTTTATGTTAAGGAGCCAAACCTTACAGCATAAATCTTTACAATTTTTGCCACGTTAGGTGTTTCCTGCAGAACCCAAAGGTAATTAAAAGTAACACTGGGCTGCTCCACAGTGCAGGGTTGCATGAAGTTGTTATGGGGAAACAGCTTTTGAAAATACTTTTCCTTCAAGAAGTGGAGCTATATGGGGGGCTTCTATATACCTGAATAATTTATGGAGATCAACAAATTTAGAATTTTTAAATTTTTAGTTTAACAGATTAATTGCCAGACACTTTCTAAGCTTGACTTTATTTTGCACCATACCTAGCAGCAGTGTCACTGATTGGTTTGCATTTTAGAACCAAACATCCCCAGGTCCTTTCTATTTTAGTGTTCCAGGACCTGATTTACAAGTTTTGCAGTTGTGAAAGCCCTGGGTCTGACATGATATACAAACCAGTCTATACAACTCTTTTTGTCATTGTTCGTTTATTCAATTCAAAACTCACATGCACACATGCAAGCACCCACTCACTCATGCATGTGCGTACACACACACACACACACACACACACACACACACACACACACGCACAAACACACATGGGTGTAAAACCCATAGATGCACAAACACACCAAACCCAGTGCAAAACAGTAGCCAGAGGCTATTTCTGCATTGTTACAGTTTGCATAAATCTTTGTATCTCTGGAAAAAAAATAGAGCAGGCAGGCAATACTAGATAAGAGTGTATTTCCCATTCTTGCAGAGGTGGGCCGTTCCACTCCATTTGCAGCCTTTTGTCAAAATAGGTAGCTAATTTTTCATACTTTGCCTTAGCAAAAACAATACGAAAAATCTTCCAGCCAAATTAAATATTTGATGGGCCTCAGCACTTATTGTTTACTCCCTGTTTCGAAAGGCACTCTGTGTTCCTACACATGGCTTTTGTTCTATTTGTTAAGCAGTGGCAATCATTAATTTGAGCAGTGGCAACTGTGATTAATTATCTCATTACAAATTGAATTATTACTTGCGTTAAACATGCAAATGAGCTCAACTAAAGGTTGAGAATGTTGTGAGATTTGAACTAAATGACATTTGTGATTAATGACTCATTGCATAAACAACAATGCACTTGTTTACCACAAAATTTGAAGGAAGTTGTATAAAGTGCAATTAATGCTCAGGTTTTGACTAATCTTCCCCTGGGTTATAATGAATTAGCATGATAACCCCAGCATTAACAACCACAAAAAAAAGATGAATGTGTGATCAAAATACCTAACTGATGCTTCATCAAGTATTGCCTAGCTATGAAAAGCCAGAGTATTTTATGAGAGCTCTGGAAGATGTAGAACAGATGTTAAAAATTGTAATATAATGAAATGTCTGGGTGTCTTCACAGTTAGCACAATGGATATCCCTTTTGTATTCAGCAATCCTGAACTGGTGCTCTTCTCTGTCTCCTCTTCTAAGGCAACTAATACATACTGCATTGGTGCAAAAGACATCAATGAAGTGAAAAAGGGATATTCTTAGCAGTGCCTTGGGATAGAAATGGATTTAATATCTCTGGGAAGGTTCACAATAAGTCTTGCACGTCACATCATATTCAGAGTTTGTTCCCTGATCTCGCTTAATCTCAAAAGTGTCTTAAACACCACGAGGTCAGTGGTGTACAGGCCTGCAGTGTATTGTGATGCCTGTTGTTTCTGCATTAAAAAAATTCATTATTGGACAGCTCTACTCAATATTTACTGCAATGCTTCACACCAGTGATGGAGCCACACCAGAAACAGCCAGGGAGAGAGCCAATGACTGCTTGGTTTTTTTGGTTTTTTTGTTTTTTTTTGGGGGGGGGTTGTGTGTGTGTGTTTTTTTCCCTCTGGGCCAGTTCACAACTTCTTTGTATAATTATATGCCCAATTCATTCTTCTGCATCACTGAATCATGACCTAAAAGGATTTCAGCCCAAGACACTTCATTAAAGCTTTTGTATTCAGAACTCTTGTTGGCAGCAGCCATAAAAATTATCAGGAGGCACAAATGTGACAGACAGCAGTGTTAGCAGTAAAACTGGTGATAACGGACTGAGAAGATGGAGCTAACTAAAAATAATGAGTTCATAATAAATCTAGTTTTCCCGAGAGGAAACCCTAACCTGAAGGGAAATATCATGTTTAAAATAAATGTGATTCATTTACAGTATTTCATTTCAATGCGATTTATTTAACCAATTCTATTTCCTGATAACCATGAAATGTATGTTTTATTACATTCCTTTACAAGAAAGGAAGGCTAAATGAAAAAAAAAATAAAGATCAGTAACTTGAAAAATTAGCTGCCATTTTTTAAGTATTATGATCAATCAGAAAAAGTCACCAAAAAAAGGCTCATTTGATTGTTCATTGTAATGAATATGTAACTTCTGTATATATTTTTTTCATTTTTCTAAAGAAAATTTAAAAAAAAAACCCTGTACTGTATGTATGTTGTCAGTGCCATGGCTTTGGTTCTACATGGAAAGAACTCATGATACTATAATAGACAAGAAAACTATGCCTATTATCATTTTTTCCCTAGCATTGCTCTATGCTCTGTGGCACTTTTGGTCTGTCACTTTGGTCTATAGATTAAATCTCTGGATTTGCAATGTATCACTATTAATTTTTGCTGACATTCATAGAGGAACTGCCATAAATTATAGTATTAAATATTTATGTTCAACTATAGAATTTATATTTTTTGCAGTGCCATATTAGCATTTCATTAGCATTTACCTTAAAGTATTTTTTGCCAACATGGCTGTAGAAATAAAATATATGCAAATACATTAGTACCACATAACGGATGTGTAATGCATTCACTTGACGAATAAACTCAGAGAAATCTTTTCATTTAACAAAAATCTGAATTAATGAGACAATTATCGGGGAAATTACAAGAAAACGTCCCCCTGCGCAGTTTCAATACAACTTTCTTTTTGTTTACTTTTAAAACAATGGGAGATACAGGCATCTCTGTCTCTTGATTTCTTTTTTTTCCCACATGCATCGTCATATATCCTGAAACCCTCCTGGTTCCAATGATCAAGGAAAATCCTGTAACACCCGGAAGACAAACATTACCATCTGTATTACTTAAAGATGCCAGTATCTCTCAGTGCATCTCCCTAATGTACATTAATGGTGGGGTCATTATTGCTCATGAAATTAGACTTTCAAGGCAACAGAGCATCTTTGGGGATTATAACTTATGTCATTAATTCAGAAAAACAGAGCCACTTTTTTTGCAATTAAAAAAAATGCTCCTACGCAGTCTCATCTCACAATTATCTCAAAACAAATAATTTGAAGACCAAAATTTAACAGCTTTTTGTAGAAACTATGATTTTTGTTTATTATTTAAGATGTAAGTTATGTTATGATGGCCTACGTGCATCTCAGTCTAAAGCCATTGGGAATTCAATCAAGCATTCCCTGAGGGTGCACTACTGGAAGACGCTCCCAAAATTATCTCATCAGCTCCATTTACAGAGGGTACTTCCCAAATCTTTCACCACTGCTCTCATTCCCGTCCCCCACCTCTAGTTATTCTGCTTCAAGAATCAAGCTGTGTGAGAAGTAATAAAACAGAATGGAAAACTGAGAGACACTAGATGTACTTATCAGCTTTAGCATGAAAGATAAAAAATCAATTAGTTATCACTGCTTCTAAGGATTTTTATTATGATTATTCATTTATTTTTGTTCAGTATTGGTATATTAAGGTAATTTTGCTTTGATTTTCAGGCTAGTGAGTCGGATTTGGATTATCCAATTTAAGTATAATCACACATTTGTAAATGCATTTTAAAGTTCTTCATAACCATCTTCCTCATCATACTGATAAGGAGTGTCTCCCAGAAGTGCACCCTCAGGGAATGCTCTTAAACAACAAAGTACAACAAGGTATCTGAGCAGGTATTACTCATATGCACGTGCGAGCAAATATTAAATTTTCATACAAATAGTACAAATACAGTAGATTTGGGATTATTTGCGAATTTAAGCTCCATCTTAACACTTCCCAGCTGGCCAATTACTGAGTTTCACGTTCCTTGCTAATGGTCAGAAAATATGCATACTGAAATGGTCTTTCTCTGCAAGCACATTCTGTTTATCCAGCATGCTTTAGTCAGCCAAATTTCTCACCCTTGAAACTGGGTAAACATGTAATAAAATGTGTCAGTGAAGCATTTCCATTGAGGAATAAGGAATCTAGTGGGGATAAAAGGGCTTATTTCAGAAGGAGGACTAGAGATGAATAGAGGTCAGAGAGACCGCTGGTGCCCAGTTGTTTTGCTCTCAAAGTCAAAATAAAAAACCAGGCAAAATTGAAGCCAGTGTGTAACATAAAGAGTTGTCCCAAGTGAACAAGGCAAACAAGCGTTGTTGATGTGAAGAGCAGAAATTGGAGCTCGCTTCTATCAAACAGCAAGCCAAGCTAGCAAAGTTCAAGCATCTCTAAATAAAACAGTATCAGGCAGGGAAATTAAAAGCCCAGTGGAACACCTGCGAAAACTGAGGGGGGAAAAAGAAGATAGCAGATAAGGCGCTGACTTAATTATTCCCATCAGCGGAAAACCAGCACAGAAGTGACATATTAGATAGTTCTGTCATTTCTTGCTTACTAGTAGAGACCATGACAGAGAGTACTAAGGTTGAGTGTGACAGATGAGGTGAAGCAATGCACTCTCTTTCATGTGCTGATATCTGCAAAGGTTGATTACTACATGCTTTATGGTGCCATGTGTAGATCTAAAAGAGAGCAAAGAACACAGTTTTGATCTAATTTCATCCCATTAATATGTAAAAACTTACTAGTTACTTGGCAACTTCTTGCTCCTTTAAGCTTTAAGTGTGCTTGTTTTGCACTCCAGTAACCTTTAACGTTGGTAATTAAGGAGTTTGTTCAAGAGAAGCTATTTATTCCTGCCTACTGCACTGGTTAAGTTTACATTTCTGGACAATATATCCCCTTCATAATTTTGGTTTAGCCCCAAAAGAATTTTACACTGTTGTTAGTTGTAGGGTCTTTAGCTTACAATCTGAAGTGCTTTGATGTAACTGAACGTAATCCTATGACAAATTGTTTTTTTGAATCTTTTCTCGAATACATGTATGTTTAAGGAACAGCCCAGAACCAGAGCACAAGGCTTTGTAACAGCTCAATGGCTAATATATATTTATAAAGTTATTAAATTTTTAATATCTTTTAATTAATATCAAAACACATGAAATGGGTGTGTAAAGTTGATCTGAGCAGAGGCCAGGAGGCAGAAGGAAAGGTGGGTAATGTTTTCTGCTCCTCTGATTGGTGAATGTTAGCCAAGTTCATTTTAAGGGTGATTAAAAGCATTGTCACTTTTGAATAAAAGACTTTTCAGTCAAGTCAGACTTCCGTTTTCTTGCTGTGCTAATGGGATGTGATATTTCTAATTAAAATTACTACTGCCACTGCAATTACAACTACTAGTACAACTAGTTAAATTAGTAAGGCTGGCAGTTCTGTTATTTATACTACAATTGCTGTCACTCTGGACATTGCGCCAGAGTTACATCTATTACACTGTAATTACACATCTTTTAATACAATCACAGGTTATAATCAAGTACAAGAAGTTTCTTCCCCTGTAAAGTCAAGTATTACTCAATGTGCACTAAACGGTACTGTGTATATTTGGTTCTTTGCAAACGTTTTATTTGTCAAATACATTTTGTAAAATAAAGAGCCTCTGCTCTTGGACTGCAGGTGCAACTGGTACTTGTTCTGCTCTACAGCTTCAGGGAGCTTGGTATAATGGTACATGAACTAGTTCACCAAGTTGTGATAAGAGTGGCCACCCTACTGCAGCAAATCTCTGTAGCAGAACAGCTGCAATCCGTGGTGGTTGAAGTTGATCGGACTGCATAGTGAAAGACTCACTGGAAACGTAGCAGAAGGGATTATCCTGGCCATTAAGAAAACAAGTCACCAGGTATACTTGGGTTGCCTACCTGAGTAGCCTGTATGTGGGAAACTCTAATAGTAACTGTACACGCATTAATGATAAACTCTCAAAATCTCAAAGTGTCCAAGGACAGAACAATTTGTTGTTTTTATTGTGTGTTCATTAGTTCACTTTGTACTTTAGACACTGATATTTATGCTTGCTAACAGACATCATGTATGGTATTGTTAGCCAACAATACAGTCCTCTTTGTGTGAAAACAGACAAATGTGGATCTTCTACCTCCTCTATTTACAATGCAAAGAAAACCAAAACCAATCCATACAGTCAATTTCTGTCTCTAACTCACAGGATATTAGTATTAGTAATAGTCAGTGTGCTTCAGTCAGTATAATTTGCCATCATTATCTACTTCCATACCTTTTTACTCTTCTTGGTATAAGGCCACAGTCTTTAAGCACTACTTCATATGAGATCATGCAAAAAAATTTCAGCTTGTGTTTGCAAGCTACCTGGTCCCTTATGTCTCAATCCCAACAACTAAACCCTAAACTGTGACCCTATATTATGGCTTGGGTTTTCTTATTAATATTACATTGAGCTGCTTAATACTCTTGGGCACAGCCCTTTATTGCAGTTTGCTCCATTATTTAAACTCTTGTAACTTAGAGTTCGATTTTTTATAGGATTTTCTGTGTACTTTTACCTGTGGTAAATCAACCTTTTCGTTTACACATATTCCTATGTGTCTATTATATATGTTCTCTATAAGAAACAAAAATACATTGCAGTGCATGACTCATAATAAGAGTGAACCGAGCTCTGTGGGGGTTCTAACAATAATTATCGTCTCTTATGGAAAAGAGTATTAGTAATACATAATCATTTAACAATGCAGAAATGAAACCCTTTCTCTGTGTTTTAGTGTTTCTATTCAAGAGCTGGCTGATCAATACTGAATAAATCAACACTGAATGCAGTCTAACTCCCAGCAGTTTTCAACAAAGAAGCCTTGTGTTATAGACCAACAGATGCAGTTACTTCATGCAACCAAAATATTTTTAGTGTATTATGTTCAATTTTGCTTTCAACACTAACAAAACATTTCCTTTATCTCAGATGTGACTCATTGTGTTTGCTGTCAAATTTAGTGTATCAGCAGGCTGAGAGTATCAGGGATTACTGCTGTTTTATGGTGAAATATTTTTGTGCTCTTCAGACACTCCATAGCATGCAAATCTCAACAAATGATATATCTTTATACAGATGAACTATTCACACCTCTGAGGCTTTTCAATTCAGGAGAAATGCCTTAGCTCAGCAAAACCCAGCTGAGATATGGCTGTAAATAAGAAAGTGATGCAGAAACTGGGAGGATGGATAAGTGCTGATGGGCAAGCACAACTGTCTTCTTACAAGACAGTTCATTAAACACCTTTCACGGCCACCGTGGCGCTGTGCCTGAAATAAAAAGTGCAATATGAGCGTATTCAGGTCAAGGGGTCACTGCTGTAAAAGTTTCAATGCTGAGACAGGAGCAAGGAGTAAATAGTCACCGACAGCGTGTCCTAAAGTCATCAGAGAAACAGTACTGACCACTTTATCTCCACTCCAGAGATCTGGCACTCTTGAAACAAAGCGCAGTAATGAAGACAGATATTAATGGAGTATTAACAATGTGGAGTGGCAACACTAAGTAGATTGTCTGTGGGAGGTAATGCACGACAGTGAGCTATTCCCCCAAGATAAGGTAGCTTTGCCCTATTTTTCAGAGCTGTCAGATTTAAAATGCTATGAGTGTGAACAGTGTTGAGTGTAATTTAATTTTGTCTGAAACTGAAACATAAGAGAAAAATAAAAGGGTCATCTGTCTCATGTGCTTCTTAAATTTGTCAGGACACTGTAATTAAACGACCTCTTTCTAATGAGAATCCATGCGGCTATAATTTCTAATGGAGCAAATGTAGCCATAAAGATAAGCAGCCAGCAAGTTTTGATGGACTTTTTGTGGGGCATACCACTGACAGAGAGGCAAATTAATGACCTCCCTGGAGAGTAGGATTGGTGTATGGGGAGGCTTATAAATAGAGCAGTGGTATGATGGAAAGTCTCTGTGATATCTCTGTGTGACTGACTGATTCTAGATGACCTAACATGAGTGGAAAAACAGTTTTTAGGCTGCAGCAGGTGTGTATTGTCTCGGACCTGTTTAAGCCAGGCACACATTTAACAACTGTCAGGAGGCTGTGAGTGCAAATGATAACTGACTGAACATCTAGTTGGGCTCAGTCAGTGTTTACAGTCATGTAGGTTGTAAAAGCTAGTAACCGTAAGGTGTTTTCATAAAAATTCAAAGAAGAAAAGTTTAATATTTGCATTGCCAGCAATTGATGTTGTTACTGTTGCCCGGGAGACAGTAAACTGATGGAAGCTGGAAAAGTAAACAAACAAAGTGTATACACAGGAATCGTGAGGGAGGGAAAGAACTGTTGCACTATTACACTGGATAAGTGAAAATAAATAATGATGTTGAGATGCTCTATGGAGCTGTACAGAAGAATGACGCTTATCATAGCATTCCATTTTCTATAGCTCATTCAGACCATGTCCTCCTGTGTACATTTAGGTCATGTTATGGACAAACAGGTGTAATCAAAAAGTTCTGGGAATGGGCCTATAAAAGTGATAAACCTGACCTGATTAAAATTTGGCTGATCTACTTTTCGAGATCTTCTTCTCTTTGTCTTTATCTTCATCTTCTCATGGAGCTCTGGACCATATTCAGTGTGGCTGCTATATTTAATTCACACTCTAATACCACTGCCTGAAACAAGACATGTTAGCCCCTTCGTCTTCTCTTTAACATAGTTGTATTCTGATTGGCTGTCCCACCTGTCTTCCGTTTGTCTTCAAACAGAAGACAGGTGGATGGGGCATCTGTGCTCAAAGCCAGAGCTGTGTGCCCGAGATGATTATATCATAGACACAAGCGAAGTGAATCAGTCCACTTCTAAAGTGCAGAGGACTGATTCAGTTATTAGGCTTGGGCTCGTCTCTTAGAGCCACTGGAGACTTTTTTTTTAAGAATCCCGTGTCACATCTTTAACCGTTTTAGCTCGGACATGAAGTATGTGCCTACTTTTAGTTTGCTAAAAAAAAAAAGAAAACAACAACCTTAATTTAATTTGCCGTTAATCTCAAAGTTTTAGAGATGACAAAGAGAGAGTTGATAACATGGGTACATCTGTGTTTATTTTCAAATGTCAAAAATCTGCATAGTCTCTATAAGTGAGCTGTTGTGTGTGAAAAGCACTCATATTTCCTGCCTGGCTTGTCTATTTGCAGTTAGCTCACCAGCCTCATCACACAGATGAATCACACTGCTGGTAGGACGGCACAGATGTATTTGTTTCTGTCTGATCAGTTGTTATTTGAGTGTAAACTACATGTTTGAATGTGAAGATTTATAAGCAATTGAATTCAGATAGTTCCAGTTCTACTCTATTGTGAAGTTCCAAAAATCTTTAATGATGTGCTTTTCATTAAAAATAAGAACACTCGACACTCCTCTTTAGTACTTGACTTGAATCCCAAAAGTCTAAAACAATCTACCCAAGCAACCTAAGCCTCGACTGAGGCACAATTCTTGTGATGAATCAATATACTTAAAGATGGAGGACAGCAACAAGGTGAGTGCCAATTATTAGGAACAAGAAATAAAAGTCTCCTTAAGTACCTCTGTACGCAACACCACTAAAGTGGTCCCTGAAGAAAGTTTATTTCATCAACTATTCTCTGCCGTATTTGACAGCTCGAGAGAGTTTTACTCATTGTCTTAATCATTAATATGTATATGTGGCTCACTAATTCATGGTTTGCATTCATTAGATAGAAACAACATCACCGCCTATAATTTGATTTGTGCTTCATAAAAATGACAGGGGAACAATTTTTGGTTCTGGATCTGTTTTGGTTGCACAAAATGTACTGTCTTTAGTACACTGATGGTAATATAAAAGTATTCAAGTCAAAGTTTTTACTGGCAGAAAGAGAAATTTGAATAAGCGCCTTTGAAAATGTTCTTTCTTTTTCTCTTGTTTCATTGAATAAATGTTTTTTAATAGATACTTATTCAAGAAAAAACTCCTATTAGCGCTGCTAGTCTGTACTTGTTCAAAGTGCAATGGCGCAATGGAAATTAGTCATGTCAAAGCAAGTGTTGGTGATAGATATGAAACAGGTGTTGCTTATTTCATTTCTAGGCGTCATATGAATGAAATGGTATTGGCTTTCTGGTTATTTCTGTCATTAGTTGCACCCGAAAAAGGTTTCTGATTGTTCTCTGACAAAAATATTCCTCTTTATCCAACATGCAAAAAACAAAGGAGCACAATAATGATAGTTTTTGTCCTGAGAGTATAATATATGGAATTAAAAAAAACAAGAACTTCTCTAATTAAATCTTTGTTCAATTTGATTAAACAAGGTTCTATTGGATATTTACTTGCCTAATATTGGAATGGATGAAGGCTGGCATAAACCACTTGCAAGTCATTAAACATGACCTTTTTCTTCAAACCGAAATCAATCCTCTCAAAGTCACTGCCCTGCCTTATTGACACTTTAAACAAAGTATACCATCCACTACCAAGTCTTTGCAGTTTCCTATGGACCCCAGTTATTTAAGTAATGTCTTTTACTGTTGTTTATTGCTGTATTTAACATTTTAAAAAGTCCATGTGTGATCAGTGCAACTTCAGGAAATAATGCACACATAGTTCACCACCACATGTTACTGGGCTGTCTGTCAATAAATAGTAACTCAGGATTTTGTAAGGTAGGAGGGGGTACCCTAAGATACAACACACTAGATGGATTAGAAAACCCACAAAGCACAATGAAAGGCAGGACATACTTAAATGATGTTGATTAAGGTTGCAGATGATTACATGATGTGGGACCTACACTTTGTAATCACAGCCAGGAAATATAAAGAACAGAAGGTAGACTCAGTCTGCTATGTGTGATTTCGAAAGCAAAGTTATTAACCATGACTGTGTTCATAACAGCTCAGGCAATCATTGTATTTGGATTACATCTGCTTTTGACACCTTTCCATCAGTAAACAGAAAATTTGCAACGAAAATCAGAACCTATAATCCTGCCAGTCTTTTATAACTCACTGATCCTTAATGGAAGAGACCTTCGTGTGAACCTCGGAACGTTTTCCTTTCCTATTCATTTCACATGACTGCACTATAGCCAGTAATATCCCTTGATATGGTAATTGACCGTTGGTAAACATTATTTATCATGCAGCTCCGCTGGGAAATTGCAATTTGAGAAAATCCTTCTCTTTAAAAATCTGTTTTCATTGTAGAGATTTTAGCGGGCGAGAAATCACTGAGCTTCAAATGAAGTTAAAAACCCCTCTGCATTTAGAAAGTATGATGACAGAGACGGCGTCTTTCCCTACTATTCCTTTTGGAAGTGTCAACTACTTGCAGCAAAGTTTTTTCTTTCTTTCTTGCCCTGCCTGATTTTAGGGGATCTTCATTTTCGTTTTTTTCCTGAGGTGGAAAAGGGAAAGTTAAACTAGGGTACTGATACAGGCTTTGTCATGGTTCCTGATTTTGGTCTGTGGACTTTGAGTTTGTTTATACTATTTGGGTTCATGTTAAGCATCCATCCACTTCCACTTATCCTTTTTCAGGGTCGCGGGGGGCGCTGGAGCCTATCCCAGCTATCTTAGGGCGAGAGGCAGGGTACACGCTGGACTGGACAGGTCGCCAATCTATCACAGGGCTAACACAAAGACAGAGACAACCAGCTGCACTCACACTCCAAGTTTACTTTGGCAGTATACCCCAATAAGAAGTGAACCACCTTGATAGTTCAGAAATCCATCATTAACACTGAATGTTCCTGGATAAGCACAAAGCCTGCTTCGCAGTATAGGCCTCTGTTCTCATTCTCAGCTTCATTAGCAGGAGGTGTTATTTCACAAGAATTAATAAGAACAAATATAGACAGACAGATAATATGATTGCTAAAATCTCTTATGTATATAGCTACGATATACAGCATATAAAATTCAAATAAATATTGGTAAAAATCAATTGTACAAAAAAATTAAGAACAGCTGAATTTATTAAGTTAACTATGCAAAGTATGAGTCAGACAATGAGTCAGAAGCAATCATAAAGTTACAAATGGGCATTTGTTTTATTGGAAATCTAATCTTGGAGTTAAACACATTAATTCGTGTATGCCACATCCATTGCTGTCCGAGTACAGTAGTTAGGAGTTTGAAGAAAGTGACTGGTCACATATTAAATCCCCAAAGCAGACATTTAGCAAAGAAATGTGAGACAGGCAGGAAATTTGCAGTGAACCAATACTTACAGAAATCACCATGGTAGATTTCACATACTCGCATGATGTTTACACTGTACATGAAGCATCCATTTTTTCAGTCACTGATATTTCCTCCGTGTGATGGAACAAATTTCCTCCATTTCCACCAGGCAGCTGTCTATACCAGGTGTGTAATGGCTTGCACTTCAACTCAGTTTCTCAGTCTATTTGTCTTTCACTTACATTTGGCACTCTATTTGAAATATCAGGAAAGTAAAGTATTGCAGTCAAAATATAGGCAGCTTACTTTTTCTTCCATTGTTATCCTTGAAATGTTTTTCATGTTGTCCATGATTATCTTTCAAAATTGACCAAGAGGACGCGCAATTTCTTGAAGAAAATAGTTCTTTTGTTGTGGGCTATAGAAACATGTTTCCTTCAGATCACCTCCACATGATGTTCCCTGACTGATGCTCATTGCCCTACAGTTATCCCAATGTCCAGCCACACACCCCTTAGCATGAATATATCTAGTCGTATATGCTGAATATGATATTTATTCTGGCAATTTGTATATTTTGCAATGGAGTAGTGTCCAGGCAGCTTTTACAAGAAGCTTTCTCTATGGGCAGATATTAATTTGACATTATGCATTCAAATGCCTTCAGACATTCTGCATAGCCTTTGTTTGGGTCTTTTGTTTGAATTTCCTCTTCCTCCCGTCAGCCAGTCACATCAGTGTGCATTGCTCTAAGCAACCTGGAGCTAGCTGACCATATTAAGGCAGGTCGATATGGCCTTGAACGTGAACTCTGCTAAAAACTTGACAATATTTTTCCTTCTGATCAGAAAAGGGCTCTAACCTTACTGCACAGAGTAAAATAATGAAAATTCCATCAATATCAAAATGTTAAATCTTAAACTTGAGGAAACATCTGCATCCTGTAGAGGACTTTTATGTTTTATTTTTTAAGGCTCCAGAAAAAAAAATCAAAAGTTGTGCATTAAAAATAAAGACTTCATATCAAAGTGAGAAGTCTCAGAAACCTTGGACACACACACATATATATATATATATATGTGTGTGTGTGTGTGCGTATCTATCTGCCGTTGTTTCCCGTCTCTCTTTCTCTCATTTTAGTATTTGTAGTATCTTAGAAATGGAAGTGTTGTTAATCAATACACGTCTATGATTCCATGTTCCCTTGAGTCATAATGCATAGTAATGTATTCCTGGTATTGATGTGCTCAAAGCATTCCACATATAGCAGATACTGACAGCAGCAAGCTGTCTGTCTCGGTTGTGTCGAGCAGCTAAATGATGCTGTCCTTGGTTACGCTATTATCTCAGGCACTGAAACCATATGTTCTGCACATGCTCTGTATCATTAACATGTTAAGAACAGACACGTCATGACATGATAGAGATGGATTCTTTTTTTAACAGTAGTTGTATCATTATGTACCAAGAGTAAAGCTTGAAAAATACAGTGTACCAAAATGACAATGTGACACTGTGAAAGGGATTACTTGAAGTGTTGAGTCCACAAAGCTTTTTTTTTTTTTGAAATTTTCAGTTCAGTGCTTAGCTGTTTGGTCTACTACTTTGCTGTTCTGGTTATCGCTCTCTCACTATTGATGTTGGCTGCAGCAGATAGATGTTTTCAGTGAAAAAGTTCAGAACTTGAACTAGTAAAGATTTTTTTTAAAAACATAAGCTGTAAATAGGGCAAATAATTGAATTATGTTAGCCGTTGAATAACAGCAACAAAATTTAAAATATAAAAGATTTGCTAGTAGGTTCACTGTATTAATTTAGAAGATATTGAGGATGCTCTGTTCATAAGTTGTTCACACCGCTTGGCCAAAATAAAATAAATTCAAGCGTTTAAAAAAAATAAATGTTTCGTTTTTCATATTTAAAGAAAAGTATTTTCTACTTAATGTGAGCTTTACTCAAAAAGACAAAAAGAAATATTTTATCAAAGGGAGCAATAAAGTGGCTCCCTCATTCACTTTTCTGGTCTAACCTCTCTGTGACCTTAATTACTCTGACTGTTGTGTCATTGTTTATGGAGCGATGAAGGGGAGAGGCAGAAGGAAAGACAGAGAGAGAGCGAGTAAGAGAATTGGGTACTGCAAGTCTGTGGTTAGAGAGATCCCTCTACAGCTACAAAGAGCAATGACATGTTTGATTACATTTATGTTTGATTGAGTTTAGTGCTCCCTTAAGCTAGCTTGGAGAAAATGAGATTTCCCCTCCCAAAATATTACTCTGCATCCTTCTTCCAAGTTATCCATCAAGGTCCTATACAGTTTACCACTTTGCCAGTTTTTACAGATCCCACAGGGCACTCTCTGCTTTACCTCTTACCTCTCCTACACATTGCACTCATCTAACCAAAATAAGGCACTAAGACATTCTAATGATTGCGTTTCAGTCAATGAAATCATTGGAGCAAGCTCATGCTGCGATACCAGCTTTCCACATGTTCTCGAGCACTGCAACAAACACAGCTCTTTAATTATTTATATAGCAACATAAATTTTAGTAGTAACGAGATGCTGTGCGCACGTACAGATCAGCAGAAATGCATTCTGCCGGCCCGCAGCAATACATTACATTACATTACAGTGTAGTAGCAATGTGATACAGTTTGAATAAGGCACCCTACTCACAACAAATAGCAAGAACCACCTCATACTGGCTATCTATCATTCAAATGAGCAAGGAAAATGGTCTTTTTCAGCTCATGTGGTGTATATTTTTTTTAATTGTACTTTGTTTGGCTCTTGAACTGTGATGAGCAAAACAAGAGACAAAGATATATTGCCTTTGATTGCATCAGACTATGTAAGTGTTCCCAATCTGTCAACTTTATTGTAAACATCCATCAGTGTCTAATCGCATGGATGCAGATCGGATGTTTCTTTATTTTATGTAGTAGTGCACATACTGGGTAAGGACACTATATTTTACCTTGCTTAAGTGTTAATTGATTCTTCAGTTTTACAAATGTGTTTTTGTTACATCATTGTGTTAAACTGTACTCATCTGATGCTGACTCCAACAAGTAGCCATGAGTGCAAATTAACACCTGTTTTTGCATTCAAACACCAGAAATTGTCACTGGCGTGATAATCGGCACCCATTTGCTTCTGGCTTTGTCTCGCTTTAGCATTGTTCCCCCACAGCAGAGGATAATTTATTCAACAGTACTGTTGCTTTTTATCAAACCACGTAATTACATATATGCATATAGGACTGTGCAAAAGTCTTGATCCATACCTTATTTAGTTTTTTTTTTTTTTTTTGGGCAGTAGGAAATAGAGACATTTGTTGAATCACATACAAACATACATGGAAATGCAGTATACAAAATAGAGTGTATTTTGAAGAGATGCAGAAGAGATATAGTATTTTGTATGACTGTCTTTACAGTATTCTTCAATGCAATCTGAACTCTCTTAGGCAAATTTTCTTGTAACTTCTTTAAACGGTCTTCAAGACTAGTTCTCCAGGCTTCCTGAAGGACACTCAAAGCTCCTCCTTGGAGGTTGGCTGCTTTTGTTCTGTTCTCTGTCAACATCATCCCACTCTGCTGCAATAATTATACGGTCCTGACTCTGGGGAGGCCGATACAGGCATACATTGTGGGTTTTTCTTTCCAGATATGCTTTTGCTGCACTAGCAGTGACTTTGGAGTCCTTGTCATACTGAAAAGAAACAAATTGGATGGTATTGCAATGGTGGACAAACATCTCACGGTACTGCATTCATAATTCCATCAGTTTTGACAAGATCCTGAACACCATTGGCTGTAATTCAAACGAAACCTCCACCATGTTGTTACTCTCTCCTGCCCTCCTGTGCACATGCTGATGACAATTTGAACCAAAGATTTTAAATTGGGATTTATCGCTTCATAAGACCTGTTGCCACTGAGTTTCAGTATGTCATCTGGCATACCTCAGTCTTTTCTCCCTGTTTCCCCCTCCTTTGTGACAGCCACCCTTCCACTGAGACCATTTCTGCTTTTACCACAGCATCTACTGTTTGACTTCAGCAAACAGTACATCGATCAACTGAAGGCCAGATGCATCTGTCAAGTCCAGTTTCAGGTCTTTGCTGGAATTTTCTTTATTTCTCAAGGACGTGCTTTTCAGACACATCTGGTGTCATCTCCTTGGAAGCAAAATATAAAGAAATGAGAGTTGCCGAGACTTTTGCACATTAGTTTTTGTCAATATGTGATTGATCTCTTTACCTAGCTATGATTTATTGTCCCATATGTGTATGGCTGTTATGACACAATGCTGACATTTTTGGCGTTTCCCAATAATCTGTTATTAAACAAAAGGAAATAAAAAGACTGGGAATAAAGAAAATCTAACATTACCACATTTTCTTTTTGATACTCACTTTGATACAAGTCAAAAAACTTTCTGGCCAACTAAAATCAATGGTGAAAAAACAGGAAGAACTCTAATTGAAAAGGCTCAATGGCATGTTGGACTGATATCTGACATGAACTCTCAGTTGGATTGCCGGTCTTGGCTCTGTTCTTTCTAGCCCAGTGCGTCTCTCTCCACCCATAAAGCTGGATGCTGTTGGTTACCTTGACATGAAGGACGTACATAAAAAACACATTAGTCTGGGTTATTGGTGTCTGTTCTCTTTGCTACTGCAGGAAGTGTCATTCTGACATTTAGCCTCAAAAGATTTTCTTCACATGAATCAAATGGAGTCTAAAAAAAGCCTTACCTTTCGGTAATATAAAAAAGCAGCAGTAATTGTTCTCGGCAGTTATGGTACAAATTACTGGATAATAAGCAGACCTGACAGTGCCAGTAGTAGCGTCACGATCCTTTGTAAAAATAACAAAACAAACTGACATCAGTTTTAAGTTGAAAACACGAGCAGTCATTATGCAGTAAATCACTTTCTTGTTTTCTACATAAAAACTACAACTTGGGTCTCTCGTGGACCCCTCTTTTCATCCCTGGTGACTGGTGAGTTTGTTGTGGTGCAGCTCCCCTACCTCTTTACAGCAACCCATTTTGAATTCTTTTATCATGTTCTCAGCTGAGGCTCCTTGGCTTTTTGCTAGAGATGCTCACAGATTGCCATCATACTGTATACCAACTCCATCTGGACTACTTTGGCAGAGAAATTGATTAGCTTATAATCTGTGTGAAAACTGCCATGCAAGTTGGTGTGATTATGCCACAGTGCAGCAACAGCCCTGGGTGACATTAGAGAGGAACGATCAGATGCAGCCCACATGCTACAGTATAATCTTTCCACTGCCACTAACATCTGATGTTTACAGTCAAGTCAAGACTTTTAATTAACCTGTTTTTATACAGAAATAACACTGACATTTATTTCAGAAAACCTATATGAGTTTCAGAAAGCAAAGCCCACACAAATTTTATTTCCTCAGAATCAGCTTTAACATTGTAAGTCGTCCTATTAATCATATCCAATTCCCGTTCTGTTATTTTACACTTCTACAGAGGCGAAGTAGCACACACAAGACAGACTGGGTAAACAAATGACTGTAAATTATGCAATCTATCAATACAAGAGGGACCTGCAAATACCAAGCTGTCAGATCGAAATGAAAGCCATTAGTTTGCAGCGATCAGAGGCTTTGACTACTTCCAACACAGACAACCTGCCGTAGTGCAGTCAGCAGCTATTCTATTAATAACAGCGATGATGGCACCTGCCACAAAGAGACAACATCAAGGTCATGGAGCTTACAGGTGTTCGCTGTAATCTGTTATTCAGACTGTCTCTCAATTCCACACATATATTAATTCTCATTTATTGCTGAAACACTGGCAAAGTAACAAAACTAAGTGTACTCAAATGTCCATATGCATACTGACATGGAGGCTGGAAAAAGACATATTTATGGATACCATCATTGAGAAACTCTTTGAACTTTGAAAAGAGCACACATTTGATCTTTACGCTACACTGCACAGCTTTTATAGTAAAATAGAGAGTGATGAAAATAATTTAGAATGCCGGTGTTCGATAGTCACTTAAGTTTAAGCCTGCAAACATGTAACATGCAGACACTGAACATAAATTCAATACACATCCTAACTAAAATATCTACTCCTTTTAAGGCAGCGAAACCCCTTCATATGGCTAGCTTTGTTATCTGTAATATCTAAAACTCAGATTGTTCAAAACATCAAATATGACGTAAGCTGCACTACTGGAAAGTTTTGCCTAAAGATGTAAACCTATAAGTTTGGCAGTGGAAGCCATTGGGTCCTGTGGATTTTGGGGTGGGGCTTCTGTAGATTGGGTTTGTGCTGGCAAATCCTGCAGTGTGTGTGTGTGTGTGTGTGTGTATCATGTTTACATATCTTTGTGGGGACCAAAATTTTGGAATGTTACTATACTTGTGGGGACCAACAGTCCTTATGGGGACAAAATTCCTGTCCCCACGAGTTTGAAGGCATGTTTGAGACTCAAAATGTGGTTTTAGTGTCAGCCTTACATCTAGGTTATGGTTAGGTTTAGGCATTCATTTTTGATGGTTAGGGTTCGCAGCTAGGGAAAGCATTATGTCAATTAGATGTCCCCACTAAGATATGAAAACATGACTCTGTGTGTGTGTGTGTGTGTGTGTGTGTGTGTGTGTGTGTCTAGGTGTGTGTGTGTGTGCGTGTGTGTGTAAGGAAATGTGTATCTGGTCAATTATTTCTTTGTTGTTCTTGGCAATAAATCTTATACCGCTGGACTGGGTGCATCTTTAATCTGCAATCACATTAGATTTTATTGGTAAGGCAATAATGTAATGCATTACGATATTCAGTAATTACATTACATTTACAATAATTAAGTGACTTGCATTACAAAGGTTCTTCAGTTATCTGTATGATGGGCAGATAGAAACAAAAAACATCAAACATGTTTTTTGTTTCTGCACATTTGCCTACAGTCAGTTTATTTCAGTTCACATGCACGGAAAAGTGAAATAAGAGAGCAATATGCAACGTTTGAGTAGTGGAATTACAGACAATACTTTTATACTACTTTTTAAGACCATGGTGGGTAGTCCCAACCATGCCCCAATCAGAACCAATTATACTACTAGCACAACATCAGCTATTCAAGCTAATCAAGCATCTTTACAGAGAGCATACTAACACAAAACTAGCAAGAGCCAGAGTGATGTTAAATCTGAGTGCCTGCTGACCCCATGACAGCAGCAAGACCCTGATTCTTAACAAGTAACAAGGGCGATGATGAGCCTCTATTTCTAGAGATGTTTTTCTCTGAAGTCTCTTTGGGCTTGTTTTCAGATTTGCTTTGTGGTGTCAACTTATGTTCATATTCCTCACTAGGATGGAGATTTGTACAGGTGTGGGATTGTAGCCTGAGGTTTATCGTGTTAAATGTTAATTGTGTGACAATGCATTTGAGAACATGAAATGGAATTACAATACCTTTGTGTACACAAAGGTAATCTAATGAGTAGTGTAATGTATTACTTTCTCCAGTGAGTGTTTAAGAAAGGCGTGACAAAGTCTCCCTGGGGTGGGACACTGCTCGTGGAAAGTGATGATGGTTTGCAGATTGTGCTGTATTGTTGTGGCTGATTAGGTGTATAAACTATGTATTATGGAGAGATGAATTTGTGAAATAATGGCAAACCTTAAATTCAAAATTAAGTTTGTTTTCGATTAATGTAATATTTAGGAAAATCTTTTTTTGTTTGTGTAGATGTTCTATCTTTGGATTAAGAGGTTATGTGCCGATTGACCAGTCCAAAGGTTGATATTAGTATAAAGCTATCAAGTATTGATTTACAAATCAGCTATATATTGTATACTGATTATGATGAATGAAGGAGTTCTGTTTGTTTTTTAAAACAACAACAGCAACTTGTTTTACTTGTCTGTGTTTGTTCAATATTTTTTTCTCCTAAAATGTGAAATAGAAAAATGTATGATTTTATTTGAACTCATCTAAATAAGAGAACGAGTATTTTAGAAGATGAAGTAGAAGAATCAAGTGCAAAATTTTTATTTTTGTTAATTGAGTGTTAATTTAATAATAATCTGTATGTCAAAGCAACTTTTAACTCCCCTCAGAGTCTATAAAAATCTACCATCACCCAGATATCCTCCTAAGTGTGTGTCTTAAATGTCTCCTGGGCTTTGCTGTTCAGTATCCAGTTCACCATTCTGAGCTTCTCGTCTAACTGAGCTCCTATTTTCTTTCCACATTGTTTGATTTAATTATGTTATCTATATTTGTCTTGTCTGGATTTTTGTGTGTGCGCTGCAGAAGATAGATTCTTTGTTAAACTAGGGCACCTCTCTCATTATATTCTCCCAGGGAAAAAAAAACTGCAAGAGAGTTTTGCACTTTATTATCATCCTTAACAACAAGAAAGTACTCTTCTTTTTTCCTAAATGATTAAGCGAATCCTCTCTGGCTCAGCGTATTTAACTGCACCACTTTCAGCTGGTTGCTGTGAAGCCATTAGAAGAGGAGGAGAAAAAGTGAAGCTTACATTTAAACAAAAATGGTGCACACTTATAGCACCATGTTGTCTGTTTCACCATTGGTTTTCACATTTTTTATGACTCTCACACTGCAGTCCCCCAATGCATTCCATTTAATAGAATAAACACAACTGACACGAGCTGTAATTACTGCACTTATGATTCCAATTTATTTCTCATTTAATGAGCAAACTGTTGGCATGAAAAAACAAGAAAAATAAAATCCCCTGTGAATGATTCCTCAATGCAAAGGGTTATGTTAAAAACACTGGTAGAGGATGGAAGGAGAATTTTAATTTCAGTGTGAGACTCTTGGCTCTTCTTTCATGAAATCATCCAGTCAACCACAGTTTGCTCTTTCTATGTGTCAGACCAAGACAAAAATAAAATATTGAACCAAATTCAAAATCATACTTCTCTGGCTTGTTAACATGGCTTTGCATGTTGTAGCTGTGTACCAGGCTGGAACAACCCGTAATATGGACTGGTCTTGTTTTTTTGGTCTTGTTGGTCTTTTTGCTTAACCTCTGCTACACACAATGCAAAAGTTATAATATACAAAAAACTGTTCAATAGTGGCATGAAACCAAGTGTTAAAAATGAAAATTGCCTACCAAAGTAGTTCTTTCTAGCTTGCTGGATGCTTGACATCAAACAAAGTCTAGACAAGAACCATGATCCATGCTGTAACCCCAGGACACATTTTTCAGTTTCATAATGTTGGCTCTCGGTTTAACAGGTTATGCTCAGAGTTCTGGTTTTCATTCACTTTTGTTTTTTGTCTTCCCAATAGCATATCCAGAGTGTGATATGTGGATGTTCGCTGTCTTAATTACTGATGCCATCAAACAAAGCTGTACAGGGAAGTAAGAGCAGTGCAACATCTGCTGCACAGTAAGGAATTTGCATGCATTTGGGTGGTTTTGCAGAAAACGTAGAAATGTCGTTTTGATCCATTCTAAAATTTTACAATTTCCTTGGACAAAAAAAACTGAAGTGATTTGTAAATCTCATTCGTTAGGTTTATGGGACAGTGAAAGACCTGAACGCACCTGTTCATCCCCTGATCCACTGGAAATGTCTGTTCAGTGCCTGAATGAAAAAGCCTGAGTTAACAAAGTTGATAATCACAGTCGTGTTACCCTTGAATAGGGTTTTCGATTTTGTTGAGCCAGTCAAAGTAGCAAAAATCTACCTATGTCAAACCTGCTTTGTAGTACACCTGTCAGGCTTCCTTTTTACTTTTAGTGGAAGGTCTAGTTTGTTCATGTGTCAGCAACTCTATTGGTCATTCTCATTATAATGTGTGATCTAGTGCATATTTATTGAGAGGATGACGAAGTTAAAAACTCAGCAGAACAGCAGTTTGAGCGGAACTTCAGCTTTCCCAATGGAATAACCCAAACAGGAAATAACCTAATTAACAGTAGAAGATGATAAATAAACTCTTGGTGAATAAAGTATTGTGTCTTCCATAAGATTTGTGCTGTGTTTATTAATTATGACTGACATGAACACTAGTATCAGAAACTAAAGCCAGTTTCTTATGAAGCGTCATCCTCGATGTCCTCTGAAGATTTCCTACTTTGCGTTGAGCAATGTTGAGCCAGAGGGCACACAGCGAGAAGTTACTGCAGCGAGGGCCTTATAGTAACTCTATGTGGAACTGATACTTCACACAGCAGCACCCAGGGCTACAGAGACTGGCTGCTGGATCAAAGCAACCCTGTCTCAAACTGCGCTCCAGGACATCCATCCCCTAAGCCACATATCCCAAGCATATCCGAGCTAATGGGACTTCCCAGACAGAATCATGTGAGTTTGAAAATCTCTAAATGATGGGAGAAGCAGGGCCACTGCACTGCCGTCTAAAAGGTTTAGATCTTGGCTCCAGCAGAGATTTAAATTCCAGCAACGGCAGCGTGCTGAGTCAAAGAAATGCCTGAGTAGCAGTTGCTGTTATCTGAACTTTGGTAATACCCTGTGACTGTGATTTAAAATGTATCTTATGTATTTTTTTCCACATTTTTTTCATCATACTGTGTGTATCATAAGGTCTTTTACTGCATATTTTTAGATAGGGATATCTCTGGGGCAGACAAAATGAAGAGCATACATTCATTTCCTTTTGATATGCTATCTCTGAGTCTATCTGAGTGACAGATCCTGTTGTGAGAGGGTAAGTACTGTGGCTAGGGGAAATGACACACAAAATATGCAATATATGCTATGCAATGCAGCGAATTTTCTATCGATGTAGTGCAACATGTTCTTACCCTTTTCTTTTTTTAGTTATTGGGCACTCCTTCCCGAGTACTAAACCAGAATCACTGAATTAAAAAAGAACTGGTAGCAGTACCAAAAAAGAAAACAACCGTCATATGCAGATTTAGGAAAGATTTAAGATTTTAGACTACATATTTAGTTTACGTGTTTACTCTATTAGGAATAGCAGGACATCCAAAAAATATTCAGTTAACATCCATCCAGTGTGCAAAAGTGCCTCATTATGGAGAGGTCAGACGAGAATGGCAAGACCTCTATTAAGGATTCAAGTAAGAGCGCAGAGAGGCATTTAATCCCAAACACTGCTTACAACTTTGGTATTCATGACTCATCAAATGTGGGTTTTTTTGACCATGTCCCACAGGGGCCAAGGCTCAGCAAGCCCCAGACCCAGGCCCAACCATGTACACACACACAGACACCATTCACCATGCACACACATTGTCGTATGTGGAAAGGCATGGGTTTAGAGCTGTGGAACTTCACCGACACACTATATTCAAGTGCTTAATTGCAATCAAACAGCACCAACAAACTAACTGTAAAACTGGCATGTCACTGACAACCAGCATATGATACAATGCAGAACTCTGGTCCAACTCATAAACACGAATCTCCACTGTTATTTAACCACAAAGAGCAGCATATCACAAAAAGCAATGACAGGGTGGATGTTTGCAGTAAGGCAGTAAGTAGTGAGTATGAAAGTGGAACATGACCTTAAGTTTAGAAGTCCCATACAATAGCAAAATGTTGATAGCATAGGAGAAAACTAACAGTGACATGCTATCAGCCACTTTTTGATCTCGAAGTATAGAAACACTGGGGCTAATCTCTTTACAGCAATAGTTCAAAATTTTTAAAGGGGTGCCTTCAGCAGGAAAAACTGCTCTGTCATGAGTAGCCCAGAGGTATTGCTTCTCGGTGCTTATTATAAGGTCAGCTCCTTTGTTGCACAGTGCTGTATACTGCAGTAAAAGGAACTAAGTGATTCTCAAGAGTCTATCTGTTGATAAATCAGTCTGAATTTAGAAAATAATCTGCTTTTATGTGGAAGCGTTGACCTAAAAGAAAATCAGATTGAGCAAATGAAGATTTATAAGAATATTAATGCTGCTATTTTATTTAGAAATTGAAATGCTGCAGACGGATGAAAAGTTCAGTTACTTCTAGATGCTAGAGGATTTTATCATGGCTGACGCAGCCACCTCCCAGAAATCCTTAGAAGCCCTGCAATGTTTGTCACAAGGTTTGCTTGTTATTGTGTGAAAAAACTATTTTAAATTTATTTTTCATACTGCATGCAATGGTTTTCAAGTGGTTTATAGTGGTGTATGTGTCATTATGTATGTATTCATTCCAAACTTTTCAAGCTAAACATAACCTCCTTGTCACAAGCAAAATCTCAATTGATTGTATAATACTGTGTTTGTAGTTGTCAATGCTAGAAAAAGTGGAGAATTATTATTCTTCAATGCATGTTTCAAACCAAAATGCACCACATTTTAACCCCAGATTTATATTCAGCACTCCCAAAGAAGAAAAAAATATTCCTGATCACACTGATTCAATTTTTATTCATCACCATACACAGATTTCGTGTTTGAGGTTACAGAATTTAACCAAGGCTAAATCGTTTTTCAGTTGCATTTCTGTTTGAGTACCTCTGTATGAGTATGAGGACTTTCTTCACTAAACTGTGTTTGTTATTTGATTAATTGATTTAGATAAAGAGATTTACTTCCTCCCAGCTGGTAAATAGTGCACCGGGGAGGGAAGGAAAACAAACGATAGCTCTGCTGATATTTCTGCTGAAGGGTAGAGAATATAAATCCCTTCCTTGGAATGCATGACTGCGCATTTATTTCAAATCATAACTCAGCGCTGTTTACATTTGTTGAACATTGCTATACACTCATCAATAATGCTAAAGGAAACATTCATTTACGAAAATGAGCTGATTATCTGTGAACGAGCAAGTCATTATTGTATTTTAGAATTGAACCTTCTGCAAACGCTGCAAATAGATTTTTCTCATTTATTTGCTGACAGTTATTGGGTTTTGTATTTGGTGCCTTTGGTATGTTACAGGTGCCTCAAAAGGTGATTTCCTTTTGCACTAAAGCTCCTACCCATCTGCCAATAATCAACATATTATTCAACGAGGAGTAAACAATATTGTCACAGTGTACTGAGTGTTTACCAGTCTCAGTTCAGCTGAAAACTGCCTCTCAAATAGTGGAAAAACAAATGTCTTTCATTGTCACTGATTAAGCCCCACAGGGGTGGGAGGTCTGTTCATCAGTGCCATTGTAACTGGAACTTTTTTAGCATTTGTCCAAAACAAAAGCAAAATCACTGAATTAGCAACAGAAGCAAAGCTGTGGCACGAGTTAGGAATGGTGAGATTGCATTCATGTGTGCTACTTTCTTTTTTTAATATCAAGACTTGGAATTGATTTTCTTCACTGATAGTCTTTTACCCCTCTAATATTCTGCATTTTCCCATTAGCCAGCTATAGATAGTATGTCTGCTGTGTTCTCCTTTCTAAATTTTAAATCTTTGCTGCGGGTATGTAAACAGTGATGAAATCATGTCTTATTCGGTGAAATAAATTTTGTACCATGTTTCGTAGTGTTACACCCTTTGAAATACTAAGATCCCTATCTTGAGAGCCTGTTATGTCTGAAAGATACTTACATTAGCTTTCTGATGTGAGAATCTTCAGCTCACTACTTGTTGTATGTGCTTTTTTTTTTTTTATTATTTCATGATTTCTGAAACTGAGTTTACATGTAGCACCTGCAGAAATGTGGGACAAAAAATATCTTTTGTTTCCACAGCTTAAATGTTAACTTAAAAGTGAAAGGAATAATTATTATAATTTTATCTTACTCTGTTGAACTATTATCAAAATAGTACAAGAGGGCAAATTATAATTCTTCCAGTACTTTTGTCTGTGAGTGCAGTGATTATCGCCGATGCTATCAGAATAAAAGGTGTATGTTGGAGCATGCCTGGAGCCTTTCTGTGTGGAGCTGCATGTTCCTGCGGGTGCTCCGATTACCTCCCACAGACCAAAGACATGATTGTTTAATTTAAGTTTAATTGGTGATTAGAAATTGGCTATGGGCACTGTTTGAGTGTGTGAATGTTTATCTGTCTCTTTTTGTTTGCCCTGTGATGAACTGGCCACCTGTCTGGGGTGTACCCTGCCATTTGTCCAAAGTCATCTGAAATAGCCTCCAGCCCCTGCAATCCTAGTAGGATAAGCAGCTAAGGGAATGGATGGATGGACTTTGTCGCCATGTACATACCTGTATAGTAATGACAAAAAGAATCAGCTGCATTTTCTGTGCAAAGCTAAACTGTTTAGTACACAAACTTTAAGCACAGCTATGCCCAAGTTGCTTTGTTACTGCACCAGAGCATACAAAAGAGACAGAGACATAAAAAAGCGCAAACAAATGCGTTGCTGACAGCTTTCTTCATCAATGAAGCATGTTGAGCTGGTCTGCTGCTAACAATATTGCCTCTGCATCTGAGTGTAATGAGCCTTGAGTTAAGCAAACATCAGATCACAGCCCATGCCAGTGCAACAGAGGTGTGTGTGTGCTGCCATGCCAACAGATGTCCGGAGCCAAAGCCAGGTACTTTTATAGTGATAATTATAAAGATGAGGACGATGATGAGCAGCTTCAAAACATGATAAATGGCGTTGTATCTATTCATATTCATTGAAGAGTATCATTAGTTTTTCAAGCTGGATGAACAACTCCAGGGTTGATGCACAGCTGTTACTTTGTACCTTTGGTCCTTTTATTCAAACACAGCTCAGACCAAGTTTGAAGTTAACAATATAAAATATTCCATTGGCAAAGGGGGCAGCTATAAAAAAAAAAAAAAAGCTGTACATTATTAATCATGAAAAAAACTGCTACAGGGCATTCAGCCCAGATGTTATTTGTAATGAAGACCATCTCCCACAAGCCTATCGCAGTAACATGATGTCAGGCATACAGTTGACCTCCTCTATGTGCGTCCATGACCTTCTGAAAACTTCACACTGGCCATATTATTTGTTATGAAAGAAGTTTTTAATATAACGTATTATATAAAATATTACACTTTGGAATCGCTATCTTAATTTGTCCTTTTAAATGTGTGTGCGTAGGAGTTGTACACTGTAAAACAGAATAAAAGATGAGACTTAGAAGAGATTGCAATTTCCTGAGCAAAATTGTGTTGGTGGGTTGCCATTTTCTGTATATGCATATGAACACCTGTGAAAACACTTGTATAACATACTCTCTTGTGGAAGCAGCATCAACCCAGAAATATTTTGGGATATGTCTCAAGTGAGACATTTTACAGATGACAAATAAATTAGTCAGAGCTGCCAGGTGAACAAAACTTAGTAATGCAGCAAATGTACCTAGCTTCCCTCAAACCAACTTTGGCCTTTCTAAATTAGTTTTTAATTACTTAACAGCTGACATTTTTTAAGCCTGCTTTTCATTGTAATTATAATAGGGAAATTCTATGATCTAGTGATCTGAGACATTGACCTATGGTATAGACTAAAAGTCAGAATGGCTCACTAAATCAGTTGTTGATTGTACTCTTTTGCCGAATGTTAGTTTGTTATTTTTTCCACTGGATGGCCAGTCCAGCAATTTGCAGTCATGAAAAATAACTTCATTATTACATAAAATAATCGAGTCCTTAGAAGGTTTTAAAATTAGGTAAATGAAACCTTAGATGAAGTACAAGACATGATATGTCATTCTTTAGTCAACAAAAGTTAAGCCAATACATAGAAGCAGTCTATAACTGTGACCACCTCTGTGAAAGTTTTAGCAGTTTGTTAATCTGGAGAGTTTAGGTATGTGTCAAAAACATCAGCATTAATCTTAAGAAAGCAGTCGTTGCTGCCCATCTATCTGAGAAGGGTTTTAAGATCATTTCCGAACATTGTTTCCATTATTTTATTGTGAAAAGGTTATTCACAAGTGGAAAACATTCAAGACAGTTGCCAAACAGACAAGCAAATTAACCGAAGGTAAGATCGTCTTCTCTCTAAAAAGAACATGGCAACACAGTTTAGGTTTGCAAATAGACATCTGAACAAACCTCAAGACTCCTGGAACAATGTCCTTTGGATAGATGAGGCCAAACACAAGAGGTTTGGCCATAATGCCCAATGCCATGTTGCATATCAGCAACACCTCACATGGTGGTAGAACGCTGATGATGCAGCCACAAGACATCAGAACCTTGTCATTGAGTTGACCAAGAACTCCTCTGTATACCAGAATAACCATTTAAAACTCGTGTTGCAATGGCCCAGTCAAAGCCCAGACAACAACCTGATTTGAATGCTGTTGCACACTACCCTCAGTGAGCTGAAGAACATTCTGAGGAAGAGGCCAAATTCCTACACAGCAATGTGAGATGCTGATAAAGTCATACAGAAAATGATTACTTGCAGTTGCTTCATTAGCATTCATTAGCATTAGCATTAGCCGCTAAATGTAGTTCTACAAATTCTTGAGTCATAGGGTGTCCTAAGTTTTTCCACACACCAATTCTACATTTTGACTGTTTGTCAAATAAGCAATATGTCATAAGCAGCTGTAATATGTCATGTGCTGTTCTTGAACTGAGGTTGTATTTACCTAATTTTAAGACATTTTTGTGGCATCCTGATACGTTCGGCCAGCCAAACCTATTTTTAATATTAACTGGTTAATTTCAGTATGTCACTAAATTAAAAGATCATGGACAGGAACCATTCTGCATACAAAGAATCAGCAGGTTACCTTTGTTGTCATGGACATTGTGTTATTCTCCTGCTCACATTTTTCTGTGCCTCAGTACAGCCTCGCTGAGCTGCCAGCATGGCAGGAGCCTCATTGTATTGTTTTAATTTGTCACTTTCAAAATTTATGAAAGGGAATAGTAAATCACTTCAGTACCCCTTTAATTAGGATTTGACCTCCTCTCTCATTAGTTCATCCATCACATAACATAATGTCTGCCATAATTGTTATTTAATTCTGATGAAAGTTTTACAACCAGAAAATCAGCAAAGCCAAGTGTAAGCATTATATATCTTATTAATAGTAGCATTTAAGTATTAGATTCTTAGCTGTGCGTTGCAGACAGTCTGTTTTATTTGTTTTTTCTATATTTCATAAAGAAGCACATCTACTGAATAAAGATTAGCATTTTGGAAACATACACCCTGAAATGACTCTTTCCTGAATTTAAAACCATATATTCTGTTTACTAAGCATGAGAGAGATTGGAATTTATTATGCTTCCTCCGAGAATAAGCCTGTGCGATTCATCAGACAGGGTATCCCTTCCTTTTGATTATATAAACTATCAACAGTGAGCAATCCACAGTCAGCCTCACTACAGTCTAATTCCTATTCACATCGTACCAGATGCAGTTTTATCTGAAATAAAACCAAAAATCTCCGCGTTGGAACACTTTGTTCTGAAACTCAGAAAACAAATTTGTGAATGCATAACTTCCTTAAATGTGTATCCGCTGATGAACTGAAAAGCACAAGGTTTATTATGAGGTTTTATTCATGAGACAATAGTAGTGTTTGCGTTCTGTCCATAACAGATGCAACATTGAAGACTATGCATATCCTAACAATGATCAAACGCTGTACCAGAATAATGTCATCCATCTACTTATAGTATGAGTTTAAAACTACTCTATGTCTCCCACTTCCAGTTCCACATCTACTCTACTATATGTTGGCAAATACAACCTCAGATGAACTAAACTACTATATGCTGTAGTGTTGTTGACAAGGACATCAGCGCTAATTAGCGGCAGGGGGCTGCTTAGGCCCCGGTGTTTACCTTCAGGTTAGCAGGATCTTTCAGGTTCCTGCACAACAAAGTATCCATATTTCTCCAGCTGTGAAGTTGCAGTGACTGAAGTGACTAAAATCTTCACAAAGAATTAATGAGAAGTACCAACCTCATCTGCCTATAATCTGTAGTATAAATATACTAATGTTCTTAGCGCTGAAATGTCAGGACAAAAGCTTGTCTCTTTGGGAAGCTAAAACCCTTCAAGCCTGCTTTTTTTATGTAACTGGTGTCATGGGGTGAGAGGCCATATACACCCTGCCAATCCAGGCTCAACATAAAGGGGTGATCTCACACTTTGACATTCCTATGGCAACAGTTATGCTAGTTGTTAGGTGTGTGGTGGAAACCCAAGCACACGTACAGGGTGATCATACAGAAAGGCTGACCGTAATGTTTGAACCCACAACCTTCTTGCTATGAATAAAAAAGACCAACAGTGCTAACCACTGCTCATAACCAAGGATTTTTCCTTTGTTATGCACAAAAAGACTGAATAAGTATGGCTTATTTGAAAGGGTTGGCAGACGGTAATAATAACATGGCAGCACAGCTCAAGTTTGCAGGACCAGCAAAATAGTGGTGGGATGATGATTTGACCTTGTTTTGCAACCACACGACCTGGACACCTTGCAGTCATTGAGTCGACCATGAACTCATCTATATACCAACATAATCTGGAGTCAAATGTGAGGCAGCTTTAGACGGCTAAAGCTTGACCGAAATTTGGCCATGCAACAGGACAATAATCCAGATAGAAAGAATAAAAGAATCACGGTGCTGTGATGGCCTTGTCAAAGTTTAGACCTCAATCTAACAGAAATGCTGTAGCGGGACCTTGAGAGAGCTGTGTATAAATGAATGCCCACAAACTTCAATGAACTGAAGCGACATTATAAAGAAGAGTGGGCCAAAATTCCTTCACATCAATGTGAAAGACTAATCGAGCCATGCAGAAAATGATTACTTCAAGTAATTGCTACTAAAGGTGGTTCTACAAGCTACTGAATCATGGGGTGCACTTCGTTTTTCACAGTACTACACAGGGCGCTTTGAAAAACTGTACCTAAAATGAAACTGACTGTGAGATTATACAAAGAGTTTTGTTAGTAATGGTTTATTGGGTTGAACGTCTAGCAAAGTGAGAAATTCTTCTGTCAGATTATGAGGACCACCTCAGTGACTTTTTTGAATATGATTGGTAAATGCAGGAGCTAATACTGATCGCCTGATGGAGAGCATGATTGCAATGTTCTGCCTGAACAAATCCAATGCTCCATTTCACTCAGAAGCAGCTGAATTCTCTGCTCTCTGAGAGACTTTCTCAATGAATCCAAGCTTGTTTTTTTGTGGATTATGTAGTGAGCACAATAGAAAGCACCAAACAAAACATTGTTCTGTCTCCTGAGTTTGCAAAGGTGCACACTAGACACAATCTCAACAACAGAGCCAATACCACAGCCCAGTGCTTTAGACTGGAACAAGCATGGTGTAGTCATTCTTGGATGCTTATGAATCTTTTCTCACTTAAAGTACGAGCTCAGCAAACATACTGGACGCCCTCAGTGGTCGGGATTGCAGCAGTATAATTATTCAAGGGAGACTTTCTGAACAACTTTTGAGCTTAGTTGCCAGTTTGTGATTCAAGTGTTACACAGAATGTTAAGTGGTCTCAGGCATGATACCTGAAAGCCACTCTGTGTTACCACATGTCTCTGTCTTGTTCACTCTTTGCATTCTTTCTCAGTCACAAGTGGGCTAAGTAGAGCTGAGAATGTACACAAAGCACATTAAGGACACATTAACATCGCATTATACACAAATCTCTCTTTGGTCACATTACATTCCTGCATTGAAAAGAGGTTAGAAAAAGTTGTGTAATAAGGCAAGAAAAGTATAATTTTCTAAAAAGGACAAATAGCATTTTTTCTCCATTAGAAATCACAAATTTAGTAGTTTAATATAGTTTAGACATCTAAATAACCAGCCTGTTCGCATTTTCATTAAGCCTAAACCAACCAGCTGCCAGGACTTCCAACAACATATGCTTTCAATGTAATCATATCTGTCCAAATAACAAAACCACAGTGACCAGACAAATGCTTCATGTTTTTACATTTCTTTTCATGCGATTATTATATGAGCCCTTAAAGTCATATTTACTAATCTTAATATCAAAATTAGTCAAAAAATGTTTTGTTTTCTTATTTTTCAAAGAAACACCACCAGTTATATTGAGAATCTTTAATTGTTCTTTTTGTATAACACTATTGTTGCTTTATAAGACCACATTGGTTTAATAAAAGCCAATATAATAAATCTACAGTGACGTTGCTGGATACTGTATTTTTTGCATTGGGCTATTATTAGGTCATTAGCTGATGGTGAAATGTGTAAGTAAAAATAAGCCCTTGAAAGTGAGTGTGCAGTCTTTAATCACCGATCCAGATGTCATTGTATCAATTGACAAGGTGGGACTGAATAATAATTGTAGGTAACGATATTTTCCAAGGTTGTCATTTTCTTAGTTTTTCAGTATGTTTTCTGCTTGTTACCTGTTACTGTTTTCCAAAGCTGTGTTTAGAAACCTGCATTTTTTTTGTTCTGCCTAGCCCCTGTGGATACAAGGGCCTTACTGTGACTTACTTCCATTTTGATCTACTTGTTCTGCCCCCGTTTCAGCATTTTGGTTGTTTATTCCAACATCCATACACACAACTGCCACACTCTTTCCATATACTCTGTTACAATACTACTGTTATGAAACTGAAAGTTAGCAATTGTGGCAATATATCCAAAGGCTAAGTCATGTCATGGCAATGTTTGATATGTTGTCACCATTGTGTGAAGGCACAAACAGACTTAACTATCATGAGTTTTAAATAGGTTTTCAATGATGAATCCAAGGTCTGTCCAATCTGACGTCACAGCACAGTACAGTACAGAAGCAGGCCAGCTTTCTCTATTTTATTATTAGCAAACACTATGAATAATGCACACATTGAGATGACACAAATTTGGAAAAAAAAACAATTTTGAACTGAGTTGGTCTTCATCAGGATTGATGTAGCTCTAAGACCGACAGACTGATGATTCATGCTGATTTTTTAAATGTGAGTGAGTCACACTAAGCACCATGTAACAGGCATAGGTTAAATGGGGCGGTTGAGGCTGCTTTTTCCAGCAGTCTTTATTAAAGGTCCTGGTGTGTACCCATATGGAAAAGAACTAGTAAAATCATAAACAACTCTTTTTTTTCCAGATGGGTAATGGATTAGGGGGGGAAGTGCTGTCTTCTATGAGCTTCAGTGTTTAAGGTCCAATTCATGTGTGGCTGTCATTGGAAGGAGCTGGATAATGAGCAGTGTCCAGTGCCTGAAGCAGACATTTATGACTGAACAAGGCCTTGATATAATGAAAGGCCACTGGCTTAAAGTAATCCAAGTGTGGACTCTTGGCCTCTTAGCCGGTGTCGCGACAGCCGCTGACAGCGGCTTAATTAGTTACAGTGGCGTGTAACAATGTAGTATTGAGAAGCAAAACTAGAAACAGCACAAGTGTCACAAGGCATCAGCGGAGTTAGTTTGTGCTCTCACATTTTAGAGATCTGAGATATTAAAAAATTGAGTTGGTGACTGTCAGCATCATCTGACAGTGATCACATGTTGCATGCCTTCATTGTTTATCCCTCAGAGCTTCCAGGACCACAGCTGGCAGTGATTTCCGACGTCACTTCATTCAATAAAGATCCCAGTGAGTTGCTGCCCTGCGTTGTTTATCATTAATGGTAGCTTTCTGTTTGTTAAACTAACTCAGTAGAATATTCCACAAGGCTTCATCATGTCAACAAAGTCAGCATAAAACTGTCTGTTTTTATGTAATAGAGGAGTTTATTTTCAGGCATGTTTATATCTAGATGGTAATTATTAACAATTCTAATTGTAATTCTTATTTTTAAATCAGAATTCTTATTCAATATGTATGATATCGTTTGTTTCTTCTTTTAGCTCAAGCAAAAGCAGCAACTTTTCTCCTAAAAGTTTGTCAAGGTGTCTTAGAAACAAATACTAGTTTGGGGATGATTTTACGGCATTGTCTTTGAGAAGCACCTTCACACTTTGAATCCTAGGTGTGCTGCTATTTCACATTTTAAAAAGGCAAAACAAAGCTTGACACAGTATGACTGAAACCGTTTGGAAAAACCTGTCGATTGTCAGTGGACTTAAAGCTCCATGAAAGTGTAATTTTATTCATTTTTATTATTTAACTGTGTCTTTAGTGGTGTGGTGGTCCCTCATAGTATCCATAGTAGTAACTATTAGATAATTCTGGTATTTTAGCTTTGTTATAAAGACCTCGTTGAAGGAAGGAAACCAGTATGCCAACACATGTAGAACAAAATGATATTGGAAAATTTAGTAGGTTTTCTGTTTTATACAGCCAGGCACTTAAAAATATGAAAACAAACAGTCTTTCCCAGCTACAGATAGATTTGTGACGGTTTAGCAGGTTGTCTTTTAGCTCTGTGTGGGCAGTGCTCAGCGTGGACTCGAGGACTTGAGATTTTTTTGTGACATAAATTTCCTTTTCAGCTCATTCACAGCATGCATGAATGTGAATTTTAAGTGATGTTCTGTGCTAACAATTGAAGCTGTATTGTCAATATAACATTGATGGCATGCAATTTTTTTTAACAAAGCCGCAGAACACAAACTGACAACATCTCATATTAGATCATGCTCTGCTGGAGAAACAGTTATGTAGATTCAAAGAAGCATTAATAAAGATAAAATGTCAATGAACAGCTTGCTAGAGTTTGATCTTTTTTTTATATTTTAATATCAGCTATCATTGAATACATTAGTAGCTGGCAGTGGAAAGCAATGGACACCCAGGAGTTTCTAGTGCACATTTCTATGCTTTTGTTTAAAAACAATCCATTGATGCATTTTTGAAAATGATGTATTACACTGTATGTATAATGATGTATTAAAAAATATGTATTACACAAGAGATGGATTGTAGCCTTCGTTTCCTGTTCTTAGATGATAGGAGTGGCACCCAGTCTGGTCTTCTTTTGCTGCTGCCTATGTGCTTCAAGGTTTGACATGTCAGGTGTTTAGAAATGCTCTTCTGCATACCGTGGTTGTAACAAATTAGTTACTTTTTCCTTCCTATCAGCTTGAAACACTGGCATTCTCCTCTAACTTTAGAGAGAATTGCCACTTATTGGATATTTTGTCTTTTTCAGAACTTCAGTGTGTCATCTTGACCATGCATACATGCCTAAACATTGTGAGTTGCTACCATGTGAATGAATGATTAGATATTCTCATTCCCAACTGGTCATATCAGATATCAGATTCCTTACCTTGTTCTGCCAGGGGTTTCTACCTATTAAAAAGGAATATTTCCTTGCCTCTGTCATTAAATGCTAACTCATGTCGGGTGTTGTCTGATTGCTGCAGTTTTCTCTTTACCTATAACATAAAGTGCCTTCAGGCCAATTTTCTTGTGAGTTGGCACTATATAAAATTGAACTGAATTGAATTGAATATTTAGATTAACAGGTGTACCTAATAAAGTGGCCGGTGAGTGTAGACATAATTTGTTTCATTGGTATTCACAGATCAGCAGTTATTGTTGTCCCACTTTCCTCCGTTACAACAAACATAAACTTTATTTCAAGAATCAAATGTTTTTCATACAGTTTTAACTGAAGTCATTACTGATATGCTGGCAGGTAGTATACAATAACTGCCAATTTTTAATTAAAACTGGTACACCTGGCTGGATTTTGCATGCAAAAGTTCCCATATTCCTGTAGCCACAAACAAATGTTAAATCCTCTTTGGGCAGCTTGTTACCATTCTTTAACACCCTTGGGTTTGCCAGTGTTGCTGCACTAAATTATACTCACAGTGGACCACTATGCCAGGGGGCATATCAGTAAGAGTCTCACTCGCAAGCGAAATACATAGGCCTCACATGAAGACAAAGAAACTTTAAAATATGCAGTTCCTTCTCAACCATGATATCACTGGCACCAGCACTCTAATCCATTACCCTAGACGCCTACACTGGAAGGGATCTGTGGATGCCTGATAAACAAAAACAGAAACAAAGCCTGAAGACTCTGCCCACATTTACTCTATGTTTTTCTAGCCATTATCACTCAGTGGTTAGGAGGAGGTGAAATACATGACATTATATACACCCTCCTTTTCTTGGAACAATTCGGGGTTATGTGACCCCAGGAAGCTATTTCACAGGCTGCTTAAGCTCAAGTTTTAAGGACTTGCAGGTGGCTCCATTGAGCATTTTGCCCTTTTTCCCCTGCACCACCGCAGCACATCCATCTCTTCAAAGTCATCCACTTTCTCTCCCCTTTTATTTGACTCGCCTGCTCTCTGACAAATAACTTCCCAAAGATGGCCTCAAGCAACAAACAATTGAGTCTCCCTTTCTTGCCTTTTCTGACACAACTAATTTTCCAACCACTTTATAATTGGTCAAGAGCCATTACAGATAGCTAATAAAAGTGGAAGTTGATAATTACTGTTCTGCCTTGGAGTGTCTGGAAATTAGGGATAGTTGTGGTTTGGAGATGGTAAAATGGAACATAAGATTCCTGCTAAGGTTCAGAATAATTAGATCTGGTCTCCCGGAGCTCTAGCTGGCAGCTCCGAATGACCCATTCTTTTGGAATAAATAGGAAAAGGTGTTAACTTGAGTAGAACTGAGTGCATATCATATAACTATAGTGGCATTTTATATAGGAAATTTAGTTTATTTTTTAAAGGGTTATTGTTACATGAATTAACTTGTGTAACAATATGAAGTAGCTATAACCAGCTTTGAGGTAAACACTGTAGAATCAAGAAAAAATGTGCAGCGGCAACTGACATCCTGTAAAAATAACAGAAGCTCTTACCCAGTGCACTGCTCTTGATGACAAGCTGTAGATAATATGGTACTTTGTCATCTTCTGAGCGTACAGGAAAGTATAAGCTGTCACCGTATCACCGTACTATCAAAGTCACACAATTTTGTAAAAAAAAAACAAAAAAAAAGCCCATGCATATGTTTGCCAGGCATTTCAGCCATCAGCTTCTCTGTTGATGTTGTGACTAGCAGTGTCAGTATAATGTCTCTCATCAGTTGAACTGTGCAGTGGAGAGTGTCCTTCTACATGCAAAACACTTTTGGGGTTCGCGTGCAGGCCAAGCAAGAAGAGGCGTGTTTGATGATATCCTTCATGATCAAGTGGTGCCGGACTCCCTAGCCTGCTGAGTGTCGCTCAAACCTTCCAGCTTTTAACAAGGTTCTTAGAAATGTTTCAGATGGGACGAGATCGAAGTGAGACTCAAAATAGGTGGGCATTTTAAAATGCTCCATCTTAGCCTTTTCACACCTGGAAGACATTCAGGTGGAGATTAACCAGCCTATTAAAAGACTGCTGCAGCAAGACATTTCAACACACTGGAACAGCACTTACTGCATGCTACATACCCTCATTGAGGACAGCACCATAAGTACTCATATTGGAGGTTGTTCATAAAAAGTACTCAGATATAAGTACTTGCACTTGGCCTAACAAAACATGGTAGCAGTACCTACTTACTCAAGGCTACACGGAGAGGTTTTGCCGTTCTTCATTCTTGAACACTTGCCCATTTACACTCTTTCATTTCATTCACTGTGAAAGAGAGTTGGAGTTGCAGAGTGCAGAATAGCTCACTTCCTTTACAGTTTAACTTGTAACAGGCGTTCTTAATTGTAGGAAGAAATATGTAGTCAAGTCTAGTCATTTTTCTATAAGCACATTTCAAAACAACATGGGTTGACTAAAGTGCCGCAAAGCTAAGCAATAAAGTATCAAGACTCAGTCAGGTTTAAATGCCAGTCCATGTTAACTAACCACAAAGTTCCTTTCCAACTGTTTTAATGCACTTTTTCATGTTACGTATGAAGAAACTCAATTGTAAATCTGAGTGCATCAGAAACCTGGAGAATAAAACATGACATCCAGGGCGCCGGGTTAGCTCACTGCGTTGAGCAGCTGACCCATCTGCCATGAAGCAAATGCAGAGGCTCGGGTTTGGGCCATTTGTTACGTGTCTTTCTCCCAGCTTTCTTGTGTTCTCGTCACTGTGGCATCACAAGAAAACCTAAAAAGCCCCCCAGTGAATGTGAACAAAACATGATCTGAAGCGTGTGGCTTAGAGGCTGCCCTTGAGGCTTACCTTCCAATGGCAAGACATAAAAATAACAGCAGATGATAACCTTCCTTAAATTATTACACGAGTCAAACATAATTCTGTTATGTTTCCTACATTGTTTACTTCTGCGACTGCTGCTTCTCTTGTCATGTCATCTCCGTTGCAACAGAACCCTAATATGTATTGTAGTTTTGGGGACAGAAAGCTATGGTTTACAGTAACTACTACAGCTATATATAGAGTTTATGACTATCCCCTCTACAATGAATAACATAATCTGAACTGTCTCTTGGTTTTTGCATGTACTCTTATCTTATTTCAGAAGCACAATATTCAATTTCAAAGATTTAAGCCAATCACTCAAAGATTTAAGCCAAATTCCTGTCTCGTTTGTTACATTCTTTAGCTAAAATCTGCGTTGCTGGTACTACCTGCTAGTTATCAAAAAGGGAAAACGAACTGCTCATGACTGCAAATACACTTGCCATTATGTTACATTCAATGTCAGAAACAGGAAACTTGGAGTCCCATATTCCATTAGCTAACAGCAGATTGGCCTTCAAGGGCAGAGAACCATTTAAAAAATTCATAATCAAACTGTGTACCTTACAGTCGATGAACATCAGTACATAACTGAGGTGAATAATCTTATGTCTATTACTATGCACAAACAAAAAGTTGACCTTAACTGCATCATGAAGCACTGCTTGCTCCAGTCAGTATACTTTCAAAAATAAAAGAGCACACTCGTATTTATTTCCAGCGTTGGTTTTATACATAACGTCTGCCTGATTTCCTGTGTGGCATGATGGCTGTCATTTATTATTTCTTTTTAAAACACTGTCTCAACATGCAAAGCTTTGCTGTGATGGTATAGTACACTAATGTCATAACATTTCAGCTACCGTGCTTCGTTTTGGTTCATGTGCTTTTCACACTTATGAATTCCTTGTTTTGAGCATATCTATAATCTATTATCTGCGCAATTTACCTTCGCTTTTTCTCCAGATGCTGTATCCTTCTTATATGCCCCCTTTTGGGTATGTCTTTTTCTTTTCCATCCTTTTCTTTCACTTGTAATGTACAGTTTTCTCCACACTCCTCAGCCTCCATACACTAACTAATACAACCACTCACTTTTGGTTGTGGGGCAGAAAGCATACCATCAAGTCAAAAGCAGGCAAGGTGGCTGACCGTCCACATTTTACACATTTCATTTTGCATTTTTAACACGGGCCTGACTTTCAGCAGCATTTGTGACATTCTCTGTGTGGCCTAGTAATAACCCATTTGAGTCCTTATTTGTTAAAAACCCAAAGCACCTCAGGAAAATCAGTCTGCTCCCGCATGCTTATCCTGCCATTTGCAGAAATCTGTCACGTCGACAGGAATCCTTGCTTTACGCTGCACTGTCATGACCTCGACAACATTCTCAACCTCATTCTGATGCAGACATGTGGAGCCTTGGACAGTGCAAAACCCCTAACATATAGTGTAGTGTGAGGACTGACAATAGGCTGCAACTTGGTAGACATTTTTTCTCCTCAATCGACCTGTTTTTTTTTTTCTAAAAGTAGTGATTGTATGAGAATTTTGGGGGGTTTATCAGTACTTGCCACTTGATAATACATTGCACTGTAGCTGTACTGTATCTGCTCTATGATTCACTTTAAAGTAACACCTGGATTTATTCCTATCCATTTTCGTAATGCTAGGTGAAGAAATACAATCTCTCTGGAAAACATAACAGTTGCATTCATTGTGTGAAATGTGTCTTCATTTCAATAGCCCAATGGCTGCAGAACCTTGTTAAATAGCATCCACTTTAAACACTTAACAGCTGATGAGTCCTGGGCCCATCTTGGTGTTTGTTTGTGTGTCTTACTTGTTCTTGTCATTAGGTGGCCAAACGTGTGAACTGATTGCTGTAATTGACCTGAATGCAGTTTAGCTACAGGCATTTTTTACATGTGGCAAGGCTTCCCCTTTGTCTGCCTGGGCAGTTAACACAATCCTCCCACGTGTTTCTAACTAGAATGAAATTGGCCTGGCATCTGTTTTTGTTTTTATTTGAATATGATAATGATTAGTTTGTCTGTTGCACTGGCAAATATTAAAAACTGTAGTATTGTTGACACCGTAGTGTTTATTTAAAACTGATTTTCTTTGAAATAATTATTTTTAATAGGGGGATTGTATATTTAGCATATTTGTATTTATATTTGTCTTTTTTTGAGTGATAATACTGACAGATGAAAAGTTATGAGTAAAACATATCTGTCCAAGTACTTAACATCTGCTCTTTTGAATGTAACGATGTAAACAGTCCTGTCAGCGCAAAGGAGGCTGACAAATTCACCACACCACTGAATAATTCAAAACACTCAAAGATTCCATTCATCCTGCCAGCTTTTAAACCTTCTGACTTCACTATTGATCTGTGTACTTTAGCTTTACCCCATTGAATGCATACTGAATGACCCCAGGCAAATGAACAAGACTGTTGAGGGCAAAGGAAAAGTTTAATCTTTAATGCAACCTTATTAAAGACTCACTATAGTCCGATTACAAGTTTCTCAGCTAAAACCTACGTAGGCCATGTGTTGTCATTCGGTGTCTCTTAGAAGAATTTAGGGTAAGTTCATCTGTTCTTTTAATGTTATGGGATTGAGTCGCCTCTAAAGTTCTTGAAGGCAACTGATTCATACCACCACCCAGCAAAGGTGGTTCAAACGATATTAATAATAATAATGATGTCATCTTGCTGGTCAAAGCTGGTTTGAGTACAATGCCAAAATAAGGAACTTTAGGCGAACACATGTCGACACTGTTTCCACGTAGGATCGAGGACCGCAGCGTTGTGAACGGACATCCACATAATATCTTCTCCATATAGACAGACGAGTATGTGTTCAAAAACACTTTTTGTACATTTAAATGTATTTCATTTGTTGCACGGTGAACTTAACACATCAGACTCTTACAATTATCTCTGTCTGTGATGTCAGTATAATAAACTCTGTTATTTATATATGAAGTCAGTTACCTCAGTAGGTTAACTGATGCCCCCTAAATGTAAAGTTGTGCGTTAGAATCACCGGGAAGGTTTGTGTTCTTTTTTATCTCTCATTGTTTTTCTTTTATAGTAAAAAACAATTCTTAAACCTGGATGCCCGTTTTAGATGTTGTAGCAAAATTAAGTTTGTTGTATTGTGAACCAACATCATGTTAATGTCTGTGATTAGTTCAACTGTCATTTTGGCACAGCTTTTCGACCATAAATAGACTGGACATTAAGAAAAGACTGTCAGCCAATGGCTATTCAACATCGATATAAAATGCCTAATTATGGGGTCGTACCTTTATCTCCCATGGTAGACTATGAGAAACTGTTTTACTGTACATTAAAGAAGGGAGTCTTTAAGTTGGTTTATGGATCAGATCTTTAATGTCACATCAATGTGAGCACTTGCAGTATGAACCAAATGAAATGGGAACGAATTACATTTCTTTATGGCTTCAAATGCTTTGAGAATTATGACCATTGTGTGTTCATGGTGTCTTGTATGGGTTTGTCTGCCAGCAAAGAAGTGTTGAATTGCTCAAAAGTAATGCAAATTATATTCCATTTGCATATATTGCTTAATGAAATTAGAGCCCATCCCACAGAGTCTTGTTCAATAGAATTTTCTGGCAGCTTTATCTCAACAGCTGAAACAATAATGTAAACAAGTGGGTGATGGCCCACTCTCAGTGGCTCAGCTCATGTTACCTCAGCCAGAATATGTCATAAAAATCCTAATTAAGTCACACCGTGATTTGTTAGCATGAATTAAAACCAAGGTCAACCTACACTTAAATGTTTGACTTGTAGATAGGGAACAAACAGGCACTCCCCTTCAAACTCCAATAGTTGGATTGTAAATATTTCATTACTGCTTTTTTCCAGCTTAACTTGCAGAAAAGAGAAGTGGGGCAGTGAAAAGCATTGATAGCACATGCAGTGTGCAGCAGTTATGAGACAACAGAGTGGTTTGACTGAGTGTGCCTGCAGTCTCTCCTGCTCAAAATCAAGCTGTGCCTAGCTAATGTCTGTAAGCAGTGCAGCCTGATTGCCTGAGTGTTTCAATCTAGTCGTTCCTGTGTGTACTTTGACATTGATGCCAACAGACAGCTAACTTCTCCATGTGTAAGCAAACCGGCTTTTTTTCCCCGAGGCAGATCTTTGAAGTTTAGGACCTGCAAATGGAAATAAAAAGAAACATGGGGGTAATACTCGTGATGTGGCTTTTACAAAGACTGATGGCAACATGAAATATTTATAACAAAGCAAATTTGCTGAAAACCATAAAACTCCACAAACTCTCACAGGATTGTTTTAAAGTTTCAACTGATTAAGTATTTTAACAAAACTGTTCCAGTTCACAGTTTACTCCCGTTTGATAACTTTGCTTTTCATCGTAATAGTTGCAGTGATATAATACTCAGTAATAGTTATGCTAGTTATGCTTTCAGCACACTGCCGAATACACTAAGAGTACTTAATGACAGACACAGCACTTAAAGAGACACTAGTGGGCTGTTGAAGGCCTCATTTAACATTGATATTCATTAAAGCTAAAGATAATGGACATCGCCCTAACTCCACTTCCCTTTTTAAGGCTCACATTGAGGCATATAAAACATTTTCCCTTTAGAAACAGTGACACACAGTACACAAAAAGCAGCCAGTGAATTTTGTTTTCATTTGTGCTGCTCAATGCCAAAAAAAGTTTTGTGAAAAAATAAGGCATTTGAGCATGACAAATTAATTCCCCTTAGAGAAGGAAATAATTATATAAGATGGCTTCATTTCACATGCGCATCATATAGTTTATTATGCAGCAATAAACAACCAGGTAACCAGAAGCATTTCCAAAGAAGGTGAGTCTGTTATGTATAATACCAACTAAAAATGTTACTTTTAGGCTATTCTAGGAACTATTTTTCCCAAGATTGTTCGCAGAAGACACAACATTAATACAATTTTGTCTGACCACAGTTGTCTTTTATGCTTTTAAAAAATTTAACAGTGAGGTAAAACAAAAAAAAGTACTCCACTGTAGCTTCAGAATCACTTAAGGTCCGTGTCAGGATCTGATGTCTCCATTAACTCTGACTAGTTGATTAACAGCAGAACAGGAGACGGGCAGATTACCGAGTCGACAGTTGTGGTTTTCACACAGTGCACAGGCGATTCTGTTTACACGTGCTGTTTGAAGATGAGTGAGTGACTGGATACATTTGCTTTTCTAGTGCAAAGTCTGCCTTTGCTGTTTAAATATTTTTCCCTTACTGTAAGTGGCTAATATTGTAAAAAAAAAACAAAAAAAACATATAAACCATGTGATCCTCCTCATTCAGTCTATGACCTTTCTCCTGATGATTCAACAGTAAGAAAACACACAGTGATTAAACCTAAAGTTTCCTCAGGGTTTATCTGAAAAAAAATCCAAGCACCACTGAAACTAATTTCTGTTTGTGTAAAAGTAAGTTTCACACTCACATTGGGCATAATTACCTACTTTCTTTAATTTAATATAATTATCTGAAGCTTTCCCCCCTTGGCTGCCTAATTGCTTATCAAGAGGGATATTTTCAGTTATACCATAAGAGGTGTTACTCTCATTTATGAGAAACGTGCTGAAGGAAAGGGATTTTTTTTGCTTTCTCTGCTTTCAACAAAAGTCTGAATGTGAACTTGTACATAGAAATGTTCTAATACATGAATAAAGGGCAAACACAGGGAATAAATACCGAGTGTGTCCCTCCTTCTTCTAAGGCACTTAACAGATTGTTTGACACATTTTCTATGAACAACATTTGTATTCTACACATGTCAATGCCAGAATTGATAGAGAGTTTAATTTGTAATGCTCATTCACACATATTGATTTCTCTCACACAAATTGCACTATCATCTAATGGCACAACATCACTGAATGACTTTGGAACAAGTCCACCCACCCACTATATTCATCTCCATGTCAATACTCTTCAAGTTTTAAGTAATGGTGACGCTCCAGCAGGGGTCAATGGGATATTGTGGATTTACCATCTGTACTCTTGACATTGCAATGTCATTGAGACATGTAATACAGTAAATCCGGGGTCAAACGAAAGACACCGAGTTGTATTATTAAATGTAGTAAATCCTCTTCCGCATTTAGAAAGGCATGTATGACAAAATAAGGAAAGTGACTTTGTTAATGGGATTAAACTGCCGCTCTGTTGACATTTCATTTACTACAAATCAGCACTGTTGTGAGCTTCCAGTGGCTCATAACAGAGGCCATGGCTCGTGCCTCAGTTTATGTCTTGAGTTTTATTGAGGAGCTCAGTGGGTTAGAGATCTCTGCCCTGAGATGATATCAAGGTATATGAAGGCACTAAAACCAGCTTGAGTTGTGTAGCTGCAGCATCCTTCACAATGACCCCAGTTGCCTCTGCAGTCAAATCTGTATAACCTGCAAAAGTCACGTGCAAACAGGCAGAAACTAAAAGTGAAAGCAATTAAATGCTATGCAATGACAGAATTATAATATGTAATGATGATTGTAACTATTAAAACAGTTTTGTATTGATGTAATATATAGGTGAACATATTTGATAATACAAAAAAGCTTGCTTTTTGCATAAGCTGCAGCAAGTAACAGAAGAAACAGGAAAAAAAACACTGTTAGTTGTTTATCTTCAAATGGCAAATCCCACCAGCTAGTCAGAGGGCAAAATATGAAAAAGCCATACATTCTTTAAAAGAAGTAGTTGAATGTGTTTCAAAAACACTGGAATCGAGAATGCTGTTTACTGGCCTTTTTAAAATAAGAGAGTCAAGGTTGGTTTATCTAAGTGGCAAACATCTAGTGATTTTGAAAGGCACAGACCTATAATGGAATCAGGTCAGGAAAAAATGTAACTATTGAAAGATAAATAAAATGCAAAACAACACTGGAAGCAACTGCTTTATTAAATGCTTTATTGCATTTTTCTGAACTGAATATTCAGAGATAAAATGGTAGCACACCCACACACAAACAGACAGGCTTCGGGACAAAGTTAACTAATTTCAATGTTATCATTTAATTTAAATTATAATTTCATTGTATTAAAATTAAAATTAATATAAGCGTCGGTCACATAGGTTGAGAGACTGGTCAAAAACTCCCTGGCAAACTCTGGTTGGTAGGGGAAAATGTGTATTCCCTGATTGGTTGACGAGTGATTGCTGGAGGTTTCTACTTGTTGCATAGTAATAATGTCTTTCTGTACTGCAGAGAAGGCATCAACTTATCTGCCAATATTCTCTAACTAACCACCAACTTTAAAAAGGAGATATATCTTCAAAAACATTTATCACTTAGTGAGTAGCTGGAAGATGTTTGCAGACAAGTCAAAATCTTCTAAGCAACCATGGCAATCTCCTAGTGAACTGCAAGGAGGTTTTCAATGCAGCTGCATATACCTTGTTGCAATCAATCATTCAACCCAAATGCCATTTTTGCTGTATAATAATGCCACTTGATTACCTGTCAAAAGGCTTCCATACTTAATTTATTTTGTTATTTTGCAGTACTTTCGTAAAATGTTATATCTCATTTTACATAAAAGTATATTCTAAGTATTACAACCACAAACAATGTTTAGATATAGGAACAATTATCTAACTTAGATTGCAACTCATATCACTTAGGCACAGATAAAGCACTTACATATTTCAGAGTGAGCCATGAGTGCAAAACTGTCATCTATATCTGTAATGTAGTAAAACTAAGATTAGATAAGGTGACCTACAAGATATCTTGCATCACGGGGCAAACTGCATATTTAACTGCAACAAATGGTATAATATGAGACAGATAAGCAGTGACTAACACAAAGCACCTGAGGATACAAAACAATGCTTTAACATGAAATGGAAAACACTGGTTCTTCAGAACTGTGGATGAAAAGCCTCATGAGAGATGACTGTTTTTCCTTCATATTAATATTCTTATTAGTGTTTCTGTCAGAACTGAAGAAACGCAACTATATGGGAAAAGTCAGCTTCCGTCATGGACAGATTATATAAGAACAGATCCAGTCATACACAGAGCTATAGAATAAATGTTTTCTGGTGAACCAAATCACAATAAAGCACACGGGTTAGGAAGCTGGCCTCAAGGGACAAAGATGTTTGTCATTGTTATGTAACTTAATAAAGACAGGGTGAGACAATAAGGTGTTATCATATTAAAAATATGTTTTTGCACAGTTATAAACATTGGGCTTGAAACAGAGACATAAGTTGATATAAGTTTAATATTAAAAATAAAAAATATACATTTTTATTAAAATTTAAAAAGAAATAACAGCACTCCGTTTCAATTTAGTACAAAGTGCACCCTCTGTCAGATAGTCCTGTGAGGTATCAGGATTATCTGGTCCTTACCACATCAGAAAATTTGGTAAATACAACCTGACAGCCACATATAACCAAAATACAGAAGCAAGGTATGAAAAAGTAAATATACCCCACTACTGTGGAACCTCCTTTTTTTCCATGGCAGCTTTTAGCCAAAGAAGTACAAGATAAATATGTGAGTAAATGAGGCATGGTGTCACATCAGCTTGACAACAGTGGGTCAATATCCAGGTGCCGGATTGTAATGGAAGGCCATCAAATTTTGATAGCTTAATGACTGAAGGTTAAAGAAACAAGGTGATGATGGTGACAAACAGACAGCTAGTCTGTAAGGATTCATTATGTTTTTACTGAGCGAGGAAGCTCTTGAGACGATAATTAGCCTGTAAATGAGAATTGATCCTCATGTGCCAGCTGGTAATCCGAATGTGTGTAAATATTTGGAGAGCATCTATCTTTGGCTATATTTACAGCTACTTTGTACACTAATTTTAGATATCAGCTGATTTCATAAAATGGGAGCCACTGTAAAATCATGCAAATAATGCATTTTTTCCTGGACGACAGCGATCCACCTTTGCACTGGCGATGTTTGAGGGTATCACAGTATAAGAGAAACATAATCAAATTCATGAGACTAGTGCGACCATCTGGTGTAAGAACATTAGACATGCATGCTAGAGCTTTAGAAATCAAGACCCAAGGAGTAAAACTGTTTTTAAACAGCTTTAAAAAGCTGAACAGATGAGTAGTGTACTGCCAGTATATTTTTCCCGATACTTTAATCATTTATCCTTATCCCATTTTTGCCTGTTAGCATAAATAAATATCAGCTGTCACAGTCACTAAAAACATCTAAGTCGTGCTGTTCTGTGTCTGCTCGGTTTGCATCTATCAGTATTTTGTCAACAAAACAACCCCTTAATTGCTTCTCTTGGCATGGATCTGAAAAATGACCTCTCTTTCCCATTACAAATTTTCTGGAGCTAATCAATGCCAACTGATCACACTAGCCTGCTGTGTTGGGAAAAAAAGTCTCTGGAACAAGTAAAATTGTTGTAATAATTTACATTTTTTTCTACATGTAAAATAATGGAGATAATTGTACAAATTCACAAGATGAGTATGATGCTTATTAGATCTAATATATTTAGTGAGATACTCTGATAAATACAACTTTGGGAAATTCAGATTTATTTTTAAATGCACCGTATTTGTGTGTTAAGCCTAGCATGGCGAAATAAACTTGAGCTCTTGTTAAAGAAAAAGAAACCAATAAAAGCATTGGTAGAGCTAATCACACTCAGAAAGGCCACCACGTTGGTTTTGTTTGTAAGGAAAACATGCATAGCTTTCTAATTAACTTTAATTACACACCATGTGAAGCTAAATATGTTCAGTGCACAGCTATTAAGGCAACCAGGCTCATACATATACTTCCTATTTTCTCATAACAAATATGAGTGACAGCTTGTTTGATGGATTACAGTGAATATATAAACCTTCATATCCATTATTACAACTATTACATGATTAATACGCCGGGACTGTGGTGGTGTCTCCTAAGGCACCTGGTATTTTGGTTTATACAGTCATAGTTAAAAAAGGGCTCGTGTGGTTCATGCTTAGCCAGTCACATCAATGGTCTCATCACACACGACAACAACATCTTAACATATGGGAGGAGGTTTCTCTAGAGAGAAATATAACATGTTGATGATTTGTTTATATGACAGCATTTGTTAATTCTAATGTTGTTGTAAATGCCATGAATTGTCACATCATATTGCACAAGATGATACAACATAAAATGTGATTGTCACCAAAAAGAAAGTTGGAAACGGGTAGTGACATTCAGCACAGCACAAAGCTGATACAACCAAAAAGGCTTTCTTAGTTACTGGCTGGTGCCAACATACTGGTTAAGTGTAGTGGTACTGCATTCTGGAACTGGGCAGATTTTGTCAGTAAAGGGTTCTGCTGCTTTCAGATGGCTACGAGGATTTAATGTACTGAGCTAAAATTCTTCATGCAGCTGGGCAGGGGTACCGTACTCAACTGGCTAGAGGGCAGTGAGTAATTTAAATGGCAAATTAAATTTTAGGTGTTATTGTGTTATTGCTTTTTATTTAGTTTGCTCTTGTTGACAAAGTGGCTATATTGGGAGTAGAGTCGCCTTGTGCCAGAAAGACACATGGTTTGGGGGTGCGTGTTCTCAGGGATTTCACCAAAATAATAACAACTCATTTCGCACAGCTACATCTGCATGAACCACCAGCCTATTTGCTCATGTCAGTGACTCACCATGAAAAAACACAGGCCATATTTTTTTCTTTAATGCAAAATAATGATCGAACACACTATTTTGCAGAAAAGGAACAAATAGAGAAAAAAAATATGTCTCAAGATTTTGATTCCTTTTCTTGTCATTTGAGTATGACGGTGCTTGACACAAGGCAGAATCACAACTTTCCCTACTCCTGTTTATTTCTCAATTATAGCTTGAATATACTCTTTTCATGGTCAGTCCCAACTGCCCCTGAACAGAAAGCGAGTCCTTCTGTGTGACACAGCAGTGACTCATGAGGAGCTCCATGTTGTCTCATGTGTTAGAAGGCTGGATGATGTCCAAGCTGCTTAGCCTGAAGACGGCCAAACTTTTTCTTTCCATCCCTGCTGGAGGGTAGTCTGAGGATATCGCCTGGCATTAGGCTGACAGAACAATTCCTTTAAGATCTCAGGCAACTTTACAGTGGCTCTATGAAAATTTTATTATATTGACCTTTTCTTCCTCATATGTTTTATATTTATTAGTCCGTGGAAGCTGCTGTGCTGAAATGAATAAATAACTGAGCTCTCTGTTCAGTCATATCTCAGCAGCTGACACTGTCACTTTGTCTCCTCAAAATAAAATAATAAAAAAGAAATTGCTCTCCCACAATCAATAAGGAAGCTGTCATGGTGCTATTGATTACTCTTCATTTAAAGCTGCTTGAGTTACTTAAGATTTTCTGTTTTCTCGTTTTTGTAGCTTTAAACCTTTGTTAAAGTCTGAGTAAATTTTAAGCAGCGCTGCCTCACACAGCAGGACAGTGATGGATTGGTGGGTTGATGGTGAGATTATGCAGGTGAGACAGCTCCAAGCCTTTTATCCCACGCTCTTTTCAAGAAAACTATTTGATGGCTGTGCTCTATTTGTGGTGCTCTGTGTGAAGATGTGAGGTTTTGTAAACTTTTATAGAAAAGCCAGAGCAGGGAACAGACACATTAAAATGCTAGAAATCGGGATTTTGCAACCACTAAGGTCTGGTGACAGTTCTAACACGGAGAACATAAGCAAACCCCGCTGGTATTTATATTGCGCTTTTCATTGTCAGTCTTGGCTTCTGGATTTTTTTTTTTCAGCAGTGCTCAGCAGAATAAAATTATACATTTAAAAAAGAAAAAACAGCATTTTTTCCCTCCTCCTGCTGTTATTTCCTCAGTAGGTCTGCTGGTGCACACTAATTAAAGGAGAGTAATTAATTTGAGTGAAACCTAACATATCACCAAAAAAAAAAAAAAATGCACAAGAACAGACAGCCACACAGTAGCTTTTTTGTCACTGTGCTCTGTGATTACCAGCGGTGGTTCGTGTTTCCTGCAGAGGGATTTTCAAACAGCAGGAGGACGGGGATAAAATACTGCCAGGAATAAAACACAAGGTTCTGGGCAGCCTTCACTCATGAATGTCCTGGGAATTGACCGCTTGGGCTTGGGTGAACAAAGTGAGTTGAGTTGGAACTAATCCTGAACTAAAGGAGCTGCTCCTCTGTTGTTAGAGCATGGTGGATGGCGGATGTCTGCAATCTGGGGTCGAGAAAGACGGCTTCACAGATTTGATTTGCCCAGTGTTAAAAGCCAAGTTGAGGGGTGTGCAAAAAAAGAAAACATGGAAATCTCACTGGTCTTTGACCAAATTCAGAAACATTGCTTGCTGTTTGTTTTTAAGGCAATTCACCTTTCTTTTGGTTTGTGTTGGTTAGCGTTTCCGGATGCATCGAATTAGTGCATGAGATTTGCTGGGTGCCGATGTGTGGATTTTAAGGAAAAGGGCCGCGTGAATAAACTAATATAGTGTGTTGTGCAGCAAATTACACTCGGAGGTGGATGAGAGCGAGTTTAGTCAGAATGAGTTCTCGTGTTCAAAGCCTTCTCTTCTTAATCATCACCTAGTTCCAGGATGTTGAGCCTCTGGGAATTTGTCAAGGCACACCTGAGGCTGCTCGCGAAATAAAGCACTAACAAGTCAAAGTGTCACATGTAGCCATACCACTATTATTTTGTGGGATGACTTATTACACCAAGGTTCCCATTAATTTCAGGCGTTTAAACCATTCTCATTATAAAACCATCAAACCCTAAGAGAGTCATCTTGTCCATCAAGTTTGAGACATCCTACAACGTTTTCCTAATCATTGTGTTATTTGGGCAATGGGTCAAATGGCTTTGGTAATGTGAAATGGGTAAGTTGTAGTGATAAACCCTCATAGAAAGGTCACCATGCTATAAAGGAAAACTTCATAACAGTCACATCTTGTCCTTCCAAGAAAAAAAATAGCAATTTTATGGAGCATTTACTAACTAAATAGCGAAATATGTCCAGTGGCAATGAAGCTGAATCAGGTGCTTCTCAACGCTATAGGTCAAACTGTCAAAGGAGGAAAGAAAGTGGAGTACACTGATGAATTTACAGCCTTTACTGATTCAAACAGGCTGATGTTTCACAATTACTCTCTCCTTGGGATTTATTATTATTAATACATTCAATTTCCTGTTTAACCAATTATACAATGAAAACTGAACAGTACACCAGAAGGACGTTCTACAAAAAAGATGGATTGGTTATCAAGCTGTTGAACTTAAGTGAGAGTTTTCAGTGTGTCACAAAGGTGGCTCTCTTTTTACCTGGTTTGGTCACCATAGTAACTAAGGCTGAACACGTAACCTGGTGGGGAACAGCTTATTATTAAATGTTTCACTTTAAGAGCCACTAGAGGCGCCATATTTTTACTGAAGCTTTTATTTAGAATAGAATTTATCATATTCTTTTAGTGCAATATAGATTCTTCGCTGTACTAATATGTTATGTAGGAATACATATCTAATGTGTTAAGCCGTATCTTACTAATACCACTAAATGATGCCCAGCTGTACAAGCGGTAGGTGTCGCATAAGGTTGGTGGTGCAGAAAATGCATATCTTTTCATGCTTGGTCTCGTTTACACAGTTGGAAATGCATATATAATAGAGCACAGATTAGAACATCAGTTTCCTTTGTAGTCTTATTTATCATCAAGAATATCTTTTCAGTCAATATAAGAAATTTTACTTCAATCTGATGACAAATTACCGTGATTTCCAGATCTCCTCTATTAAGCGGGAGGCTGTGGAAACTGAATGTACCAAGTAGCCCACTGCGTTTAAATATTTAAAATTTAAAGTTTCAGACCTTCAATATGTAGCTGTCATATTAGAAATTGTAGCACTGAAAGCACACCAAGCAGTAAAATAAATATAAAACCTTGAGATTTTTTTTGTCCATTTTACTTGTGATGACCACATGATTCACATGATTTTCTGCAGCATTACCAATTTGTCTTATTTGTTGCACACTGTTTTTTGTTTTTTTTACTGTTTTCATAGATGACTATCACCTGTTCCTAATAATATCTGTGATTGGAGTAGGCAGTGCTCAGCTTGATTTTGGGCAGACAAAGAGTCAAATTACATGTAAAATGCTCTTTTATGTGAGCGCACACAGAGGCAAAAGCAGAAAGCCTGGGTTTATAACCACCACTGTGATACCAATTATCTTTCGATGGGGACAAAGTTTTTATCAACCCAGTTGACACAAAGAAAGCCTGGCTTTGTTGAACTTGCTTTATACCCCTCAGGTACGGATTGTCACAAATGGTTTGCTATGGCTTTCTCCAGTGTGACTGATGACGATATAGTGGTGTCTCAGCCTTTTTGCACAAATAAAGGCTTTAATTCAATTCAATTCAATTTTATTTATATAGCGCCAAATCACAACAGAAGTCGCCTCAAGGCGCTTTATATTGTACAGTAGATCGCACAATAATACATACAAAATACATAAATTTGTGTGCGCTCCTTTTAGTCTAAAATATGTGTAAATAATATTTTGACTTACAGCTCGTCTTAACATAACAGATTAATCCATTATTAACGTACAATACCGATTTTTTTTGATGCCACTCCATTTTTATTCAGGTCCGACAGTGACAAAGATATAAACATTAATGTCTGGATGAATACATAGGCCATTAACAAGAGAAAGTAAAAAGCACGCGCAGATTTTTGAGATCCTTTAAAGTTTTCAGCCTATCGTCACTGTAGGCTGATTGGGTAATCCAATAAGAGCCCTGTCTCAACACAGTGAAATGCTGAGGGGGAGTAAGGCACTGTGCCTGAGGGGCTCTGCCTCTAATGAGGGAGGAGAGAGGCGGATGCAAGGTCTCTGCTTCACAGACAGCACAACAGGCAGCTGCAGAAGGATGACAAATTACAGGAAAAACCAACATAAAATATTTTAGTAGCAGCTTGAGTTTGCCTGGTACTGATTTTTTTCAAGTATGTCGACTGAACTCTGCTTAAGGAATGGACCACCATCCCTAGAAAAGATATTCCATCATTTGATGTTTTGCTAATGGTGGTGAAGAGTGCTTTCTAAGAAACTGGTGAAAAGCATGTGGAGATCTGGTGATAGAAAATGTCTATATAATTCCCATTAGTAAACCATTTAGTGACACTTGTGCATTCTATGGATCGGGGCATAGTTATACTGACAAAGGTCACTCCCTTAATGATACTTCCCAATAACTCAACAAATAGCAATGATCCGTCAGTTTAAACTGATTTATGGTGACTCAAACTTTTCAAGGAAAATGCCCCACACAATATAAAAATCATCAGATCCCCTCACTAAAAGGGTCAAGGATTGCAGTTATTCCCTTGATTTGTCACCTGTCAGTAGATAACCTTCTTCTTTGAGCTGCTTTCGGAGTATACCCAGCTAACGCCTCTGCTCTCTTCCTTCCATCTGTCTCCACTGTTCCAAACTCACATCTCCACCAAGGAAAGTACTCCAGACTGACTGTGCTTGCTTGTACCTAATTTAGAGAGCTGCTGTGCGGAAGTTGCCCAAGCTTCCCCCTCTTTGTCTAAAAGCTTATGATTGTCTCAGCAAGTCAGCTTCTATACCTGAAACAAGGTGCATGCTCCTGCAGTTTCTGACTGCAGCAACTATATTCCTCAAGCCAGTCTGTGGGGCTGTTTTCCATGATGTATAAGAGATACAATCAAAAGCCTGGGGCTTTAATTACACACAGTCTGTCTTGAGTATCATAAGCAACCAACCACTAATTACTTCAAGTGCTGGTGCACTCTGCTCCTGCTTATATGGTAGTATAAAGACCCGACCGATGAAAACACACCAAGAGCTAGACCCAGTGATGAGGGAATGAATAGAGAGAGCTTTCAACCCCAATCCCTGGGCGTAAATTACGTAACAATATAGTAAAATATTCATGGCACACCATGGGGACGGAATCCTGGCTGCTCTGAAGTGCTGAGCAAACACTTCACCCTCCACTAAGGAGGATAAGGAAAAACCCATAAGCAACGAGCTGAGAAACAATTGCAACGATCAAGATTGCAAGCAGCACTGGTTCCAATATGTTGAGTCTGCATTCTTTCATTCGTGTGCTCTGTCAATCAAATCATCAGGAGAACGCGATGAAATAACTTACGTTATGCATAAAGCCAAAAGAAGCTTCTGAAATGATCACTCATACACCAATGTACACGCTGTACTGGAGGTCAAAGGGACTCATCAGCATCATCATTCAGCTTCAGCCCAACATGTCAGGTGAACCTAAAAGAAAGAAGCTGAAAGAAGCTACACCCAGTGTTTGAAGTCAGCAGAAATGGTGATGTGGAACCTTCCTTACCGCTCAAAGGAGCCCCACTTATGTTTTTATGTGACGTTAATGATGGAGAAAACGGTCTGAATGTGACGAGCAGTGCTGTGTGAAAGTAATACGTTAGCTTTACTTACCAGTGGTCGATATCCTTAAAGGAAGAAAGAGAGTGGCTTCTGATGGACCTCAATAACTTTTACACCCTGATTTTCAACAGTTGAAAACACAAATAGTATTTGTTCGAAAGAGCCACGATGAAAGTTTATAGTTGCAGGTTTTTAATAGAATCACCAGCCTATGACATGCTTACATTCTCTCTATTACTGTATATGGAAAGCCATCTGTTTCTGCACCTGTTTTTATTTTTTAACTATACCTACAATCCCACAAACTAAATTGTCCACATTTGCCTAAATTAATTATTGCCTGCATCTCCCACACAATGCCTTTGAACAACTTTCAGGCAATGAGATTATTTTTTAGGGGTTTTCTTTTCCACTGGCACCATAAGAACATGAAAACCAATGCTTCTTAAATTGCTGTACTTTGCCTTTAACCATGGTAGGGGCTCTAAACATTATGGGGTCTTTTTTCTTTTCTTTTTTTAACCACAGTAGTAGTACCTTGGAGCAGTGTCACCCTTTAAATACTATGCACCTGTATTATTTACGCAGACAAATACGCTAAAATTCAGATCAACTGTTTTATTATACTATAACTTGCTTTATTTAGCTAAACATCAGCTAACAGAGAAATCAAGCAATTTACTGCAGGGGAGTATTACAGAGGATGGTGGATATGATGGAGAAAACCTAAGCAAAATAGGAACATTCTGCTAAAATCATTTAAGTTATTAAACACAAACATTGAATCCTAAAGAGCACAGCAAGGTATGATATATACATAAAAAAAAACACCCAGCACGCCCCTACGGGCGGTTTATCCTTCAAGCTCGGGTCCTCTACCAGAGGACATATATATATATATATATATATATATATATATATATATATATATATATATATATATATATATATATATATATAAATGTATATGTATCAGGAGAGAGAGCGAGAGAGAGAGAAAAGGAGAGACACATGAGTATATATGCAAAACCATTTTGTGATCTGGTGTAGTGTTAATATTATTCAAAATATTAAACCCTGTGTTATTTTTTTTTTCACCTGGGGCCACTTCTGGGCCCCCTACAAATCACATTTCCATGGCTTCCTGTTTCTCTATCTGTGTGATTCATGAGAAATTGTTCCGCCTGTCAAGTACAAAATAGAAGATAAGTTGATTAAAGGCTTTTAAGTCTTCCCAGTTCTCTACAATATTTATTTTAAATGCAGGAATATATTTAACAAAAAACTTTAAGAAGCATTGCCATTATTATTGAAACTAACTTTTCTTTTTTTGTTTGCAGTTGCTGTAAAGCATTTGGTGGGAGGATAAGCATCATCAAAGACAGAAACACAACCCAAGGGGAAAACCATATTTACCTGTTGTGTCTGTTATATACATATATATACAATATTTCTAATTCAGTCACACTGATCAGTGCCTATTTTCCAGACAGTCTTTCAGTCTGCTTAACTATCTGCCACATTTAAGGTGAATGGAAAAAAAAAATAATAATAATAATTGTCAGAGATGATCCAACGTGTAAAAAGATTACAAACAAATTGAGGTTTGACAATTCATTACTTATCTGCACTCTGTTTCCTTTTCTATGAAGTCACAGCACTATGATCAGCCTGTTTACTTCCCATGTTTTTTTTTTAAATAAACCAGGAAATGCAGTGATAGAACACCTCCTTGTTTTTTTGCCCGTTAGTCGATGACTATTGAAGGCTGACGCATTCACATGCTTTCCATTACCTAAAAGCTTTCTCTCTTCCCATTTGGTTCTACTGCCATAATAGAGAGCTGCACTAGAGTAGGTCATGGTAATTCAGCGTCAGTACTGTGATATACATAACATGCTCAGCTAATAGCTGCTCCCAATACCTCACATTACATGTCAAGGACATGGTGCAATTCTAGGAATGCACCTAAAAGTGGATTTGGCCATTCAGTGCTTGTGTGACCATTTAAAGATAACTTCCTTGTGTAGGAAAATACACTACAATACAATATACAAACTCTGTAATATGTCCACTGCTCTGTTTCCAGCTGCCTTTGTTATAGACGTGTTTGTCTTTTTCAAATATCAAAGTGTATGTCTTATTATCTTTTGCAATGATTTTTCTGTAAAAAGGTTGTTTTTAGCAGCCATCTCTTGAAATATTGTATAGTGTTTGCTACTTGAAGTGCAGTAGCAGCATCCTGTAGTGTTCTCCTCTGCCCCTTAGAGGGATTTGCCAAGTCATTCTCAAGGCCCTGTCAAGGAGGCTGTTCAAGCCCACTGGGCAGATACCTTTAAGGCCATTGTCCGTCAAAAAGGATTGCTGCTTATTCTGGCTTGAGCCTCTAGGGTAAATAATTTGTCCACCCCGGCCCATCTAAGGCCTATCAAAACTGTGAGTTGCACTACACTCACAGGAAACTCATCCTTTGCCCAAGAACACTGAGTTTTGGATGGTGCAGCTCTATGCCCTTTAGAGGAGGAAAAAAGGAAAAGGCAAAATAATTTATTCCCACAACAGGATTTGGCATGCAATTTGGAACACACAACATCTCACTGGCAAACTCCTGTCCAAACACAAGCTTGCCAATTAGCTGTGTGAAGATGTCTCACAAGCCTGTGAGTGGACAGGCCCTCCTCTGGCAGTTCGTGCGCCCTCCACAAGGAGTCCTGGCAGCCTTGTTTGGTGGGAAATTTGCTGTTGGAGAGCTGTAGAGCAGCATGAGGTGCAGCAGTCATTGGAGGCTTTTTGGCCTCCCTGGATACACGTCTTAGCTACGTCTTGAGAACTCTGTCTGGTGTCTTTGTGCTTGCCATCTTGCCCTCTGCATGAAGTTTAAAGGTGCATGTGTTGGTGTATTTCAGCTCTTGCTTTTCAGTGTTTGTGCTCTCTGCTAAGAAATGCCTCACAGTTGTCGTGTTTTGGCTTGAGCAGAAAGGATGATGATGAGTGCTTTGGTAACATCTCATATCAGCTCAGTGCGTACAAAATGGAGTCCTGTACAGGCTGAACTGATGTTGACACATGTCGGAGGCTGTTGGGGCAGTGTACTCACCAAGCTGTGTTGACTGCTTTCTTCTGCCTTGCTGTGCAGTAACACAGTTCCTGTGTGAGCTATGTCACCAACTTCCTTTTGCTCAGTGGGTACAATAATTACAAGGTTTTGTGACAGATTTTAGCATGGCACCAGAAAAAGAAGAAGAAGAAGGAGTCACTCCAGTACTTTGGAGAATTTGGAGTCTCACTCTGTGACACCAATCAGGCTTCTTTAGGATGGAATATTGTACTATTTACCTTTCTACTCTTTCTGTTGAGAAGTTCGTTGACCGTAGCGGCTGGCTGGTAGAATTTAAAAGAAGTTAAATCAGTGTCACAGCAGGTGTTACTGACCTGATCTTCTTTTAACAGACAAAGTCTGTGTAAATATCACAAAGGCTACCTAAAGTATTACCTATAATTTGAACAACAGTGGAAGCTCTAACTATCTCCTCTGCTCCTCAATAGCCTCTAAAAGCTTAAAGGATAAGGAAGAGGGAAAGTAAGCCCCTCATATAGTATATGTTCAGTCCTCAGACAGTTACATTCATACAGATTGACTTGCAAATTGTTAGTCAGTGAATTCATGAATAACTAATAAGAGATCCTCACTTGTCTTCAGAGACCAAGGGTTTCAATGCATAACCACTGTTTTATCACTGCTACCAAGTCTAAAACAAAGACAATCTGTTGCAACACAATCCTCATGCTCATTAGTTTGGATGTCGCCTGTAGTTTGGTTTGACAGCATTAAGCAGGTATTATATAAACCTTGTCAAATGTTGTTTATGTTTTGTTCTCATTTCACATCTGTTAACCCAAAACAATGCGAGTCTCATTTTATACTCTATATCCAATAGTAATGCAGGGAGCTCACGGTGCCATGCATGGCTTCCCTGAATTAATTAGAAGAGGGCTGACTGACGACCATTGGCAAATTAATGTCATTAGTGAGCAGAATTATGGTATAATGATTAGCGCCTAGTTTTCTGGACAGTAGGAAAATGTTTGATACTGATGTCATTTAGACTTGTGAAGAATAGACAGATAGGAAAGCAGGATGAACATGGCCTAGGAGAGGTTGTGTTTACTTTTTTATACTATATTTACAGTGTGGCGATGCTGATGGGGTGTAATATTGGTTATACTGTTTTTCATTGAAAGTCTAGTGAATTTAAGTATGCTGCACAGGATATGTTTTGAGGTATTCCCTGTAAAAAGCACTTTCCAAACATGATTAGAAAAAGGAAAATAGGAAGTATATATTGAAGAGCAAACTGACCTTGAAGAGACGCAAAATGTTGGCTACCATGATTGACACGGAGCTGGCAGATGCACCAATTACTCCCACCACTCTCTCGGGCTTAGTGATGATGGGCGGCCCTCCGCTGAGACATTTGACATCAGTTGAGTCTTTCTCAATCAGTGCCTGAACAAATGTCAGCGACTGTTCCAGAGCGTGGGTGTCCCGTGAGCAGGTGTCTAGGATGCGTGCCCCCAGAGTGATATTAGGCAGCAGCTCATTGTCATTATTGATACGATCCAGGGCAAATAACATGGCCTCCAGCCTATGGATTCCTTTCTCCTTCTTCAGCTCTCCACAAGCTTTGCCGTCATTTCCCCTCGCGTGCACCGGAAACAGCCCGCCTAGAGATATGTCCCCATCAATGCGTATTGAGTTTAGGTGTGTATGGCCCGGCATTTTCGGTTTGGCAGCCAAGGAGATCAAGACATAACAAGCCAGCAGCAACACCCAGCAGCAGACGCCTTTGTGGCAGCCAATCCATGCTCTCTCAAAGCCTCTTTGCAGAGTCATAATGAAAGGCTAAATCCGCATCCAAATACAAATTCAAGTCCTTTGAAAATGAAAGAGGTGTGCACACATATACCCACACACACATACAAATGTCCTGAAGGTTTAGCCGCAATATTTTTCAGAGCACAGTTGTCTTCAGAAGTCTCTTCTCATGGTTTCTAGCTCTGCAACAAATTCGCTAATACTAATTATGCAGCTGTGCTCTCTTTATCTCTTACCCTTTCTTCTTTCTTCTTTGTGTTTCACTCACTTTTCCTGCACCTGAGAGTTGTGGATACATGCAGTAACTAAACAGTACAGAGTGTTCTGAGGTGGAGTCCACAGAGAGCAGCTCTCATAAGGCAAGAACAAAGGTGGGAAGCTTGCCTCTCTTCTCTGGTTCTCCAGAATCACTCAGGTGCATTTAGCTTTCCTCTTGGTGTGTCAAACAGGCAGAAAGTTACAAGGCCAGCCAGTGGGCTCCACAGTGGGTGCCTGCAAAGAGAGAGAAGAGGTGTCAGAGGCCCTGAAGAAAAGAGCAGGAAAAGCCACTTTTGGAAATAAAAGGAAATGAAAGATGGAATGGAATCTCAGTCATCCAATTTCAATAAAGATGGCTTTATGCAGGGTTTGGCCTTTTATTAGTGTCAGTCAATGTTAAGGTTTTCTCTTTGTAGAATCTCCTAGAAAAGGCACGCTTTATAGTTAGTGTGTGTTAGAGAAGCTGCAATGTCACGCACGCTTTTTTAATTGACATCATATTCAAAGGGGCACATAATGCTTGCTTTGGACAGCCAAAGCTCTAGTCTAGTTTGTAGATTCTTAGATTCAAGCAGAAATAATACCAGAACCCAGCACTATACACAGGAAATCTATTCTGTGTTGCACCCATGCCTCAACTGCTTTCAGAGTACTGCAATGAATTATTTCTATGTGCCTTGAGCATAACTGATTTGCTCCTGGTTGGCAGTGTTCCATAGGCTTCATAACGGCACACTGCTCTCTTCATGTAGATCGTCTCCAGAGCGTTATACCAAAGGTTATGAAACACGCTAGCAAATTAAGAGCACATGATTCTGAAAATCAAAAACCACATTCTTTGACTTGTGAACTTATTCACTCTTTGCACATCTTATCCCTCATAGCCTTTCCAATCCTTTGTATCAGCTGTACTCTATTTATATATGTGTGTATGTTTGTGTCTGTGTGTGTCCTTGTATATTCTTTCAAAGACAACTGGCTTCCTCCACAGCGCCAGACTAATAGAGCAATGGATCTGGACACAGTGGGAGAAGCCTGCAGTTGTCCCTCTCTCTCAATTGACCATCACACACACACACACACATATCTGTCAGACTTTCCTTCATGCTGGTTTTGTATGCTAACATACAGCCCCCTGCTGTGTTTCAGCCTGTAACAGAGGACACAAAGGGCAAAAATTCTCTTAGGATCACAAAGTTGCGCTACAATGCACCAGCTGTCAGACCATCACTTCCGATTGGTGATATCTGAAGTCATTTTAATGCAAATGGAAGCATAGTGTAGTAATAGCTGTTTTTTATTTTAACATTTTTCTCTAATTTTGCGAAAAAAATTGGCTAGCTGTCTTAGAAGTGGAGGGGTCAAGAGATTTGCCGTGTATCGTGAATTATAGACAGACTTGTTTGTGCTCATCACGTTTGTGTTGCTTTCTTCAACTTTAGACTATCAAATTATAAAGATACAGCGCTAACACTGCACAGTGGCCTATCTTGTTCTGCCTCTCCCATCCTGCTGGGAACCAAAAGGAGATATTTATATCATTCTGCACAGATCATCCTTCTAAAACATAGCATTCATAATGGATGAAAGCCTACCAGTCACTGCAAAACATCCCATTCTGGGGGAAAGCCTCGAAGAGAAGGCAGAGGGAAAGGTAGCTACATGGGCTTAAATATGAAAAGAGTTGAAAATAGACAAATAGGTGGAAAAGTAACCTGACAAACAGTTTAAAATGGGGGTCAGGATAATGATTATGGAGTAATGCCTGCTTTTTCACCACTATTAACATACATTTTAAACAAAAGCACCATGTACAAGAAAAAAGTCCCCCATGTCATAGTCCATAATGATTCACTGAAACACATGTGCTATTATTTTTGTCACGATCCTGGGTCTCTGACCCAGCGTATTCAGTTTATATTTTGAGTTCTTAAGTTATTCCTTGAAATATGTTGAGTAATAGGTTTATCATTTGGTTGCCTTAAGTTTAGTCTAGTTATGTTTCACTCTTCTATGTTAGTCTGTCATGTTTCTTGTCTTCTTGTTCATGTTGTCAAGCTTGTGTTATCATATCTACATCGTTTCCTGTTTTATTTTGAAAGTCTGTGTCCTATGTCAGTGTAGTTGGCTTTCCTTCCTTTGTGTTGTTAAGTCAGATTAGCCTCAGCTGTTTCCTCATGTGTTTCCACTTTCAACTTTTTAGTTCTCCCAGTTTAGGTTAATGTTTAGTTTTGCATCAGTTTGTCCCGCCTTTTGTTTGCACCTTTTTTATCACCTTTTTTTTTATCAGCCATATTAAAATTTTGTTAATATCAAGTTTTGTTCCACATTCTTTTGTGTCTGCATTTGGGTCTACTATTCACAATTCATACAGTCTGCTTCGGCACACTGTGAAAGAACAAGCTGACCATGTTGGACACAGACTTTCAAAATAAAACAGGAAACAGCATGGAACAACGTAGACATGATAGCACAAGCTTGACAACATGAACAAGAAGACAAGAAACATGACAGACTAACATAGAAGAGTGAAACATAACTAGACTAAACTTAAGGCAACCAAATGATAATCCTATTACTCAACATATTTCAAGGAATAACTTAAGAACTCAAAATATAAACTGAATACGCTGGGTCAGAGACCCAGGATCGTGACAATTTTTAAAAGATTTTAAGCATTGGTGGCCCAAAATTCAACAACTGTATTTCTCTTTGTTATATTGTAATTTTTTTCCATGAGACCGCTGTACCAGCCCGTAAAGTGGGGACAAAAGCTCCAGGCTGGGAACTTCTTATTTCAAATCAGCCCATCCAATTATCATTTTGATTACACACTAAGCAGCCACAATCAAGATAATTACAGTGCACCTCTCCACAAAACAACCAGATAAATGCCTTGAGAGCTGGACAATACTCTGGTAATTGAGTCAGGTTCTAAGAATAAGCCTTGACATGTGAAGATGAAGTCCTGCCTACCTCTCAAGATCTTTTTAGAAGAGGTGGACAGCAGTGCCTTCACTGTCATCACTCTGGAACACCGCATACACAGTGGCAGCTTTACCAGATGTTTAGTCACAAGGCCCAGATGGGCAGAGCAGATAAACATCAGCTGTCTGCTCAGAGTATGAGTTGGGGGGAAAATGCAGAATCCACATAGCGACTGTCTCCCCTCGCTGCTATGAGGAGGAGCTGTGGTTTCCTCTGCACTCAACCAGAGTCCCCTGCTGCTGTAAGCATTACCACACTGACAGCTGACAGGGCTAAGGTTTTACTCCAGTAAAGGTTTCACTTAAATGGAATTACACATTTCTATGGACTAATTTGTAGACAATATTTACTGAAGTGTGTCTCCAATTCAAAAGACAATGAAGCTTTGTGAAATGTGCAATGTACTGTGCAGAAGCCACCCCTCATTTCTTTATATTTTGCTAGGAAAATGGGAAATGGGTGCAGTGTTTTATTGAAATGTGCAAACATACCTGGAAAAACACGGTTTGTTAAATTCTAACAAGCTTGAAAGTTAGTACTTGGTATGATCACCTTTATATTTCAGCACAGCCTGAAACCTCTTTGGCAGGCTTACTTGTAATTTCTTCAGGAATAGTTCCCCAGGCTTCTTGAAGGACATTCAAAGCTCTTCTTTGGATGTTGGCTGCCTTTTGTTTCAATCTCTGTCAAGATGATTCCACGCTGTTTCAACAATGTTAAGGTTCGGACTCTGGGGAGGCCAGTCCATGACTGACAGTGTTACACTATTTGTTTTCTATCCAGGTATGCTTTTACTCCACTGACAACGTGTTCGGGAATATTTTCATCCTGACAAATGAAGCTGTTGCCAGTCCGACACTTTCCACTGGTACTGCTTGACTGAAATCTAACTTTTCTGCACTCCATCACTTCTGACAGGATGCACAACACCACCGAATGAAATGCAGCCCCAAACCATGACAGAGCCGCCACTGTGTTTTACTCACTGCTGTACTCCTCTATACATACTTACAACGATTTGAAGCAAAAATGTCATTATTTTCAGTAATTTTCGTACAATTAATGTTTAATATGGCTTACTTCAGTTTAATCTGCCTGTTTCACTTCCTTAAGAATGGACTCTTGTTAGCCACCGTTCCTTTGAGACCATTTCTGATGATAGATGCATCTCTCAGCTCATGTGGCAGGTCATTGCTGGATTTTCATTTTGGACTGTCAGATACTGTTCATCTGTTGTAGATAGTTATTTTTTGGCCTACAACTTCTTTCTTTTCTCCTTCCCTTGGCTAGTTACCTCAAACCTTTTAAGAAGACAGTGCCCACCATGCCAAAATATGCCAAGCTTTTATCAAATAGCTCTTTAGGAATCATCTTGTTGGTGCAAAAATACTGTTTTTGCCATTTCAACTAAAGAAATGGAAATAAATTACAGGCTGCCAGTAAGATCAGGATCACTTTAATAATTAAAAGAAAGTCTGGTTCATAGAATCAAAGAATAATGAAATGAGGGGTAACTCAAGACTATTGCACATTATTATAAATAAAGCAATAATTTAAAAAAAAAAAACTCTAACTTCCAGTTTTATTATTTTTAAATTGGCTTGAGGGTAAGTAAAGGTAATTGAAAGGGTTATCATTTTTCGTTTTCAAGTCGTTTCAAGTCTTTGCAAAATTATAGATTTTGGCTGCCATCAAATGACATTTAGGACTATTTGCTGACGTCACATATTTATTTATTAATTTAGTTTTTATTGGATGAATTTTACTGACATTTGTTATACAGAAAATGTCAAGAAACTGAGTTGCTCTTGAGGATTTAAGTAATGAAGAGCTGCAAAAGGATTAAATACTAAAACGGAGGGACTCGTATACACCGTCTCAGAAATAGTTTGGAAAAGTACAAATGGCCAAACGATCAAAGATTGTCAACAGCAATTCAAAATTTTGAATCAGCCGTTGGCTACTTGCCAGCCACGACAAAGCCAGACTGACAAGCAAACTCCCACTGAGCCAGACTGTTTGAGGAAACACAGCCAAATCAGCAAATGCCTTGCTATAAAAAGATCTTTGTTTGTCTAATTTTTTAAACCAAGTCTGGCATTAGCCTTAGTATGAGTTTCACTTCGCACTTTATACAAGAAAAAGACATCACCGGGATTATAACAGCCACACACAACCGCACCTTCCCACCCCGAAACCTCATTCACAGTTAAAATGCAGCTTTCAAATTGTGTGAATAACATTTCAGCTATTCATAATAGCTGAAAAACCACTGCCGTTGGTGAACTTGTCACATGTCTTGAGTTTTGTTGTATGGCCTTTTTATTAAATAATGATCTCGAGTTTTACTATTGTTCAGCTTCTTTGAACATCCTATGAAGCTCAAAAGAAATGCAGCAAGACACAGGCTCAATTTTGCATTCAATCATAACTGCGAAGCCTCACAAAAACATGCAACCTGCTAATAGGTCTGTCAAAGCTGTACTGGGCACTGCCTGACAGTGATATCCTAATCCAACGTGGAACTGCTGTTTTGGCCGTTATGCTTCAGCAGAGGAGATACTTAGGCCCAAAAGACCAATATGATCACAGCCGAGAGCAGAGATAAAGTCCTCAGAACGCAGAACGTCACACTCTCTGCATGTCTGTGGGCTGGTTTGCTCAAAGTGTTTTTTTCGAGCCCTTTGTTTATACCTATTTACATCATCTCGACTGTGTTTTTTACAGTAATGTTTTTCAACTGTGCATATAAATGCGGCTGCTTGAGAAGGATTGTTTTCACATTTTTGCTGGTGACAAATGTTATCACTTGCTCGCTTATTTTCAGAGGCAACATTTTTACACTAGAAGTGATTAAAGTCCTTCCTCTTTGAACCACAAATTATAAGGAGCTGGTTGGGATGGATGGAAGACATATAAAGCCCAAAGACTTTGAGAATCGTGTCTACAAGTCGGCTCTAGAGTTACATCTGTCATTTTTTTAGGCACTATTGTTAAGGTTACATCTACTATATTGAACTAGACCACAATCTTATTCTATCCCTACCGAAGTGCTGCTAGTACCAAAGCGCAATTATATTTTCAAATAATGTTGGATATTAGCCTGGACTATTTGACTCATACGTTTGGTACAAAACAATTTTTGCAACTTCCTAGGTACATACTCGAAAGCTTTCCTCTTTTACAAAACATAATCTGTTCCACCTTATGTTTCCTTCAAAACACATTTCCTTTAGCAGAAAGAAATAACCACGGGCAAAAAAAAAGAAAAAATTGCAGGAATTTTTGCAATAGCTTCTTGCGACGAAGCATTTGAAAGCTGTTTTTAGGTTTTTAATCGTCTTTTCAACAGGAGTCCATTAGAGGAGAGAATTTCTAAGGTTTAGCTCTCTCTCTCCCTCACTCTTTTATGACACTGACATTTTCTACATTAGTTTCTGCTGAAATGCTGTACAAAATAAACATGAGCCTAATGATTATTGACGTCAGCCTCTAATACCTATTGTTTTTTGACAATAAAGGCACTGGCAGAAAAACAGCCTCTGCTTATTGCAGAGGAGAGTAAAGACTGGTCTTCTAAAAACAAAATCTCATTAGTTATGGTTTTCATGATGAAACTAGTTTATTTACACCTCAATCTATGATAAGAGGCGCATGTTAGAAGTGACTTGCTTCCATGTTGACTTTATATTGTTGTAAAATAGTTTCATAAAAAAAGAAAATTGATTGTATTGTCTTGTGCTGAGTTTACTTCTTTGTGCCATTTTACTCTTGCACAAAAATACTCAGGATCCCCTTGTTAAAAGCTGCTATACACAGTAAATAAAGTCATTCTGTTCTTTTCTTTTCAGAACCTAAAAATCCGTGTATCGTTTCCATGTGTTTAGATTTTATAAACGTGTGACTCTGAGAAGGAGCCGACACTGACTCAAATTGTGGCCACTGGGCATTAAGGGTTTTAATACCTTAATTGTCTTTCTTCTCACGCAGTATCCCCCGCTTGACTCCCCACCCCCCTAACTCTGCTTCACAGTTTGAAAACCTCTGTGCAAGATGATGGGACAGATAGAGCATAAGTAGTTTCCTAGTAAGAGTACAGAATAACCTTTGTGGAAAATGTTACACAAATCTCTACAGGTGCATCATAATTTGAATAAGTGTCACATTAATTCAGAGTAAAATGTTCCCTGGAAGATGAGTCATTGAAGGAAGAAGACAAAAACAAGGGTACAAGAGTGCAGGGCCATAGAAAGTGCTTGAAAGAACTAGAAAGCAGAGGGAAGCAAGCACAAAGCTTCATTACATGCATTGTAACTTTATATAGTAGGCTATCTGCATTCATTCCCTCTTTATAACAGACATCAGACACCCACCTCAAAGCTAATTCCCCTTTGCTCCACTACCTCCTTCCCCCTCTCCAGGGTACTGTCCATTAGCTCACTCCAACAGAGCTGGAGATATTAGGACCGATTCACACTCACTCATTAACACTTTCTCCATGCAATATGCAGATTCCATTAATAAACAGTCTGTGTTGCTGTCCTGGGGTAAAAGGGAAGATGTGGAGATCTGTGGAGAACATCTAACAGGAAAAATGCAGAACGGGACACAACAATTCTTTAAAGAGGTCATAGTTGGATAATAATGAGGTTTAAGATTCGCAGGTCTATTTCTTTCCTGTTTCTACTGCACTGATCTGGCAATATGGCATCTTTGTTATGAAAATGATCCCAAATGTGATTTATTTATTTATACATTTACACATCAGTGCAGACTGCATGTAGACACTCACACACACAAAAACCTCTGGTCCCGTCTGAAAAAAAAAGCCATGTACTCTGTGTGAGTAATATCCGTCTCTCAGCTAGAACGTCTTTGGTGTCTCTGAAAATCAAGATGATCCCTAAAGAGAATCCCAGAATTAAACTGTTTGTCAGTTGTAGTACTGCAGTAGTTAAATACCCTTTATACTTAAATGGGTTACAAGATGCAATTTCTCGTACATGTCATTTTAAGCCATGTCTCCTCCCTGCTGCATGTATGTAAAATCTGAGTTATTCATGACCAAATTCTTCAAAGCTCAACACACACATGAGCAATTAATGCTGGCGGGATTGTAGTCATATAGAAATGATAAGACTTTGTCCTTGTGTTTCAGTTATATCTAATTCAAAACAGATTTTTCTTCAAGAGAAGGAAAGATAAGAAATGCGTGTATAAGAGCCAGCTGAGGCTTTGTGTGTGTCCCATTTTGCTTGAACTAATTTTTCATGACACACTGCAGTTTACAACATCAACAGACAAAAAGCAGCCTTTGAGCTTTCCTGTTGAGGAGCTAAGTGCGGTGTTTTGTAAGTGCTTGAATCAGAATGTCCTTAATGTGCTAAACGAGACAGACAGAAGGACTGGACAGTATGAAGATTTAACTGCAGCTTAACTCGATTTACTCAAAACAAGGGTGCAGACACTCTCAAATAGCAACTCGCAAAGCAATCTATAAAATCACTGCGCTATAATGCATCCCACTTCAAAAGTGATTTGCTGAGATCTTTAGCCAAGTGAGAATAAGCACAAGTGATTGAACTTATAGATAAAGAAAGCTGTGACACTTCTGCTGCAGATCAATGCACTATTCATTCAGGGCGAGATGAATAAGAGACAGAAAAAAAGCTAAATTTGAAATGTATTGTTCACAGTAAGGACTCAGTCTAAGACTTTTTGGTAGTTAGTACATTTACTTTCTTTCTCCTGCCCAAAGTGGAAATTAGATGACAGCGAAAGAGCTAAAAACGAAGCTAACCGGCCAATTTCTTTTTGTCTTGATGACAAAATGAAACATTTCTTGTGTCTGCTACATAGTAATCAAATGAAGGAAGACTCTGGCAGCTGCCATGTTAAGCGCTGTCTGAATCCAATAAATCTCTCCCCAAGAGCAGCACCCTAATAGTCAAGTAATAGCTGGCTAACAGAGCTGAGCACATTTCAGAGTGTGCAGACGAGAGAGTTTTGTCACCAAAAGCAAATGCTCCAAATGTACCTCCTTCTGTGGCAACAATAGGAGGGCAAAGACGTATTTGTGAGGAATCACATATTTCAAATCACACATTGAGCTTCTAAGTATAGCCTGGGTTTATCTGCGCTCCCGAAGACAGAAGCTATGAATACTGCATCCCTCTGCTTGCTGCCACCCTGTCAAAAAGGGTTTCAATGTTGAGGCATGCTTGAATGGTTAAAGTGGAATTTTTATCATGAGAACACCAGTCACTTCTCCTGTGCATTTCTTTACATACAGGCGTGGGATGCAGAGGGGAGCTGACTGTTCCAGGGGGACTCAAAGGCAACATTATAGTTGAAAAAGATAAAGGATAAACAAAAGCATTTGAAGATCTCTCCAAACTCTATACAGCCAAAAGTTATGTATGATCCATCAGCTGAAAGTCACAGTTAAAATGAGGTTTCAGTGTTCAACGGGGGAATCAGGACAGGAGGCTGTTGGCTTACTGCTTTTTTGCTTCAGCTGTTAGAACCTCGTCATTTGTGCCGTATTCTTTAAACCAAGGTTGTCCTTGTAATTCCTGGTTTAAAAAGACGCAAGCAAACAGCGCTTCACCCATTCAACAAGGAACAGCTCTGCATCCCTGCCATGATTTCACTGTGGAACACCTGGACCCCATTTTCACTGGCGCTGCTGTGGTGGAAATGATCTTGCATCACTTTCTGATATATGATATATTTGAGGAAATGTAGGATGAGCTCCAAACCTAACTGGCACAATTATGCTTCGTGCCAGATGGGTGTGGTTTCCACACCATTTACGTTTGGCTCTAAAAATGGCACAGGCTGCATGTGACAGGATGGAACATTGGCTTATGTGCTGCAACATATTCCATGTGAAGCAAACAATGGCAGACACTAAAATGTAGTAAACACATTTATTCCACTCCCTGAATATATGCCAACATTTGCAGACTGCATTTTAAGACTTAAATACCTCATATTTATGATAGCAACCTAATACTTCATGCAACTTCTTTGCTTTAAGAAGTGCTCTCAGTACTTAAGCCAAATGACCTGAGATTTTAATAATTTTTCTTGCTCAATGGGATTTAGTGTAATATCTGGCACTCGTAGTCTATGTAGCTCTCTGACTCTGTCACTGCACAGTGTGTGGGATGCTGGCAAGGCCAAATAGACTACACCCTGACTGATTTGAATAAGTGTCAGCAGGTCACAGTAGCACAACCGTAATAACACATTTTCCCCAGTGTGCAGAACAACGTATTGATGCTCTGGTTTGATTTGTCCTCAGTGGAGGAACCTTGGCTGAACTGTCATGAATTTTAATTTCTGGCTTTGTACTGTGGTTTAAAGTTTTACCGTTTCCTTTTCACAAACAACTGGCTTTTATGGATGTAATTGATTTTTTAAGTTTTATAGTTTCACCTGAAATGCTTGCTGTGTTTTGTGACCTATGCAGTTTTGTCCTTGAATGTACTGTTTCCTGTTTGTTTGTTTGTTTGTTTTTGTTTACTTTTATTTTCTATAAAAAACAAACAAAAACAAAGTAATGTGTTGAAGGTGTAAGTGGGCCATGCCATCATGAAATATGAACTCCTTCATAGTAATATGCATTAACCTGCCTATCGGATTTAAATGCTTATAAACTGAGGATGCCAGAAAACCATTCAGAATAATTCCCACCCACTTTAACGCCTGAATACCTCCTTGTTAAACAGCAATTTTCAGTTTTGCATTTACATCATCATTATTATTATTATAATCATTCAATAAATTATAAAAACGTGGGCTTTAGAGAGACTCCTATGCTGTTTTTGTTATGTTTGGAAAGACCCAGGTTAGCTGTGCTTGTCTTTATGCTAAGGTTAATAATTTAAATACAAAGATGTCAGCGATACCAGCTCTGTCTATCACATCTCAGCAGTAAATAACCTCAAAAAAATTGCAAAAATGTTCCCTTAGCTACAGACAGCAACCCAAGCACGCTTTCACTAACTTGGTTACCATTTGTGCTAGAGACAAAATTGGTTTCAGAAAGATATTTGGTGTATCGCAGCAGCACAAAGCATTCACAAAATATCAGCCCCACCTACATTTTACCATGAGCGCTTTCTCTACCCTAACTCTACCTTAACTCCTTGACCGTTTCATTTTGGGCTGGAGAGAAAATTTCCTAGAAAAACTCTGGCATTCATGGCCCTGCCTTTTGTATGCGTACTATCCCACACATCCACCTTCAACTTCGAAGAGTCAGTAAGTGCTGGAACAAGAATACAATCCATGCAACACGGCTGTAATGAAAAAAAAGAAGTTGTGTTTATATCACTGCGTATTTCTTCTAATATAATTTCCTTTAGTCAGGCTTCTGCAGACGTGATTCTTAGAGAATGTGCATGATTAGTTGCAGCACACTAACTCCATTGTGTGTTGGACAAACTTTGATGTTGAACTTTTGGCACATCAGGCTACATACTTGTTGGCACTCCTGAAGGGTCCCTATCATTAAAAACCATATACCCTCTTAGGTACACTCTCTTCCTCACGCTGTCATTTTCACTTTTTAGTGGCATTATTACTAAAAAAAAAGAAGAAGAAGAAGAAGCAAAGCCCAGTTTGTTTAATGCTATTTGCCAACACTGAAATCTCTTCTATTTTGCCATTCATCTCTTCTTAGAGGGATCTATCCAGCTTCAAAGGGTATCCCGTCAGCCTTTGGTCTGATGACACGGATTTAATCCCCAGACTAAAGATTTTATAAAAGTGATTTTTTTTACCCTTCTCCTTGTCAAATGTGCATGCTGGGCAGCTGGAGTGTGGCTGAAAGAGCGTGTTATGATACTGCCAAGAGGAGCGGGACTGAGGATAGAATACAGGAACACAAACAGCGAATCAAAGGGTATTAGGTTGTAAGCTTTGCATCATTGGTAATTGGGTTGCCAGAGCAATTTATTAAAACCTGACACTTTTTCCCCAGTTCCAAGCAGTTTTCTGTGATATTTAACAGATGGTGTCTTGCAAACCAATAACTAGGTATAGCCAAGCTCAAATACAGGCAAATGAATATTTCAGTAGCTTGAAGAAAGTATTTGTGTATCACCCAACAGAGACACAAACAAACTAACAAAGGACTAAGAGAAAGTTTAACATTCTGTAATTGCTTAATCTGGTATACCCATGACAATTTCCTTTTTTAAATCTTAAGTGATTTGTTTGAAAGCAGTATTCCCTGGCTTGGTGTAAAGGGGTTGTTGCTTTTGCATCCCTAGATAACAGCAGTCAAACTCACCATATATATGTCTCAGTTTAAACATTAATCTCTTGTTCTTGTACTATTTAAATTAGATACATTATTTCAAAATCAGTGCATTACATTTTATTTGCAGTTACTGTAGAGAGATTCCCAATTTCCATGAAAATAGGACTGGAGATTTGCCTTGACTTGCCTTAGCTGTGAACTCAAAACCTAAAATTTGACCTTACAGCTGCTTTTAAATTCAAGGAGAGCTGAAGTCAGTCATAATGCATACATATATCTCTTAGAGCTGGTCTAACACATGGCTTTGTGACAGTTGCCCCAAGCTTTGCTACAGGGCCTGTCCGCTGTGATCCTGCTGCCTTTAGAAGCCTCTGACCTGTTCTCCTACTGGGGCTGTTTGAGGGCTGAAAAGTAGTGGCTCTGACTTTTTTTGGGGGGGGGGGGACTTCTTACAGTAAGCTAAAAATTAGTAGTGAGGTACAAAGATTGGATGTGTTAATCTCCAAATGAGATGATGATGGCCTGTCCAGCTGTCCATCAATCACACAAGTTCCAAGTGCTGAATACCAGTATTAATTAATAGGCAGTGTGTGTTTCTTTTTGTTTTGCTATTTTTGCCTTTTTTATGCTAATAGAGTGGACAAAGATATGAAATATGGTAAAAGAGAAGGGCAATGAAACGCAGCAAATGGTTTACCCAGCAACAAATCGAACATTAAATCCACACTTAGAGTAAATTAAGCCTTGCAGTTTTGCAGTGAGACTGCTGAACATAGCACTAAAATGACTTAAGATGTATGACAACAAATATCTTAATATAACAATTTTGATTAAATTTTACTGAAACTAAATAACAGAGCTTTTACCTGACACGATGAGTACTTTACAAGTATATGTACATTTTTCTTTGTAAAAAAAAACCCCAAACTTTGCTACACACTTTTTAGTGCAATGCTAAGAAGACAAAGAAACACACACACACACATATCATAATCTAATCATGGCAGCACAGGAACACAGAAAGAGGAACAAGCTCTGAGCACAAGATCCATAGAAGCTGTGATCTACCAAACCAAGACCCCAGGTGCAAGCTGTGTAAAGATGCCCCAGCACATAACAGCAAGGTGCAAGATGCTACCAGGTAGGACATACAGGGAACGCCATAACCAAGTGGCCCGGCATAGTATGCAGGAACATCTGTGCTGAATATGGCCTGGAAGTCCCGAGGTCAAAATGGGAGACGCCCCCTAGGCTGGTCCGAAATGATCGTGCTAAGATCCTGTAGGACTTCCAGATACAGACGGACAAACTGGTCATGGCTAACCAACCGAACATGGAAGTGGTGGACAAGCAGATGAAGATGGCTGTAGTGATAGACAAGAGATTCGGAATGACAGCAACATCAAGAAGAAGGAATACAAGAAAATGTGGAGGGTGAAGTGGTCCCAGAGATAATCGGAGCGCCAGGTGCAGTGTCTCCCAAGCTAGGCGAGTGGCTCCAGCAGATCCCAGCAACAACATCCGAGATCTCTGTCCAGAAGAGCGCAGTCTTTGGAACAGCAAAGATACTGCGCAGGACCCTCAAGCTCCCAGGCCTCTGGCAGAAGATCCAAGCTTGAAGAATAGACCGACCACAGGGGTGAAGAGGAATTTTTCACATCACTGTATAGTAAATATATAATAAATAGTGATGATATAATTCAAATATAATATATAATTAATGTATGTAAAATAATAATATGATCAACATAAATCTCTGTTTTAAAACATGACCTGGCAAAAATTGCCCACAGGGCAGGTGTTTGCCATTAATTATTAAATGGTAATTTTGAAATGTAAACATTTGCTCATATTTTAAGATTATAATAGTAAATTAAATATTTAAGTCTTTTTTTTTTGGCGAAACCAAGCAACAGCAATGCAAATAATTATTTGTTGTTATTACTGTGCATATTTTAACATCTTACTTTGTTTTGTTTTAGTTTGCCTAAGGTAGAGATATAAAGCTTCAACATGTTTGATATCTTCCAAAAAGTTTGGTTTTAGGCCACTAGCTAAGTGTGCAGATCACAGGAATTCACTTTTTAAAAAAATTAAAAGTACAAGAAAGTCACTAACAAACATTCCAAGATGTTCTTTATGTGCCTGCTCTAGTTTGTCAGATTCATTTTCCATAACAAAGCCTGAAATGAGATGACTCACTGTACTCCCCCACTGACTGCAATAGAATAGTAAGTATGTCTTCCATGTCAATACACAGTACCACTACAGCACCCTAGGCACGGCCTTGTGCCTCCTCTGTAGCTTTCAGCAGGAAACATATTTGATTCCAGGGTTCTTCCTGTATAGTCTCGACACAGTTAAATCCACATGTCTGAACTTCAAGGTCTTTGTCTCACAAACATCATTTTCCCAAGGATAAAAGAAGCCACCTGAAAATTTGACAGACTTAAATTTTGAAATGCTGTGATTCTTCATCCCCCCCCAACCCCTCTCTCTCTATGCAGCATCCATATTTACAGGCATCCGCTGTGCATCCTGGGGTTTTACAATTGAATACAAGTAATTAATAATTCACCCTTCCCTGTTCTGTCTTTACTCATCTTTATCCCTCCCTTCAGTCTCTTTCACTGAACTATCAGTAGATGGTGGAAGAATATGAACCGCTCTTTGTAGCAAAGCTTAGTACAAACCAAGCTCACTTTGTTTAAGACCGTGCTTTAAGTGAAGCGTGGGACCTCATAATTGTTCTTTTCATGTGTCTTGTTAATTTTTTTAAACAAAGTAGTTGATCACTGATTCCGAACCAGAGTTGGGCAGGAGAGCAACCCCACATCACTGCCATCTCTGCTTGGAGATCAAAGCAAAATATTTTTTGCGATAGATACAACAGACTGTTGTATCTATCATTAACAGTCCCCAAAAAATCACCCTGCTGTGCTCAAAAGCGCCAAAACACAGTTTCAACAAAAACCTGTGCAAGTTTCCAGGCCTCGTGTGCACCTCTGCAGTGATCTTACATAGCTGATTTAAATTTTTTTCTTCCAGTAATTGTGGTTAAAAATTAATGCAAGTTTTGAGAGCCGGTCTAGTGCTGGCATTCATCATATTCTGACAGCTTCCACTGAAGATTAAGCATTCACCCTCAACGCCAGAGGAAAACAGGGAGGTGCCCAGATGAGAAACAGGGTCATTAACTTTAGGCTCCTCGGCAGAAATAGGTGTCTGATTGCGCAATTGGGATTTTCTCTGAAGAAACCTTTGAGATAGACTTTGATCCATAAAGTAATCATGCAAAAGATTTGTCTGAGTATCTCTGTGGAATATAGGACAGCTGAATACTGGATGTGAAACAGCAGTGACGATTAGCACAGGAGCACTATTTGTCTTCTTGTGATGCACTGATCTTTTGGCTCTTGATGAGGAAACAAAAGCTGATCACTAAGCCCATCAGGTGCTGCCTAAGGGCTAATCTCAGGTGGTTTTAAATAGATTCATTGCACAGCTGCTTATTGGTCTAATGTTGCAGTCGACTTATTCAGGAGATAAGCTGTTCGAGAGTGGAATGATGACACTTGAAACAAGTACTTTCATTTTTTCACATTGGAAGAGACGAGTATTCAAATTGATGCAGGATTTAAGAAACACTTTTTCTGACTTTGCTCTCAAACATTTACCAAATCTTGGCCCTTTTTTTTCATTAGGTCTTTTTAAAAGCTCTTTTTCTGAGTATCTCACCAAGGAACAGTTAAAGTGTTCCTCTAATTAAATATGAAGGAGAGAATAACAATTATGTTTTTATCCCTGTTGGATTATGAAGATTATTTGTATTCATAGTAATCACGTACCCTAAGTCGAGACTGAGGAAAGGGTGGCTTGGCTAAAATATCAAATTAAGTATTGTACTGAGTTATGTATGTATTGCTTTATAAAGTTTAATAAACAAGTAGGTACTCCAGAAACCTAATCACAGTCTTAAAAGCTGAGCACAAATCTAACTTTACTTCACTTTCAGTCTGATGTGCTACACATTTGGACTTGAAGTCTATCAGCACCCACAGCATGTTTTTATAATGAAAAAAAGATTTCAGTATCACATTTTACTGCACCTGCACCTCTATTTTCTCAGTTTGCAGGTTAGATGAGTATGTATGCTTTTTTTGAGCTATGCTGCAGCACACTCTCACACTTGCACACGGTGACAGCTGGATTCTGCTCGGTACACTCAGAGTTTTATCTATTGGTCACCGGGCGGCCCCACTGGAACCGTAGCTCTTGCTCCTATTACATTTGAAAGTAAAACCTTGAAAGTAAAACAACTTAACACATAAAATCCCATGTAGCTTTTTCACCAGGTTGTTGTTGTCATCACGCGTTCTGCAGAATGGCACGATTTCTAACAAATGCAAACCTTATTGCATCTAAATGTAAAGCAGTCATTGCAATCACTTTTGGTTCTATACTAAGGTGCATTCTAGCATGCAGTAGGTATGGAGTTCAGTGGGCACTTGGACGCAAACAGAGTGAGATTCAAACCTACAGGCAGCTTTGACTTTCCAGCTCACCTAATCTGCATGTCTTTGCGATCTCAGTGTAACGCAATCTGTACTTATGCCAATGCTTTAATGCTTGGAAATCAGGACTGTTGACCTTGGGCAGTTCACTAGGTGTCGGTGTCATCAATTTCACCCCGATGTCTAGGCCCAGAATCACAGCTTCTCTAGAAATAGGTTACAAGAATTCAAATGTGTCCCGAATATCTGTATCCCATCAGAGGCTAGTTTCGTAAAGGAGATTGGTAGTAGCTGCTCCACCACAGGAACAGTAAGGCTTCCAGCACACAATGGACACCACACTCACTTAACATAAACACATTTATTAAACACAATTTTAAATAATAAGGCCTTTTTTCGTAGTGTCTTTCCACTCAGTGTCCCAAGGAAAAAAAATAAAAAATAAACGCAAATATATATCCTTCAAGGTCCTTTGGCCAAAAGAAAACCACCTGAGCTCAGGGAAAAGTAAAGTGCACTGTTGGGGCCCTTTAAATTGTTCCTACCGCTCTGTTGGAACGGGGTAGCATCCAATAATAGCATCCAGCAACAGAAGCATCCGTCCTCAGCAAAGACCATCTACTAGCCAGGACGGCTCAGCGGAGTCATCAGATGAGGACTTCCACAAGGCAGTTCATCCAGTAGGATCCAGGGTATCGAAAGGGCAAACAAACCAGCCTACACACAAGTGTGCAGAAGAATTAACCAAATGTTCATAAGTCTCAGTACCACTGACTCAGTGTCCATGTCACTAATGGCTTATTTAACAGTCTTACCATAATAATATAGGCTTGTCAAAATAAAAGTATCAGAACATAAATGCTGTTAACAATGCTTATTAATGCTGTTCTTTTAGACATAACATAATAACTCTGTAACTGACCTCGTGTCGGCCGCCATTTTAGGACATTAGCCAGCTCGCTTAACAGGTAGCTTGCTAATAGCCAGCTAATAACACATGTTATACAATATTTAGCCTCTTTCTTAACAAACATGACAGTGGTATATTTGATACCTCGCTGCAGCATAATAAGGCACAAACATCTAATGCGAACATGAGCTGCAAGCTAACTCACCAGAGGGGTTCATGTAATGGCGAATGGCTGTCGAATTCAGCTCAGCTTCACGCTCGTACCGCTACAAGACTCTTTTTCAAACAACATATTAAAACATTAGCTTCACATATAAAGGGTTTTTAAAACTATTTACAACAACTCAAATGTCTACTGTACCCAAATTTCCAGCTCGCAGAGGGCACGAGAGCAGCATGCGCCTCATCGGACGAACGGAGGAAAAAACTCTGTGGCTAAACTAGGGAGTGGCTATGCGCAAGGCACAGTGATGCGTTCAGTGACTACCAAATAATCAGAAATCCCATACTCAAACAATGACCTGCGTTACACTCTCCCCCTCTAAAGTGCATGAGTCTCTGCATGCACACTTAACTTAACAGGTGTGTGAAGGAAAGTGCTCTGAGAGAATACAATTGCGAAACTCTGACAAAAAGGAACTGAGAGCTAAAATTAAAGGCTCACCTAACTCATCATAAGTTAGTTTACGAGGTTGGCGTCTCTCTCTCCCAGAACGCCGCAACTCTACTGTCTCTGGCTCTGAACTCTGCTCAGCAGTGTTGGCGCTCTCTTGATTCATTTCAACAGGTTCTGTCTGTTCAGGAATGTCAATAACAACCCAACCTGGACCTTCATCAGATGGAATGGGAGATGTGGTCACCTCATTGCTCTCTGAGTGTAACGAAGGTTCAGGTCCAGAAACATGACCAGCTGTTTCTTGTGCGTGTGACTCGTCTTGCCACTCTGCACGGGGCAAGCTAAAATGCACATCCCTAGTGGACAACTGAGGTGTGATAACCTGCCTTTCAGTCTGGATAAAAGGACCTCTGGTTATTATTTCTGGAACCACAAAAGCTGGATACACTTCGTCCTCATCACTGTATACCTCTTCTTCCTGACCATCAGTGTTATCAGAAGATTGTACCTGTCTTTTGGCTTTGTTTCTCAGTTTCTTCTGTGTAGAGGGCTCATTAGATCTGCTCCTTACTATTTCTTCCACAGGTAAGAACCCACAAGGTAGAAGGAGATCCCTGTGTAAGGTGCGTTTTGGCCCGTCTCCCAATTCAGGTTCCACAACATAGACAGGGCCATCATTGATGCGTTTAACCACAACATGTACTTTCTGTTCCCACCTGTCTGAGATTTTGTGTTTACCTCTGATACTCATGTTCCTAACCAAAACCCTGTCTCCTGCACAGAGCTCGGCCACTCTAATCCTCTTGTCAAACCTAGCTTTATTCCTTTCTCCGATCTTCTGGGAGTTTTTTGCAGCAAGGGTGTAGCTCTCCTCCAGACGTTGACGAAGGTTGTTCACATACTCCGAATGAGACTTATGGTTGGCATTTTCAGGTTGGATACCTAAGACCAGATCAATGGGTAGTCGGGGTTGTCTGCCAAACATCAGTTCATATGGAGAAAAACCAGTCGTGTCATTTCTCGTGCAGTTATACGCATGAACTAAGGGTTTAACAAAGTCCCTCCAGTGAGATTTGTCTTCCTCTTCCAAAGTACCCAACATATCAAGAAGTGTCCGGTTAAACCTTTCCACTGGGTTTCCGCGGGGATGATAAGGTGTAGTGCGGATTTTGTCTGCTCCTATCAACGCACATAGCTCTTTGATTGTGTGAGATTCAAAGTCTCTACCCTGATCACTGAGTAGACGACTGGGAAACCCATAATGGACTATGAAGTTCTCCCATAGAGCTTTTGCAATGGTCCTCGACTTCTGATCTTTAGTTGGCACTGCCACAGCAAACTTTGTAAAATGGTCAGTGACAACTAATATGTTTCGGGTATCTCTGTTGTCTGGCTCAAGCGACAAATAGTCCATACAAACAAGTTCAAGCGGGTAAGTTGTTATAATATTTTCAAGAGGCGCTGCCCTCTGAGGCACTGCTTTCCTCCTGACACAGCGTGGACACTGTCTGCACTTCTCTTCTACAGACTTTGTCATCATTGGCCAATAGAATCTGGCACGGGCAAGATGTAGTGCTCGTTCAAAACCAAGATGACCAATTTCATCATGTACTCCACGCAATGCTTTCTCTCTGAACTGTTCAGGTAGGACTAACTGCCATACAATGTTGTCTCTATTTGTCCATTTCCTGTACAATACTCCATCTCTCAGTTCAAGCCTTCTCCATTCCTTGAGAAGGAGCCTAACATCAGGAGCTTCAAAGTTTGTTTCTCTGAAACTGGGCTTTTGAGCTCTTTCAACGAAGGTGATGACACGTGAGACAACCGGGTCATCCCTCTGAGCTTTATACCAGTCAGAGCTTGTCATAGATGGTAATGTGTCTCCTCCAAATACATCCGCAACTGTTGAGGGATCAACAGCAAGAGACTCTACAGCCAAAGGTGGTTCTAGATTTGAACAGTGCTCGATCTTTGACACCACAAGATGGCGCTGACATAAGGCAGATACCACCTCGTGACTCATCTCGTCGCTCACCTCTAGGAGACGTTTTTTCATGTCATCAACTCTCTCCCTTTCTTTGATGAAATCCTCATCTTCAAAAGGAGGAGCTTGTGGTCGTCGGGACAGCCCGTCTGCATCGCGATTGGCATGACCAGCCCTGTACTTAACGGTGAACTGATAAGTAGACAGCGCAGCTAACCAGCGATGACCAGCAGCATCTAACTTCGCAGATGTCAGCACATACGTGAGAGGATTGTTATCCGTCACAATGGTGAAGTTAGCGCCATAAAGGTAGCTGTTAAACTTCTCACAAACTGCCCACTTCAAAGCTAGAAATTCAAGCTTGTGAGTGGGATAGTTTCTCTCACTTTTGGAAAGTCCCCTACTTGCATAAGCCACAGCTCTCAGCTTCCCATCCTGCTCTTGGTAGAGCGCTGCACCCAAGCCTTCACGACTGGCATCAGCGTGCAGGACATATGGTAGCTGTGGATTGGCAAAAGCAAGGACAGGTGCCGATGTCAGTCTCTCAATCAAAGTCTTAAATGCATTTTCGCATTCAGGTGTCCACTCCTCTCCAAAAGGTAAGTTAATGTTCAATGGTTGTCTGAAACGTTCTCCAAGATACACTTTACCCCTCTTTTTGGGTGAGTAGTAACCGGCCGTGAGACTATTTAAAGGCTTTGCAATCTTCGAGTATCCATCAATGAATCTCCGGTAATAACCGGCAAAGCCCAGAAAACATTTTAGCTCTCTCTTGTTTGTAGGACGAGGCCATGTTTTCAAAGCTGAGATCTTATCCGGATCTGTGTGAACTCCTTGGGCATCAACCACATGGCCAAGGTATTTCACCGAGGGCCTAAAGAAATGACATTTTTCTGGGGACAGTCTCAACCCAAAGTCCCTCAACCGGTTCAGCACCCTCATGAGTCTCACCTCATGTTCCTCCAGGGTGTCTGAAAACACAATCAGATCATCCAAAAACACAAGTACTTCACTCAAGTTCAAATCCCCAACACACTTCTCCATCAGTCGTTGAAACGTACTTGGAGCATTTGTAACGCCCTGAGGCATGCGATTAAACTCGTAAAACCCCAGAGGACAGACAAAAGCAGTTTTAGCTTTATCTTCCTCGGCCATCTCAACCTGATAATAGCCTGATTTGAGGTCCATGACCGAGAACCACTTGGCGCCACTAAGGGCCGTGAAGGTCTCCTCAATGTTTGGGAGGGCATAAGCATCCCTAATGGTCCGTGCGTTCAACTTCCGGTAATCAACGCACAACCTGATTGAACCGTCCTTTTTACGCACAACTACTATTGGGGATGCGTAGGGGCTCTCCGACTCCCTAATGACACCTGCATCAAGCAGTTCTTTGAGGTGTTGCTTGACAGCTTCTCTGTCACTTGGGTGGATGGGCCTCGACCGTTCCTTAAACGGCATGTCATCGTTCAGCCGAATGTGGTGCTTTACCACAGTGGTATGACCGTAAGACAGGTCATCAACCGCAAACACTTCTGAAATGGACTTGAGCTTGGTGGTAATGCGCTCTCTCCATTCTTCAGAGATGGGTGACTCATCAAGATTAAACTTTAGCTTCTCCCTATCAAACTTGTCATGAGAAGAAGCATTTGAAACAGGCGCCAGGGGTGAAATGTGCTGGGCTACACATACCTGGGCAACTGTACTTCCTGGTTGCAATACAATACTGTGCCCACTCAAGTTCTGCAAGACGACTGGAACCTTACTCTTAGCTTTGTAAGGGATGTCTATCAAAGCAGTCTCAAGAAATAAACCACCGGGTAACTTGTGGTGTTCACTTGGTTCAAGGACAAAGCTTACGTTGGGAGTGTTCTTTCTCAGCCTAACATCACCAATTACACAGCACTTCTGGTTGGCAGGGATGGTGACCGGTACTTTCCCGTGCAACATTACTGGACATGTGTGGCAATCATCCATTTGTTTAGCCAAGTGCTGGAGAACCAGTGCTACATCTCTGGAACACAGTCTGTGAAGGAAATCTGGACCGTCACGTTCAGATAACTTATCATGGAGTCTTAACAGTGCATTAGTACCAATCAAAACTGGTATTCTGCTGTTAAAATGGCACTCAGGCACAACGAGAGCCAAAACAACCAACTCTTCCTCTTTGCCTGTAATGTTTTGTGGAAAAGTGACGCGGGTCTCGACATAACCAAGGTAGGGGACGTGCTGTCCACCTGCACCCTCAATCTCAAGCAACGCTTGAATGGGCTGAATGGGGAGATGTGCCAGTTTATCCTTGTGAAATGATTCGGAGATTGTAGTGACTTGTGAACCACTATCCATGATAGAGTCGCATTGCACACCCTCAACCAAAACAGAAGCTGAACAACGAGGACCTATTAGACCAGGTGGCAAGCGGGATTGGGAACCAAAATCTTGAACCATTGTCTGGGTCTTTATTTTGCTCTGAACACTAATGCTTTGGTCAATTGGGCCGGGACTAATGCTGGTCTCAGCTCCTGGGCGTCCCACAGCAGGAGCTGCTACAAGTTTAAAGCAAAAGGCTCAGTAACCTGTTGGGCTTGGAACCTTCCTTGCTTTTCCTTTAACTCAGCATTCTTCTGACGGACTAGTGTCTGGTTGGGTTCATTTGGGCATCGAGCGGCAATATGGTTATCTTCACCACATCTAAAGCAGAACCACGCTTTTGGCATAGAGGGAACCTTAACAGGTCTCCTGGCACTGCTATTTCTTGCCGTTAGGACGTCTTTGCCATCACTATTCTCTTTAGGACATTTTTGGTTCTGGGTGAGCTCTCTGAGTTGCTTAGACAACTCATCTATTTTACTTTCAAGTTTAACAGTTTCTTCTTGTCTCTGTTTTAACGCTGCACTAAGCTCACTGTCAAAAGGAGGATTCTTGGACTTTTGACTCAGTTTCTCTACCTGCCTTGAAAGCTCATCCACTCTCCTTTCAAGCTTAGATGCTTCGCTCTGTTTAGCAGTCTGTGTTGGAACGGGCTCATCATCATAGGAGGGTACATCAAAAATGGAGTGGGCATGTACAGCTGCCTTTGTAGCACCAAGATGTTTCTTCATCCTGTCCAGCTTTGCAGATCTACGACCTTCCTCGGTCCTCAACATAAGGAGTAGTTCTGGGAATGTTGGTGGACTGTTCTTTTTGTTCTCTAGCTGGAGAGCTATAATGAGACTCTGGTCCCAGCAGCCTCTAATAAACTGTCTGAGTAGGTGTTCGCTTAAAGTTTCGACAGAGACTCCCCCTCTAGAAATAGCTCGAGTGAGGAGGCTATGGAGCCTGTTCAAATATGCTGAGGGCTTTTCTCCGCTATTCTGATTGGAGCTGAGAAAGGTTGCAAATAACTCTTCTCCATCCTCCACAACACTGAAAGCGGAATCGAGCTGCCTAATATAAGCCCTGGGTGGTGAACTCACACCGAGCAGCTTAACAACATCTGCCGCTGGACTAAGCAAACTTTCAAGTATTTTCCTAACCTTTTGCACATCACTAAGAGAGGAATCACTGACAAGAAGGTCCACTTGTGTGCGCCATGTTTCGTAATCTACCTCACCATTGGGTCTAGGAGCACGACCAGAAAAGGTGCGCAGTCTGGTTTGTGTAGACCACGATACTGTTGAGTCATTCCTGATAACGTGCTCAACAACAACCTTTTGAATCTGAGGTGGGTTAAGGAGACTGTGGTCCATATTAACAGGGTTCACCACAGCACTAGCAGGTGCATTGTGGGCCTGTGTGTAGTGAGCAGGTTCATCATGATCACTAGCTACAGTGTCATGGAGGGATGTGTCACCATCCTGAGCTGTGCGTGGCTGTGTGTCAGGAATCTCAGAGTTATGTCGAGCTTCTTTGACCTCACTCTGAATAACACTCAAGAAGCCTGCTTTACCACTATCTCCAACAGCCTTCAGTTCTTCTAAGTATCTACGAGCTAACTCCTTGCCTACCTCTTCCTGAGCAACATCTCGAATGGTTTTGACAGACCAATCGATAGCAGGATCCTTGGGGCTCGGCAAGTCGCCTAAGATCTGGGGGTTGATCTTGGAAATGGCTTGATCGGACAAATATTCTACCAGGACTCTACCCTCTGGCTGGTTTGGTTCATCTGGAATTCGAACTATCCGAGAAACTTTACCATTAACTGAAAAAACACTAGCAATGTCATCATCTGTGTAAATCCCTTCAATGCCAGTCACAAAAAGTGAGCACTGGCCATCTACATCAAAACGTCTGCAAAGATCCATGTCCAACTCAATAGAGTCAAGGAAAAATGAAAAGGTAGGTGTTGTGAGCTGGGAAGTCAAGGTGCTACTATTGACCAATCTCCTGGCTGGCTCGCCACTTGTAACGCAATCTGTACTTATGCCAATGCTTTAATGCTTGGAAATCAGGACTGTTGACCTTGGGCAGTTCACTAGGTGTCGGTGTCATCAATTTCACCCCGATGTCTAGGCCCAGAATCACAGCTTCTCTAGAAATAGGTTACAAGAATTCAAATGTGTCCCGAATATCTGTATCCCATCAGAGGCTAGTTTCGTAAAGGAGATTGGTAGTAGCTGCTCCACCACAGGAACAGTAAGGCTTCCAGCACACAATGGACACCACACTCACTTAACATAAACACATTTATTAAACACAATTTTAAATAATAAGGCCTTTTTTCGTAGTGTCTTTCCACTCAGTGTCCCAAGGAAAAAAAATAAAAAATAAACGCAAATATATATCCTTCAAGGTCCTTTGGCCAAAAGAAAACCACCTGAGCTCAGGGAAAAGTAAAGTGCACTGTTGGGGCCCTTTAAATTGTTCCTACCGCTCTGTTGGAACGGGGTAGCATCCAATAATAGCATCCAGCAACAGAAGCATCCGTCCTCAGCAAAGACCATCTACTAGCCAGGACGGCTCAGCGGAGTCATCAGATGAGGACTTCCACAAGGCAGTTCATCCAGTAGGATCCAGGGTATCGAAAGGGCAAACAAACCAGCCTACACACAAGTGTGCAGAAGAATTAACCAAATGTTCATAAGTCTCAGTACCACTGACTCAGTGTCCATGTCACTAATGGCTTATTTAACAGTCTTACCATAATAATATAGGCTTGTCAAAATAAAAGTATCAGAACATAAATGCTGTTAACAATGCTTATTAATGCTGTTCTTTTAGACATAACATAATAACTCTGTAACTGACCTCGTGTCGGCCGCCATTTTAGGACATTAGCCAGCTCGCTTAACAGGTAGCTTGCTAATAGCCAGCTAATAACACATGTTATACAATATTTAGCCTCTTTCTTAACAAACATGACAGTGGTATATTTGATACCTCGCTGCAGCATAATAAGGCACAAACATCTAATGCGAACATGAGCTGCAAGCTAACTCACCAGAGGGGTTCATGTAATGGCGAATGGCTGTCGAATTCAGCTCAGCTTCACGCTCGTACCGCTACAAGACTCTTTTTCAAACAACATATTAAAACATTAGCTTCACATATAAAGGGTTTTTAAAACTATTTACAACAACTCAAATGTCTACTGTACCCAAATTTCCAGCTCGCAGAGGGCACGAGAGCAGCATGCGCCTCATCGGACGAACGGAGGAAAAAACTCTGTGGCTAAACTAGGGAGTGGCTATGCGCAAGGCACAGTGATGCGTTCAGTGACTACCAAATAATCAGAAATCCCATACTCAAACAATGACCTGCGTTACATCAGCATACAAAGGTAGCTTCAAAAACTAAAGCCGATGGCTTCATTTTTGATTAAGCTTATAGTTCGAGCTAAATGAGGTGACCCTGAACCAGAGGCTGAAGCTCCCAGGGGATATTAATGCATGTCATTAAGTGTTTACTTGTCTCCTGTAGTTGCTGGTTTGCTTTGTCTGTTATTCGTTTTCTATCTTCTCATTCTCCTCAGCTTCAACAGGCTGGTCCTCCCTGAGCGTGGTTCTGCCAGAGGTGTCTTCCTGTTAATAGGAATTCTACCTTCCCGCCTTGACTCAGCCTCTTAAGAACCTCGCTCTTAAAGATCATCAGATTCTCTCTCTAATACCGTTGTCGCTTTGCACTTGTCCCCTTAAATATAAATGCCTTGAGATAATTGTTGTTGTGAACTGGTGCAATAAAACAACACCACAACAAGTCCATAGCTCATGAAAGGTAAAGATAGGTTTACCTGACAGGATATTGATCACAGGGTGATGATGCACATCTTTGCCCAGGCAAGCTGTTAGAGCAATATACTTTATTTTTTTCCTGATTTCAGTGGTTAGTAACTCAAATATGCAGTTGATGTACTGATGACAGTACACCTAAGGCAACAGCAAAACCTAGCCCTCCAGTTGCAGAAGACACAAGACAGCCAAAGCTCCTGGTAAATGTTTTAGAATTAGGAAATATATTCAGTGTATTTGTTGGACCTCTGGGGTATAATGTAAGCTTTTACTCTCAGGTTAGAAATATAACTAGAACTGCATTTTACAATTAGAAATCTTGCCCACGTGTAATAATTATTTTCTGAAGACAACACAGAAAGGCTTATTCATACTTTTAATATTAGCAGACTTTATAACTGCACCAACGCCTCCCAAAGAAATCATTAAAAAACTTCAGAGGATCCAAAATGCAGCAACACATCTTCCCATGAAAGCTAAATTGAGAGAAGGAAAGATTTTGCTCGGGGTCCTGACTATCTGTCTGATTGGCTGATATAGTACGCTCATTTTACATCACAAAGATCTGCTAAAATTAGTCTCTTAGAGCTTCCCCAGTATAGAACTAAAACATATTGGCATACGAGCATATGCTCTATTATTGGTCCTCATCTCTGTTATAGGCAAAAGGGATTAGTATCCAGTTCAACAGATCAATTTAAATAAAACATCAAAACACATTTTTTTAAGGCTTAAGTTATATGCATTTTTTAAAAATTCTTTGATATCAGACTTATTTTTTTAGTTTTATGGCTTTTTATTATTATTATTATTTGGTAGTTTATCTCATTTTTATTTTTGTTCTCACACACTTTATTTACCGATGCCCTCTTGTCTTTATTATTATTAAGCACTTTGAGTTGCAATAAAGCCATTACTATTATAATTTAATAACATGCTTTTGATGAGGAGCAAAGCACAACTCGTAGGAGTCTTTTAAATGTAGGCCACAATGTACAGAAAAGCATGTGTGTAATTCAGCAGAGAATTTTAACACACATGAGTTCACATTTTGAATAAGTTAGCCCCATTTGTGAATGCTGAAAACCAGTCACGCAGTGTGGAAATGAGTTTGGCTACACTCTGGCTTTGTCTCTTAATATACGGTACTGTATAAGTTTCATTGCTAATAAAAGTCCTGTCAAGCTCTATGTTTGCCAGGGGGCTGCTTTGCTGTGCCAGTGCATAATTGTACAGGTCTCCCTTGTCAACTCTCCAAAGCTCCCTGGGCTCAACATGAGGCATCACAGCAGGAGAACAAGGGTCACAACCACTCGACATATCATTAATCACACAATCTTGGGGTTTTAGCCTGGGATTATCCATCCCTTGGGGGACTGAGTCAGTTATGGAGTCTCCCATAGGTGCAGCAGCTACAGGGAAATGTCAGTCTAGTGATGCCTGATAGACTCTGCCCTGGTTGAGGCAATCTGCAGAGAGGATGAAAGGGCTGGAACATTGATTTCAGCTGAAGAAGCAGGTGAGAGGAAAGGGGAAGGGAGTGATTCTGAAAGCCTTTAAAATAGCAGCCTAACCCCAGTTGAGGGAAATTCACATAAAGTATGGCAATTCATGTGTGGGTTCGGAAAAAAAAAAGATCTGCAGTTAAAAGGATTTTAGTTCACTTACTTCTACCTCTTTTTTTCTTTCATTAACCTTGCAGCTTGAAGTCAGGGGGAGCAGCTGTAAAGCTCTTTTTAGTGTTGAATAATTTTGGTAGATTTGTAGAAAATGTTTGCTGTTTACAGGATACAGAAAGGATTTGGCTTCTACTGGAATCCTTATTTTCATGTGGGAGTAAGATCAAAATCGAAATCACATGCTATAATAAGGATTACAAAGCTATACATATTTAAAAAGAATTAACTTTCAGACCCAGAGCTACTTTCAAAAACACCTTTCTCTGCTTGCATGCAAGAGACCCCCTGCTTCCTCCTCCCACTTGGTTGTTAAAAGGTAAAAATGGACAGAAATTGTTGAGAGTTTAGAGAAAAAAATATAAAACAGAATCATAATCTTCATACTTGACGGCGTTTTAAAGCTCCAGGTGGATTCGACAAGTGCCTAGGACAAGAAGAACAAGTGACCGGTTTTCTGACCCCATCCCCTAAAGAGAGGGGGGGTCAACTGCCCCCAAGGCTGTTGTCTTAACCTGTATGATTAATGGTGCATTAACGAGATGGCAGGTCTTTGAGCACATCATGGCTCTTGCATTGCCCCTGCATTATTAATGCCAGCACAAAGAGCCTGTTTAATGAGCCCGAACTCTCTCAGTGGATGTTGATTAGGCATGCGATTGGTGTAAAGGCTCACGCTTCTAAATCTATGTACATTTTAGGGGGAAACAAAAACTCAGCAGTTTAACTCTGCAGTTATAATAGATATATAGATATATAAATATACTGTATATATGCAGCATCTTTAGCTAGGTCACAGGATTTCCCATGAACTGTTTTTCTCAGTGTAAATAATGATTGTATGGGCTTATAATATGCATTTTCATATGATAGTTAAGCTCGGTGTAATCAAGGCTGACTCAATTAGGTTTGTTTCACAACAGGAACATGTTTTCTTTTGTCTGTACATATCATACAACTATTTTCTTGTTATTGTCCCTGGTTTTGGCCACAGCGTTTGAGTTACTTTGGAGGTTTGGGATTCTTATCCTTTATTAAGTGTTCTCTGTGGTTTCACTGCCCTTCTGGTAAGTTTTTGATTATTGTCAGGCTTTAAATTCCCTTTTTTTGATTTCATCATCATTTTTCTAGTATTCTGAGTATTACTGGAGTGTTTTGTATCAAGTCCTAGTTTTGGTCTCTTTTGTTCGTTTCAATCTTTGGGATCTTTGGTCTTTATTTAGCTTCAGTTTCTATTCCGAGTTTGTTATTTTATGTGTTTAGTTCCCTTATTGCTTCACTGTCTGCCTGTCCCATCCTCAGTCTCCTCTGTTTTTCCATCCTTATGCTTTTTGTCCTTTTGGTATTCCCCTGTCTCTGTCTTCATGTTCAGAGGACTTTTTGGATTTCTTAAATAATGGATCTTTCCTTAATGTGTCAAAAAATGGTTTTGATTATTTTCACCTGTGTCTAGTTCACCTTCTGTTCCTCATTCTCAGTCAGCCTTCTCTGTATAATTGGTCCAGTCTTTCTATTTATCCGGTCACCTGTTTTCTATATTGCAAGTTCCCTGTGAGGTGAGCTTTTGAACCCTTTGGATCCATTCCTTTATTAGACTTTTATTGTCAGTTTTAATGAAAGCTTGTCTTTTGTTTTACTCACATCTTCTGTATTTGGGTCCACCTAAGAACTGAATCTTGACAAATATAGCTGGAAAGGCAAATATCTCTTTTTAATGGACTCATAGAAAGTTGAGAACATCTTCCACACATTTATTTGACACTCAGTAAATATTAGTGATTTGTCGGCGTTAATAGAAAAAAACTGTGTGGCCCTTGTATAATTTCCAAATCTGTAGCAATCCATTTTCCAATGATTAAAATAATTTTTTTTCCTCTGCTGTCACTTAGTCTTTATATGATGATGTATTTGTAGTGATACAGCACGGCTTACAACAGCATAGCTGGTTTATAATATTTTTCTGATGGTGCCAGACGATTGATTTAACTTGGTTGGCTTTGCTTCTGTAAGGTTAGTAAAACATGATTCCAGCAAGGCCAGATAATGTGTGCCATCTCATTATCTCTGAGGGTCTGACAGGAACAGCGTGGGAGGGAGAACCACAGGCATGGTAATCACTGTCATTGACCAGCAATATCAATTTCACAAGGCAAGATGCGGGTCGCTACTAGCGTTTCACAAGAAAAGCTTAAAGGTATACTTGGTAGTGAACAAATTGCATTGTGCTGCTATTTCTTCTGAAACCCAAAATCCATAGACTTCATGCAAATTAGTCCTTCACTTGAAATGATCAGAATTTCTTTCTGCAGAAGATTAGCATATTTTTTGTCATGTAACATAATTTGGCAGCATCTGTGCAACAATGCAACAGCTTTGAGTGCAGAACAATGAGCAGTTTCTAGGGGGAACGTTCCAGTACAACTCAACAAATGAATTCATAAAGCAACAATTACTTTGACCGGCTGTTATTATCCTTTCAAACAGCAGCAATGTTGCAACAAAGGTAGCAATTAAGAAACATTCTCCTTAAAGACTAGGGTACATTTCTGAATAGCTCTAATTACCACAGAGAATGAACCTGTTCTATCTGTGGCGCTCCCATTGAAGGTACACACTGTTGTAACTGTTGTGAGGGCTAGAAAGGTTTTCACGTCACAGTAATAACTTTAATTTCTGTTAATAATCAGCATAATCAGAGCTCTCTCTAGTTTTCATGTAACAAGGTTGGGGAGGAACAAGACCTCTCCCTGTGTCAAGTAATTCTTTGTTACTGACAATGTAATAATTACAATAGTTTTCCTTGATGAATACAGACTGAGTTGTGTTAAAAATCTGAATTCAGCAACAATCTCACCCTGTATTGTTCTCTGGGGCTTTATTAATGGCCCACTGATGATGCTGAAAAACTGAACGAGGCGGGCACGGTGGCAAAAGTGACAAAAGAGCTCCAAGCGTCATTGTCCATCTCTTTGAAGTGAGGTTGTTAGCGATTCTCAGCTCTTAATGGGTTCTCTTGTCCTTAAGCATATGGGCCACAGCTATGTTTTTCTCTTTTGTCACTTTTCACTGGACACTTGAATCATACTGTCAGACTCAGTGATTACAGCAGATGGATCAACCAATCTGTGCCAGACACAATGAAAAACCAAAATGCTTCCCCAGTCAACTAGCAGGCCTGAAATCTGTCAGCGTGTATGTGCCTGTGTATGCATTTGCTTGTGATATGTATCTCTGCCTTTTGGAAAAATCCATACACGCAGTTTATGTAGCAGTGGGTACATATGCCTAATATAATACTGTGCAAAAGCAATACACACACAAATAAGGATTGGTTTTTTGCCTTTTAACAATAAACAATTCACTCAGACAATGTTAATTTTTGGTGTTTTGTTTCGTTTTTTTACTTCAAACCTAAATTAGAAAATGACTGATAAATAAAGCTTGATGACAGGACAAAGTGTAAACTATCAGTGATAAAGACACAACCGCATATATACATGATACTAAATTGTAATATTACCACAGATTAAGCAGTATATTACATCATATTAACATGTTTCAATTTTGAAGCATAAATAGTTCAATTATAATAAGTGATGGTGCTTGTGCAGCACAATGAGCACAACAAGTACTTTTAGTTTATCGGCACAGATTTGGTATTTTCAGTAACACTCTAAATGTGCATGCCAGTGGAAAAACTGCTGTTTTTCAGTGACAGTTTTGCCTTCAGCAGGGAAGTGCTACAATAAAGGCCTGTTGGAGGGATGCATTAACTGGTAATGTTAGTGTTACTTGTCTTGTGTTAATATCTAGCCTCTGGAAACAGAATCCATTAATAGTTCATTTTTATATCTTCCAAAATCTTCCACAGAATAACAACATAATAGACATTCTTATAGTGCCAGATTGCAGCTACAGCAAAGAAATTGAAATGTACTAAATTGAGTGTTATCTGAGCATTGATATTCTTAATCATTTATCCAGCTTAGTAGGAGCTGAAGCCTACACCAGGTGACATAGGGTGAAGTTTCCCAGCTGAGATGACATGCTCTCACATCCACATCTACTGCCAATATCATCTATTAACATAAAAAGCATGTACCTGGACTGTGGGGATTAAACTTGCAAAGGGAACATGTAAAAACCGCTAAACAGGCTCAAACCTGGGATCTTGTTGCTGTGAGTGGACAGTGATAATCGCTGCACTGGCATGATTTACAGTATATAGTATCAACTGGTAATATCTATAAACTTGAGGTGATGAAGTAAACTTTCCATTTATGTTATGTTTGAGGGTCAAAAATAACAGTGGATAAGTGGAAAAGTTTCCTGTGTTGAAAATCAGCTGTCATGTTGCATCTCTGGTGAAAGGAGGCCCTGTTTTGAAGACCTCTAATGCAACGTACAATTTTCAGGCAGCCTTTTACACAGTTGTCCAGACAATTTATCTCAGGATGGGAGTGTTTCAGTGACTTGAAGCAGGTGTGTAATTAGAGAACGAAGTGAGCTAGGACAAGGGGAGCCGGGTACACACACTAACCAGCACGCACATAGTAGAAACACTGGAGATAAAGTTATTTGGAAAGATTAGGTTTTTTGCAAATGGATTTTTATTTTAATTTCAAATTTTTGTTGGGTTCTGTATTGCTATTGAATGAATAAATGCCTTTATACATTTTTTGACTAAAGTATTTTGGATATTTTCAGTTAAAATAATCTTTACTCAAAAATAAAAAATCGTTAAATCATACATTGGATCTTAATGAACAAAATATTCAAGCTGAAACCCTTTACTGCCTACTGGTTTTATGCATTCAAAATAACTTATGGGTATTCTCCTGATGAGATGGTTGAGGTTGTCCTTGGGGATCTCCCCTAGATTTTGATCAGGGCATCAGTGAGCCACTGGAGAGTCCGTGACACTGTTTGGCAGAATGAGATGCACTGAAACAAAATGTTCCAGAGGTTTTTAATTGGATTCAGGTCCAGGGAACATGAGTGCCAGTAAGTGGCACCAGTGCCTTCATCATCCAGAAGTTGCCTAGACACTTTGGCCGCATCAGGCCAAGCATTTTCCTGCACCAGGAAGAATCCAGTGCCCACTGTACCAGCATAGGTTTTTGCAATAGGTTTGAGGACTTCCAGCACGATACTTTACAGGGTTCATGTTCCTGTTGGCTTATACATGGAGGTCTGTGTGACTCTCCAAGGATATGCCTCCCCATTCTATCACTGACTCGCTGCCAAATTGGTTATGCCGAATGATGTTGCAGGCAGCTTAAGGTGCACCGCAGCATCTCCAGACTCTTTCATGCCTGTCACATGTACTCAGCGTGAACCTGCTCTCATCTGTGAAGAGACTGTAGTGCCAGTGGCAAAACTCCCAGTTCTAGTGTTCTCTGGCAAATGTCTGGCGATCTGCACGGCACTGGTCTGTGAGCACAGGTCCCACAGAGCGGCGTTGGCCTTTGTGCCACCGTCATGAAGTCTGATAGTTTGGTCAGAAACACGCACACGAGCAGCCGCTCTGGCAGCGCTCCTCCTGTTGCTCTTCGCACAAAGGAGCAGATAGCAGTTCAGGTGCTGGATTTACACCCTTCTGCAGCTCTCTCCAGGTCTCCTCATGTAAAGGCCAATCTCCTGGCTCCTCTTCAACTCTCTTGAGACTGTGCTGGGAGACACAGCAAACCTTCTTACACAAATAGTTGTGCAATTCTAAAAGAGCTGGACTGTTGCAGTTGCCCCCTTCTTTTGCTAGGAGCACCCCAAAAATTCCCTTCTGGGGTTGTTGTTGTTTCTCCTTTGCGCCTGTAGTCACTTTCATTTGTGCCAAAGCAGGTGAAACTGGTTCCGAATCACTTATGTTTCTTAACTGCACAGATTGATATGCCGTAAGTTTAAATGACTTGCTGTTATACTGTGATGATCAAGTGCTCTCCTCTGGGTTTATAAATCTGTCAAAGTCATGACATTATATCATTCAGACATGAGTCACTCTCACTGTAATGTTCCTTATGACTTCATTCAGACATTGCCATCTTATGGACAGCGTGAGCCACAGAACTTCCTTAACATGCCTGCATCCTTTCATATTTTTGCTGTGTTAAAAAGGGGCTTAACATTGGTGGGTCTAAGCTTTACTGTTATTCAAAAATGTTACTTTACTAATTAGCGTTGGATTAATTGCTTTCACTGTCGTCAGATTATTAAAAAAGTTTTTCTCAAGACTATAAAGATTTCACATCAACATACAAGTGCCCCTGTTACATCAAGGAATAACTGGGTCTATGGGGGAATACAATAATGTGGGATATAAATATAGGTAAAGCAATAAAATGTGACATGTATTCTCCCTATCCACAGAGGAACTGTATCTTCTAGTTTCAAAAATTACACACTTAACGCTCACAGGGTTTAAAAATGAGGTTCAAATCATGGATCATACATTTAGCATTAGCCCGCTCTCCACAGAGATTTGAAGCACTCGCTGAAACTTCAGCATTTCATCAGATTCTATCTATCTTAGCATGTTCTGGGAGAAGCCACGCGCTCATGGGGATACTGCGGAGGACAGACGCGCTCTTAAAATACATCAATAAGTACCAGAAGCCTAGCTTGGCATGCTATAACATGGAGAATGTTATTTACACGGATTCCTGGTTATTAGCATACTGACATTTGACAGCAGTAGTGAGAAGAGCAGAGAGCTAATGTGCTCACAGTAACATTTCCCGGTGGACCTGTCAGATGAATTCTCCTAACCCCTTTAGCTTTTCTCATCTCCGAGAGTGCTGCTAAAGTGAGGGTCAGGTCACTTCTCTCCTTATCTGTCTCAGAGACACAGGATGATTGAAATAGGCAAACACAAAAATGATTCTCTGGGTCTTTGTGTTAGGGAGCTACTGTTTTACTGGACAGCTTTCAAAGGATTTGTGACTTCTGTCGAAGGGACAAAAATGTAGCATTTTGTGCACAAAAACTGTCTCTATAGCAACAAAAAAACATGGTTTGATTAGGTAACTCTCAACAACTCATCTGCTAGTGAAAGTAAAAACACAAAGTCTATTTTTGTGAGCTTTGCCAAGGAATCAGTGAGACTAGAAGCTTTTGACCCAGAAAATGAAATATCCACACCCCTGTAAGAGCACTGTCACTATCTTTGGGTGACCTCACAGTTCTCAACAGAGGTGACAAATCGTGTGCTCTGGAAGGCCAAGAGGGTGCTGACTTTACTTCCACCATCACTGCACCATGGCCAGTATTCACACAGCATTATGTGAGTAGTGAAATCCGGACAAAAATCATCTTAAATGGATATCAGCTCCTGCTGAATATGAAGGTCCTATTAAGATAACAGTGCAGGCCTTAAGACTTCTTACAATGCAAGCAACTTTCAGGAGTCGTTAAGAGGACTTTTTTTTAATCTGTAGATCTTTGTAAAGATAGGAGAAACTGCCTGACCACAGAAAACTGCATCAAACCCTGAGAATCAAGTTTGAACTTCATCTCATTAGAGATGAGTTTGGATTTCTCACTCAATAAATCAATATCGTTACACCATTAACACTGTTCTAAAGCTTCAATTAATTTCATTACTATACAATTTATCCATCTTGAGAGTGAATGAAGCTCCATTAATGGGTATAACAGACTTCTCAAGTGTTGCAAAAATCATTGATTGGATATATGTCTGCATCATTAGACGATGAACATATTTATAGTAGCTTGCCATTTACAGGCAATAAAACATTTAATACGGGGAAACTTTTGACTTTCTTTCTCACCTTCTTACATAAGAACTATCATTATATGTTTATCAGATCCACAGAGACCATATCATCCTGTGTGTGCTGCAGGTTCGGGATACTTGCAAAAGGGTCTTATGTGTAGTTTCCTTTTGTGAAGAAAATAATCTGGATTGATAATCTTGACAAACTAATAAAGTGATTGCACAGCTTCACCTTTGTCACTAACTGAATCGGCTTTTTGCAATGGAGCACCCCTCAATGGCAACTGAGCCTATGAAACATATATACTTCCTTGTTAAACACTTATCAGAATCTGTTAAGTTTGTTGTAAATAACAGGCTGTTGAGCTCTTCACACAGAGCTCATAAAGGCTTCCATTAGTACTGAAATGAACAGATTTGTACTAGCAACAAACTAGAGATACTATTCAACTAAAGAGTGTAGGTTTGCATTTTAACCATTTAATATAATGTGTATTTTGTCTGAATAGAGAGGTTTTTGTTCATATTTTGTATAAAAAAATATGCATTATGTTTGCACTTTCCCTTGACCATGTCACAGGTCTCTTTTTTCATATAGCATCAACCTTGGATGAGTAACTAAAGCAGTTTTCATTGACAAAGTAAGTTGCTTACAACTACTCTTAAACATAAACATAAACATGGATTTGTGGACTACAAGTAAAGGAAATTTTTTTTATTTAGATGCATTTACAATTTTTGAATGTAAGGTTGCGATCCAGTGTAAATGGGATCTTATATGAAAATTGGGTATATTTTTAAGTTAGTTATTCGTTTTGAATGCATGAATTTCCCAAGGTAAGCTGATTAAGGCTTGTTTGCTATTATGCAACCACAGCATCAACGCGTTAGCATGGTTAGCTCTTTAACGCATTAGTGCGTCCAGCCCCACCCACGGGGTGATCCGCGTTAACTTGCTAACGGAGATTTGTGGTTATGGCGTTAACGTCATCTAAGATTAACACTGACAGCACTAATATATATATATATATATATATATATATATATATATATATATATATATATATGTAACTGAAATAAAACTATAAAAGTTAATGTCCTAAATAATCTCTTAGCAGTGACTAAGTGACTATTGGTAGAGTTTTTTATGCCAAGGTCTCTATGAAATTATTCCAATTGTTTGTGAATTCCTTTCCAAATGACTCATTCGTTGCTCCCCCCTCTCTCTTCATCCACTCATCGTCTCAGTACAATCACCAGGTTTAATCTGAAAACTCCCTGCCCTTCATGGTACATTATGTGATATGTCTTGGACTCTGTAGTCTAGTTTTTTAGTCTGTCTTTTTTTTTAGCTGCAGCAGTGTTCGTGTGGAAAGAAGAAGTGGAAAGAAGTTCTCCTGGGAAATGCTTTAGGAAGTCTGAGGCATTGTTACTTTGCATTTCCACATCACGCTATGCATTCTCATAGCATGCTATGATGTCTCAAAGTGTGTGCTGCGGAGGAGCTCTGTTAGTTTAATATTTGATATTTCCTATGGGGTCCACTGTGTGACGATCAAAGATGGAGACAACCTTGAAATGCCTCCCTCAATTTACACATGGAGCATTTCAGTGAGAGAAAGTAGGCTGAAACTAGGGAGGCAGAAAGAGATTATAGTAAAGACAGCCTGCATTAAAACTGAGAAAGAGGAGAGGCAGAAACTAGGGAAGAGTGTGAGTTGTGTCTAAAGAGTGGGGGGAGGATTCACAACCTCAGACCCCATACTGACAGCTAATTAAAGCTGTTAGGCCCATGATTATCACTTTTTGATTTTCACTATAAGGCTTTCAGCAAAATGTAGTCTTTTTCAATCCGGTTGGTCACACTGATCATCCTTACTGAAACAAAAACACACTTTCCAAACATTTTTTAGGTCTTTGACACATAAACTTAAGGACCCATCTAGAAGATCTTCTGCCTTCTGCATGAGCGTTAGTTTGCACATATTGATGTAATTTGAACTATGACTTATTCATCCTGGTTCATCTCCTAAAAAACACACAGTAATAGAGTTCTATGACCCGCTAGTGTTTGCTGAAAAGTGCAAATTTCCAAATTAACTGAAATTTGGCAGGGCTATTTATATAGGATGAGGGCTTTCAAAGCTATGAAAATAATTCAGTTAAATCGCCAAAAGTATGTCTGAATGAAACTGGTTTTCCCATTGAAAAAGATCTACTGATGATTGTTTGAATGAGGGGCACGGTGGCGCAGTGGTTTGGACTGTCTCACAGCAAGACATGAGTTTAGATCACTCGTCTTTTCTGTGAGGTGTCTGCATGTTCTCCCCCTTCTTCTGAAGTAGATAAGGTAATAAAGTAGGCCTTATTCAGACATGAAAAATGTACATTACACATCTCTTTAAGTAAGGCTTGTTGATCTATAATCAAAGGTTTTTTATAGTTTTTTATAAATATATAACATAATTTAAACATAACACCAGCCATTTCAAATAGTTCTCTGGGAGGAGATTCATAATGTTGAACTGAGATTTGAGATGGAAATTGACAAAAACAGCTCAAACTCTGTTCCCTGTCTTCCCCCTTGCATAGGCAGTACGTTGGTGTGAACTGGTGGGAGTGATTGTAACTAAAAGTAAAGGAATTATTGTGCCGCAGTCCTAAAGTTTTGAGAGAAGGTGATCCGACGGTATTCAATCATCCAACAAGCAATTCTAAAGAAGTGTACTAACTGCTTATAGGGGTTCTGGAGTATATATTAAAGGAATGACGTGCTCACACGGTGTTTGACATCTGGCAGGTAATTGTACAGAACAGTGGGGAGTAAAGAGTAGGATATTCTTACGAGGCCTCACACAGGTTGTATAACTGATGGATTTACAAGTTGAAAAATTACCATTGTGGGAATAAGGCACACACGCCCACCTCTTATAGCAGCTTTTATATGTTTTTGCACCAGTTACCTCACTTCCTATAGAATACTGCTGCCTGTGTTTATAGTGTCCTAAGGACTGACAAGTGATGAATTCCAATTTGTTTTTTTACATATTCACTTTTTAATGCAGTTCACACGAATACAAATGTAAATATGCAGTACTATGCCAAAGTCTTGAACCTTTTTATTTTGTTTTATATTATATATTTATATGATGCTTCCAAGGAGCCAAAATTTCTATTTATTTTAAAGTGGTCTCGAGCAGTTTTTCAGACTATCTGAAGTTTTTTCTTTGGCTTCTTTTTCACTCATTTGCAGTCCAGTCCTTGTACCTTACCATTTCCATATGAAGCTTTTGTGTTTGTATTCAAGCATTTTTGAATCATTCAAGCATAAAAGTTGCTCCAAAAACCAAAAATTCCAAATATAACAGGTTGACGGTCATAAAATATTTTTTTTTTTTGGTTTTATTATAGTAGCCACTTATAAGTTTTTAAGTTCAATTTTGTGTGTTCAGTTTAGTATTTATAAATGATAATGATCATTAATGATTATTAGTGATCATTATCATAAGGTGTTACCGAGACATTTGTTAACCTAGTCATGCAAACAACGCATGACCTTAATTTATCTGCATTTTGCTCCAGTCTCTTTTATGTTAATCAGATTTGTTTGCCAGTACATTTATGCAATTAGTGCATGTCTAATAAGGGGCTCTGCATTATTATGCTGCTGTGTCTATGCTATGATTTTTCTTAATTAATTATTTATTTTGTAGAGTTTAAAATTTGCATCACCGCTCTCCAACTAAAATATATCGATTACCTGGTAAAGAACTGAACTGACATTTTACTTCAGTCCTCTGAATGCCAACTTCTGCAGAAGTGTGTGTGCCGTGTGTAGTGAGATGTTTGACCTTCCTTAGAGAAAGAAAGCTTCCAGCTGTTTGCAGAATGAAGTAGGTGGGTCTCTGCTTTACACTCTGCACTCAAGAACATCTCATAAAGGTTTCATGCGGTTGTGGAGTTCACAGGAGCCGTTTCACTTCATCTTGGTGTTTGTGAAGGTACAGCAGAATTTGCTTTGCAGTGTGAATGGTGACATTTTCTTAGGCGACATGAACATTATGAGCAAAGAATGTGTCTAGGACTACTTCTGCTTGCTGTTGTAAAAATGCCTAATCATCTTTGGCTTGTACTATGTCACTAAGCTAAACAGCCAGTCTGACTAAATGGCTGCCCAAACCATCATATATCCAGCGCTGTTTTTAACTTTCTGTATATTATGGTTTCAAATCACTTTTCTTCTTGTAACTATAAACCCTGTGCAGTAGCTTTTTTTTCCTACTGTTAAATGATCCAGATGTTTCGCTTCATACATGCATTCACATTCAGTGATTGCAAAGCAGTTTCTAAATCGCTGCCATTTGGTTGGAACCAACTTTGAATAACTCATGTTTATAGTATGTAGCAATTTTTGTTCATAGTGTACCAAACAGGTGCTGTTTAAATTCTGCATTGTTTGGCAGACAGGTTATAGGCTGTCCTGCCGTTTCTGCAACTTTTTAAACTAAATGTCATGACTCCTTTTAAGTTATTGAGTTTATTCATGTTTAACCCTTCATTTTCCTGATCAGCTGATGCAACCATGCCACAGTGTTAGTTTTTATTAGATCTGTAGATGAGCTGTCCTTTAGACGCAATTTATTAGAGGTAAATCAATTGTTTCAGTGTGGATGGAGTGATATTTTTGATCTTCAACAATCTGTTGGAAACTAGGGTATAAGTTGCTGGCCATATAGTTCAGTCTAACGCATGGTTCCAGTGAACAGGATCCCTCTTAAACCTGAATTAAAGTCAGATTATGTCAGTACAGTAATTACTCCAAACTTGCAGGGCATCATCTCCCAAGCCTTCATATTACTGCTGCACAATCACTGTCTTTATCAATATCTGTTCATTAAGAGATGAATCAAAAGTGTTGGTGGAAATGAGCACTCAACTCAACAGGAAAACATACTTTGATCAAATATTCCACCTGCACAGTTCTGCATTGGTTAACACTGTTGTCTCACAGCAAGAATGTGCTGAATTCAGATTTAAAGGCTGACTGGGACCCTTCTGTGGGGAGTTTGCATGTTCTCCCCCTGTCTATGCGGGTTCTCCCTGTGTACTTCAGCCTCCTTTACTCAAATATCCTCCACAGTCATCAGATCTGAATCCAATAGAGTGCCTTTGGGATGTGGTGAAGCAGGAGATTCACTACATGGATGTACAGGCAACAAATCTGCAGGCACTGTGTGATGGTATTGTGTCAATATGGACTAAAATCTGTGAGGAATGTTTTCAGCACCACAAACTGAAACAGCTGTTTCAACCACTCACCTTAAGATGGAAACACTTTCTTTTTAACTTTCACTAATGATTTTCACTGGATCCTCACTTTCACTGCGCAGTTGTATCACCAGATATGAAATATCCCAGGAACATAAATACTTATGATTTATGGCACAACCGAAGTGCATTTGCTGCAGACACCAGAGCTCTTCATACGAACAAGTAACGACTAAAAATGTTGAAAAGTTGTCTGCCGCCACTTTAATTGGACTCATCTGTAAGTCAGGGTAGAGGATTTATTTAGTTTAAAAGTCAAAACATTTCTCATCTGATGTTATTTCACCCTCCCTATTCTGCTGGCGACCAGATGCAGCATAATTAAATGTTAATCTCTCAAACACTTCTAATGCAATATGCTTTAATACAAGCCCTTTAGTTAGGAGAAACGACAGTGCTTTCACACAGAAAATATCCATTGCTGAAACTTCTTATTGTATTAAAATGGAAATGCCTTTGAAAAGACAAAAATCCTTAAATCTAACGTCAAATAAAAATAACATTTTGGAACAATAAGCAACTATATGCAATGCTGGCTTTACTGTGACTTGGGCTAACAAATGTAGGAGTGACACGTACAGTATTTTCAAACTCCTTTTTTACTCGCTTGTTTCACAGTTCCACAGTGAATAAATGAATGTATCTGCCGACTATAAATGGAGCAAACAGATTATGGCAGAGTAGAGAGAGAGCAAGACAGGCAATGTCTTTCGACTTTTAACCAGCGTAGCAAATAGCTCTGTCTCCGTGGCACCTCTGAAAAGCTAGACTCAATCCATTAAACTGGCAGTTTGGTGAACTCTGTACAGCCCTTCAGAGCTTCAAAGCAAAAGATATATCCTGATGCTCCCTCATGGCTCAGATCCTATGCCTGAAGTGAAGAGCTGGTGCTTATCCTTAAAGACTTCAAGTAAGTTGAAGACGCTGGATCCTCCAAATACAAATAATAGGAGACTCACACTGTGCGCATTCAGGAAATCACTCCACTAATTTAATTAGAATGTAAAACAATAAAGAGCACAAAGAATCAGTCCACAGAGAAGCTCTGTTATTACATGATAACGGCACAATACATCCCTTGGATAGGCATAATCGCTTCATTAGTGTCAGATCTCTCAGTGTTAATTTGCAACTCTGGCTGGTATGAAGACTGTGAGGAAGAGGAAGCAGCATTTTTTAATAATTTTTTTTTTTTTAAATTCGACATCTGCCTACAAGTGAACATGACATTATACCCTCAAGAGTGGTTCTGGTTGAGGGTTTAGCTGTCTTGCCATTTTTACTCACTGTAGGTGGCTGGGTGGAGACAGGTGACAGACTAGCATGGGCTCACGGTGCACTCTCACTACTCCCAGCCAACCATTCAAGATGACAAGTGTCACTGCGCCATACTGATCTCTTTCCCCAAAAACAACAGCCTTGCACGCCTACGGGGAATATTGTCCAACTTGGTTATTTTAGCAAGGTCCTTATTGTAAAGATGAGTAAAGACACAGAAGAGACTATCACACCTTATTATCCCTTAAGTACCTCTTTGACCTGTGTTGCAGTATACTCTGGCTCTTTGTACAAAAGAGCTGCATCTGCAGTATCTCTTGCTTTTGTCAGACCGTTGTTTGCGATCCTGGTTATTAAATCTCGTATAAGTGATTTTCATTCTATGCCTCTTCCTTGTAACCCCAGGTTTTCTTTCTTGGCACTTACTCAGACGAAGAGAGCAGGGTCTCTTGTGTTGGCCAAACCTCTGGTGACAAGCCTCATTACATAACCACTGGCAAAAAGTAAAATATGCAGCAATAGGAGAGAGGCAAATATGCTGCAGTGAAAATGGCCTTTGATATGCCAGACATGTGATATAATGTTTAGAAATGAGAAGATTCTGTGATTTTGTGTATCATTAGATTCATATTTGATTTTGTAGTTGTGACATTATTTTTTTGATTAATGCTTTGATGTTGTTGTTTTCCTTTTTGTCTTGATCCTTTTTAAAGTCAGTTAAAATCTGTCTTTTAACTACATTCATCTCATCTATATCACATTGTTGATAGCTATTGAAAGTAGAGACAGTTAGTTATACTAATGACCTAAATAATTAACTGCCCACTTTAGCCTAATATTCTTAGTTTTGTTCAGTTTTCTCTGCCTCATAGGCAGCTCAGTGATAGTACTATTGCAGCTAATGTCCTCACTTCAACCCACTGCATCAAGTTCATCCTTTCAGTCCTCCTCTTTTTCTTTTTCTTCTTCCTGCCCTTCTTTCTTTGGAATATTTTGATTTTTGTAAATCTAATTTGGATTTTTTTAGGTCAACTTAAACTGAAATTTTAACAGTAATATTTTTGAAGCAGAGACTTACCAAAACATTGCACTGCTGCAAGATCAGTGCTTACTTTAGAGATGACTAATGACATTTTCACTACTAAAAGCTGTTGTGAAATTTAAAGACTACACTATATGAAGCCAGTCCCCAAGAGTGATATGAATACAGTGCTTGAGTCGGTCCCCTCTGTCATTGTTTCTACTAACTGCTAATTAATCTCTTCTTTCCCTGAAAAAATGTAAAGTTAAAGCATAACTAATTTGACAAAATCACATTTGAGTGCATACGGGTATAAAAACAGCTTTTGTGCATCCAGTGATAATCCCTTAAAAGTCTGAGTAACGCGAGTCAGTGTCAGTTGAGCCAAGCAGCAACTTGCAGAGTTAGAAAACTAAACCAGTGTGGAAATATCAAAACCTACAGTTCCTTGAATTTCTTCAAAAAGCCAACCCCAAGTGGCTTACATACCTTTGTTAAAAGGTCCAGCTATGCTGCAGATATACCGTGTTTACAGCCAAGCAGAAAACATAGTTTTGGTTTAAAGAGTGCACAAACCACCGGGTGACATGATGGTGGCTTGGTCCATTTTTTTATACACAGTCCAGTTTGGCTGTGGCAGAAGACTACAAGTTTGTACATGAAGAAATCTAGACGTGTGAATAAACTAAATTAAGCAAAACTCTGGGAAATAGCTGTATGCATGCAATATAAAAGCTTTTGCTTTTGCTCTGCTTTTATGTTACTAAACTAGCTGCCAGCCATGTAAGTAAGCATGCACACCCTTAAATAGCATTGCAGGCACACTCATGTACTGTGTGCCAGATTTTTGCTTGCTTAAATATTGCAGGTAGTGAATAACTGAATCATGTTTTCCCATCCCCTTTACACCAGAAATGCAGAACAGACTCTCTGACGCTCTGAGGCATAAGGGTTTATCAGTTTTGTTACTGTACCAAAGTTAGGTGATAGATTCAGTACTTGTTAGCTTGTCAGCCTGTGGATATAACTGCTGATTCCTGATTCATGCAGCCTGCAGAGAAATTCTCTGCTGAAGTTACACACTTTTTAGTGCAGTTAGTTGTACCTTTTTGCATTTTGCTTAAATACTGAGTTCAATAAAATAGCAATCGGATATATTAAATCTCTTGAGTATCATTGCTGATATGATGATATAGATGAAAAAATGCACAAAATACAACAACGAAGTTTAACCACTGGTGCTGTTCAGACAACAGTCTAAGCTTTAGGCTATGATATGTACAATTAGCACCCTTTTGATTTGGTGGCAAGATCAAAATATTGGCTCCTTGTTTGTTAATTAGGACAGTTGCCTCAGAGGACCAGAGCTATTAAATCAAGATAATTATCAGACAGTGCCCCATGACGAAAAGGGAATGACAAAGGAACTTGTGGCCAGTAACCTTGGCAATGGATGAAGCAATGTGGTCAACAGGCAGGTTTTTCTTTTAATGATGTCATACCTGTGTATTCGTCTTCAATTCAGCATCCCATCTGCACAAGCGTAGCTCAAAAATGTATCTTGTGTGTAATTTAATAAGGTCAGGCGAAAGTAATGAGCCCTTCTTTCTTTTTGAAAAGCCATTGCTTTCCCCCAGAGAACCATTTTTAGCTGCAGATGAGTTTTAAAAAAATACTTTATAGTGCAGCTGTGATAATGGCATATGACTAATTCAAATACTCTACACGGATGCCTGAAATGAACAGAAGAGCGTTTTTAAGAGCGGTGCTGACTGGCTGATTCATAAGATTAATGTGACAAGGACAAGAAAGAGAAACAAGAAACAGATAAGAAAAACATAACGAGAATTTTCTTTCAGAGGGCTCATGACCTTTAAATTGAATATTCCACATGACAACATCCTGATATTCTGAACTTTTCAGTTCCATTATAACTGTAATTTACTGTCAGTGTTGGCAAGATACGCACATGGTCCTCCTGGGGTGCGCTCTAGTGCTGTTATCTTTAAAAGAATATTAAGTGTTGTTACGGTTGCAGATGAGGTAAAAAAAAAAAAAATGTAATGACCCAAATCTGGGGAAGACCTTTGATTGTAAAGAACAAAGGAAGGAAAAGGAGCAGAGAAGAGAGAAACAGTGCCATCCTTCTCTCTTTTCAGCCAGGAACTCACAGAGGAAGTGTCAATCTGTCAGAGGCTGGATATAATCTTCTACATTGTGACGCATGGGGAGATCATGGTGCCCTGTCACCGGTAGTCCTTGTCGTTGATTAAGGCTTTTCATCCTCCATTGGGCTAAGCTCTGGGCCGCCCGCACTTTGTCTTGTGACATGCGTAATTTCCTCCTCACAGTCTCCCCATCTTGATAGTGAGCTAATAGAAACTCTGTCCAGATCCACTTCTAATGAAGACAGATCCTCAGATGGCCAAGCAGTCTCATTTATATTACCAGTCTTTCAACTTGTTTTAAGTAGATTAGACATGTTCTATGCGACAACCAAAGAGAGGAGGATAGGGGTGGGGTGGGTGGGGGGGTAAGTGTAGGAAAAATAATTCATAAAGGGATTTCACAGGGCTTCATCATTTAAGCAACAACATAGCTTGGCTAAGAGTTTGCTTGATCTCTTTACAATTACGAGGGCTGTCATAAGAGATTGTAAATGTAATCAGAGAGTTGTGGATGTTCATGGAGCAGATCAGTTTAGTGTGGCTCAGTAGTTGAGAGAATTGTAGAGGTGAAAAGTTACAATTATCATCATGACTGACGCCACATTAGCCTCACATTAAAATATCTAGCACGTCTTTTTTGAGGGTAGAATCAGGAAGTGGGTAGCATATTCTTCTTCGACTTTGAATAAATGATTATTGTTTTTTTTTTAAATAGGTGTCGATTAATTTTCCTGGTGTCCTGCAAAAAATTTCAGAACTGTTTTTGGGGGGTTTTTAAAAATAAGATGAGAAAATACTGAGATCAGTCATCTAATAACATTTCCTATGGACTGTACATTCTTGTGTAGGTGGTAGATATAAAAACATATAACAGCACAAATATAGATAAAATCCTACACAAGTTATCTCAAGCTTGGCATGTTGTGCTTTAAGGTTGTATATTTCCATTACTGCAGCAGCTGACCTCAACCAGACTTATATTAGCCTCTAATGATCCTGTGCATCCCACTCGATAGGCTCGGGGGAACGGGCAGCTCTCTGTCGCAGAGACTCTGGTTTAATGAGTTTGTTAACCAGTATTGCAATTAATAATTAAGTACAGCAGGTTTTTAGATAAATATTTGTCTAACAAGTATCTTTGATGTAAATTTCTTAAACAGTTAGGCAACAAACACATTATACTAGATGACTAATCTAGTAGTCGTTAGTAATGTTGCAGTTTGTTTGTGATTTGAACTCAGCTTTGCAAATTTTTTGGTCATTCCACTGAATTGTATCCAGACATCTGGATGTTAAGACATTGTGCTGAGCCTATCACCTTGTCGCTGTTCCATTATCAGTGCTGTGATGCCATAAGATCAAATGTTCTTGTTTAAAATTATCTAATGAAAATGTAAGTTTGTCTAAAATAACCACCTAAGTCTGTTTCCACAGACAACTGTATTTGTGTTGGCTAATCTATTTTCTACACAAATCCGATGGTGTGTCCTCAAAAATTTGGACTCATTGATGTCAATTCTTGCAAACACTCCTGTAAAAATCATTATCGTATTGGTCTGACAATGTCAACGCTATCAGCCACAGAGAAAACTGATGAAACAGATGTGATTTCTTCAGACTCTTAACCTGTGGATTAAAAGCTGTCACAAGATTACTCTGAAGTGTACTGCAAGAAAATTAAGAGTAAGACAGAAGTAAAACATACCCATTTACACCTTAAACATCGAAATGTGGAATCTGAGAAGATTAAGAGGAAATGTCTTTTTGGTTGAAGTGCCCTGAAAACCTGGTCATCCAAAATATGACAAGGCACCCTTCTAAGGTGTTACAAGCCAGTAAGACCAGAAACCAAAATTTATGTAAGCCCAGTTGTCCTACTTATGTTTTTTTGATCTGAAAAGAAATCTATAAAGGTATCAAGTGCAGACTACCAGCATGGATTGAAATTAAAAAGAGATACTCAAGTAACCCAAAAGTTATACATACATGTAGTTTTGTACATGCTTTGGAGAAAAGTTAGTACTAATAAGGAGATTTACGGTTACTAAAATGTATTACTCATTAACTCGTATGTTGAGGTTTGCAATCTAATATTTTTGGTTCTCCATGTTGTCACATTGGATGGCCCAAGTAGCTCTAAAGTTGCAATTTATTTTGTACCTTGTAGGCAAATACACTGGTCTAAATTCCAATAAACATCTAAGCTATTCCATTACATGCAGCACCACCAATCTGTCGGTGGAGATTATTCCAGAATTCAACCCTGTGGTCATTTATGAGGGGTGCAGCTTTGGAGGAAATGTGTTGTGCATTGGACTGGTGGATGCTAAACCCCGCAAACACATTAACATCAAAGAAAACTAAACTCACCAATACATATGCATTAAACATTAGCCACTGATCTTTAGTTATCATTGCTGCTACAGAGAGAAGGCCACCAAAAAAGGTGGTGAAATTACCCAGGAAAACATGCTGAACTCCATGGAAAAAAAAAAAATCCATAAAATGGAAAATAATGAAATGACTTTCTGGTGAAGTTTCAGCAGTAACCCCCTTCCTCCTCGTAATTAAAACAATGCAGCAGGATAGCAGAAGTCAGTGGCACATAATGTATACCAGAGCAATGAATGTATAAGGTGTAATAGATTGTGAAAGGAGCAGTCTGATGACAGAGATGGAGCATTTCATTAGAAAGGTCTGAATCAAGTCTGTACAGGTGGGTTTAGTGCGACGCGTTGATGGAAGACTGGAAGTTAAGAGTGCCTACACAGTACACCTGGAAGATGGCCTTTGGTTCACACAATTAAAGTTTCTTAGAGTCAGCACTATTTTGCATATTATTTAAATTTGGGGGGGAAATAGCCAGACTTGTTCCTAGTGTTCAAAATTCTAATATAATCCATTGTTCTCTGCTATTGTTCTTAGTTTGCAGAGATATACAAAATACCAATACAGCCATTCATTTAAATATCTAATTCAGTTCAGGTAGGAGGAACTGACTGTGGACTCAAGTGGAGATACCAAGGAAAAGGCAGCTGAAGATCTGCAAGTGAAAACAGCACAAAACGCATTCATATAGGAACAGAAGTCATGTCACTTTGGCTAAAAGCACTTCTTTTCTGTACTGTACAGGAACTTGGTTGCTATTGATATGCAAGTAAAAGCCTAACTGACAATTATGAGACCTGATCTTAGTGCATTATTGGTTCAGATTATATCAAATATGTTATAATGACTTCCCTACCTTCTTATACATGGGTTTTAGAAACTGAACATTTTAATTCAAAGAGAAGACTCGTTTCATGTCTGTTTGGTTTTTTTTAACCAAAAAGCCATGAAACTGGAAACACAATTTCTTGTTTCAGTTTCTTTAAGAAGTAGTTTAAGAAGTCATTTCTTTTCAAAATAGTTCTTGATACTTTGTGAAGAAAAGGTTCTGTATGAATTCTATCTAAGCATGCTTTTACTCTACTGGCAGCATGTTATACAGACGACTGTAGATACTCATTGTTGCACCTCTCGTGTACCCTCCATACATATTGACATCAATTTGAACCAAACACTTAAAATTCAATAAGACCTGTAGCCACTTTATTGTTGCGTAATTTGGCATACCTCAGCCACCCGTCCACTCAAACCATTTCCGATGAGGCTTCGGCGAACAATAGCTGGATCAGCTGAAGAGTCAGATGCATCTCCCAGGTCCTGTGTCAGGTCTTTGCTTTGTTAGACCTGACACTTTTGCTTTTGTCGCCTACTTTTTTGGTTTCTCTAAAAATTTTAATGGCATGCCATTCCAAGATATGCCAAGGTTTTGGCTAACAGCTCATTAGGAATCATCTTGTTGGTGCAAAAATCCTATTTTATGCCTGTCAAACTGTGTTATGTTTGGCATTTTTCATAGATCCAATGAAAGAAATGAGAGCAAATTATGTTTTTTCCCAAAGGCTGCTAAGAATAAAGTGTCTAAAGATACTATTTAAATGGGTACTTTGCCAAGTTGTCTGTTATGTGTATACACAACACTGATAACATCCCTGAGATGGGTGAATTTTTATGCTTTAATGATTCATAGATCAGCATCAGTGGTTCAACAGACAAAAAGAAACATTCTTCTGAAAATGGTCAGGTACAAAGACTGGACTGATGGACAAAGCAGCCAATTTTGAAAGAAATACTTTGAAAGACCTTCGAAACTATTCCTCAAGACCGCTCTAAAAATTACAAGTCTGTGTCCTTAGAAGCAAATTATAAAGGAAGAAAAAAGAAGAAGCATTATAAAGAAATAAAGGTGGCTCAAGACTTTTGCACAGTACTGTATGTCCTCCAGAAGAAAACTAGAGCAACTTGTACAGAATTTGCATTTTATGTGCCTTTTTATGCTTGTTTGATTTTTATAAAAGACGATGTATATTTTTATTCTTACAATCGAGTATGTTGGTGGAACCAGTATTACCTAATCTAGTGGAACACCCAAATATATCAAATCCACTGCATGCCACGTACCGATATTTCTCTACATGGGTAAGACATCCAGAAAAGAAAAGCCTAAGGCATTCTAACATTACCACTGAATGTGTGTGTGCGTTTCGAGTATTGCTCACATTATGGGGACCTAAATCTGTTTGCACAGTCAGATAATAGGAACAAGAAAACAAGTAGTGTAGATAATTAAACTTTAATGTGAAGCTATGCCCACTGGGGTAATATTAGGCTAAGGTTAAGTTAAGTTATCAGTAGTTAGGGTTAAAGTTAGGCTAAGTCTCCATCATACATCAGTGCAATGTCTTAAGAGGTAACAGATACACAGCTGTGTACGTGCATTGTTTGGCTTCATGCTGCTGAGTTGTGAAGCAGCTGGGGTCTGGAATAGTGTTTGTATTGACTGAGGAGAGTCTACAGTGCCCCCATTAAAGTTGTGCTGTAAACAAAGACAGGACACGGTGTGTAAGTCAGATGAATTTCAGGTATCTTGAATCATGAAACAGCCCACTGAAAATGCAGTACACACCTGTGTAAGAATCTGTAGACCTTCTTGTAGTAAGCAAGGAGTTTCCTAAAATAAACAGTAGGTGGGCATCTTTTTAAAACATTTAAGCACTGTTATTACAGTATAAGTAAACGCATCATATTTCCTTTATATTTACATGTGATGTTAGGCAATTAGGCATCTTAATTAGATGCTCGAACCAAGTAAAGTGGCTGCTTTTGACATAGAGAGCAGCTGTACTCCAAGGCCCTCTTGAATCACTGAACTTCTCACCATATCTCTAAGGGAGAGGCCAGCCAGCCTTTGGAGAAAGCTCATTTCTGCCGCTTGTATCTGCAATCTTGCTCTTTTGGTCACTACCCTGAGCTCGTGACCATAGGTGAGGGTAGGGACGTAGATTGACTGCTAAATTGACAGTTTTGCTTTTGTGCTCAGCTCACTCTTCACCACATCTGGACAGTACAGCGTCTGCATCACTGCAGCCGCAACCTCAATCCGTCTTTTAACCTCTTGCTCCCCTAACTCATGAACGAGACCCAAGATACTTAAAAGACAAACAGACCAGGGCCTCCGCCAGACGTTCCCAGAACACCTTTATTACAGGTTTGGGTGTGCCAGGTCTTACCAGCATCCTCCCCCATCACTTGATCCAACTCACCACCAGGTGGTGATCAGTTGACAGCTCAGCTCCTTTCTTACCCAGTTGTCCAGAACGATTCTAAAATCGATCATTGACCCCCAACATCGAGTGTCTTGGTGCCACGTGTACTTATGGAGATTGCTTATGTTTGAACACGGTGTTTGTTATGGACGAATTGTGGTTTGTAGAGAAGTCCAATAACAATACACCACTCAGGTTCAGCTCAGGCAGCCCATCCCTTCCAATCACACCCCATCCGGCCTCAGTGCCATTGACCACATGAGCGTTGAAGTCTCCCAGTACCATGATGGAGTCACTGAATGGAGCACCCTCAAGCACACCATTGCTATGACCGCACAGACTTGTTAGGGCAGCTAGTTAACAAAGGCACCAGCTGCACACGCTTCCTCCGAATGGACTAGGAAGTAGAGGAAAAAGGAACAACTGGGCCTACCTGATGTTGAAGCCGTCCGCAAGGGAATACACTCCTGGCCTGAATCTCCAACCATCGTCTGTAGAAGACATGAATGAAATTACTTACTTATTCCTTTTTTGTTTTTCTTATTTTCAGAAGATAAAATCAGAAGGTCCAGTTCTTTGTTTGTGTTTCAAAAATTAATTTACCCGACACATAGATATTTATACATGAAAGCTGGGACTAGTTGACATGGTATCCCTTATGCTGCCTCTGCTTTAGTAATCAGGACTTGGTGTACATACAGACATCTCATTACCAGTGAACTGAAGTGTCATATTGAGGAAGGGCAGGGGCAATGACAAGGATTCTCTGACTAATGGCTTCTAAAAGATCAACACACAATTAAGTGGACCTGCAGTGCACATAGTAGCCTTACAGACCCATTATGAAGCAAAACACAACAACTGAAACAACCAAAGCCTCTAATGGCAGCCTCCCTTTACAGTTTAATGTTGTTAAACACAGCTCTGTGGATGTTGTTGAAGAGTGCAATATGATTGCTGCGCTGAACTGTTGACAAAGAGCGCGGGAGACGTTGAATAAAACATCATCCAGCATGTTTGTTTTTTTGATTGCTTGCATGTTTTACTTGAGCTCATTTGCACCAGCCAATCAACTGTGACCTGAGGTAGCTTGCATGCACTTCTGCAAAGTCAATATGTTAATGCATTTTGCTCAGAAGCAATACTATTGTGCTGCCTCATACTTATCCTAAGCTTCCTGTCTTGCTTCGTTTATATTAGATTGTGGAGATTTGACTTAGGCAAAACAAGCAGAGCGGGGGATTGCAAATAAATCATTTCCACTGTCTGCTATCATTATACCTATGTTGGTCTTTGAAGGAGCGTAGGGTATAGGACGAGCGCTTTTTACGTCTGCCTTCCTATGAGGCATTTTCAGGCTAATTAGAAAATTTGATCTGAATGGTGGATCTATAAGCATTCACTGTAGAACAGAAAAGGAGCAAAAGGGATTAGTGCTTGCTTTGCAATCTTTTTGCAAGATTCGCTATGACTTAACAACTTCTCACGTCATGAAAAGTGGCCAAAATCAGAACTATTTTTAAAAATCTTTTTTGACATTAAATGAATTTAGAATTTTCTCAGTCGCTGCAAAAGGCTCATCCATCCCACCCCGCTACGCACATAATTGAATATCTTCTTGTGGTTCTTTCTTTGGAGCCAGTCACTGTGGCACACAAATTGTAATCAAGGCCAGGAATAGTTCACATAGAGATGGGTGGCTGTTGACTGCAGGATTTAGGAACTCATCTGAGCCTTCCCACTGCTGCTGGCAAGAGATTTCTAGCTGGCGCTGGTGTGCAGAACAAGGACTAATCTGTAGTGGTCTGTTGCAGCTAAAAGGAACTGGCCCCGAAGTCATGTATTATGGAAAGAGTGGGGATCATTTTTCCCACTCATTTCTTCAATCATCTGCTGTAGAATTATTGTATCTAGAACATTTATACTGAATACTGAATCTTACCATGCGTTGTGTTTTTCATCACCTTCTGCTGCTATATGTACATATAGCAGCAGAAGGTGATGTACATATATGTACATCCAACCTCATTTGTTAATTTTTTTAAAGCCAAAGTTGAAATAAAAAGGAAGCAGCTGGGAACAATAAAAAGCTTTCCTGTTTATATCATCTGTGAAACTGTCTGAATTATTTTTATTTTTGCGTGCACGAAAATATCACGAAATAAGTATTTTGTTTGGATTTTATTAATTTTATTGTTTGGTTTAAGATCAGTTTGACTGTGCAAAAGAATTTCGTTTTTAAGGCTCATGGGGGAGTTCGTAGACTAAAAGTCTTTAGTCTAAAATATGCTCATACATATTCATGAGTAGTGGGCAGGCTTCAACAGACTGACAAAGAAAGCGGGAAAATTCCTCAACTCACGCATTGTGAATATCAATGAAAAATGCAGAAGCAGCCCTCCTTATTAAACGCAAGCCTTGTGTGCCTTTTTAAGAGCACAAAACAGGGCACAGCAGACGGTAAATGTCTTGAATGCAACAAACATTATGAAACCATATAAGGAAAAAAACCTTGTTATAATTGCCCTCCAAGCAGCATCACAACCTCTGGCTCCCATGTCAAAGTTTTACAGAATGTAAACTAGCCTCTTACCTCTATTATGCTTGCATGTTAGAACTAATACAATTAAATAGGGAATGTGGAAAAGGAAGCAGCATGTCCAGTGTTACAAAAACTCCTAACCAAAATACCATTAAAGCTGATATTTCTGCTCTAAGCAAATAAAGTCAAGAAGATCCAAATGACCTGAAGACATCATACCAAACAACAGGTTAAGTGCTGACTAAGGCTGCTAATAGAAAAGATGAAATAATTCCCATGAACTCTGTGATTGAAACTAAAATTGAAAACTGAAAAACAGCGCAGCTTCACCGCACGCAGTCAAACAGGTAACCGATTAAAAGTTTGTTTAATTCATGCTGACTGCTGGGAGAGCATGAATAAAAACATGGTTTGTCAATGTTACTCACACCAAACAACAAACTGATTACTGACGCTGTCCTTCCAAGAAAAACAACAGTAGCACTCACTCAGCAAAATAACATTTGTTTAGATTCTAGTGGCGTAGTTTCCTGTTGCTCGTGTCTAACACAAGGGCGATAATACTGGGTTATTTTTCTAAAGCCACAAAGGCTGCAGAGGAGGAAGTCGGATAGACAGGACAACAAAACGCTGAACTTAAGCACCCTAGATTATATTTGTTTTCCTTTTTGCACTGACATTTGACATAGGTTTTTATGTAATCTTACCGAAGCTAAAAACAAGCGTTTTATTACCCAGATGGCTAAGGTCCTAAATCTCCTCTCCTGGTACTGATTAAATCCCTAAAAACTCATCTCTGTTCATCAGAAATACATATTTAGAAGGTTTTTTTTATCTCAATCAAAATGATCCCTTGATGCTTTCAAATGGCTTAGATGTAATTCCACGCCTTTCCCTCTTTTAGTATGCACAGATCTATAAATATGCAAATTGGTCACTGCCTGCAAGCTCAAGTATACCTGTTTATCTTCAGCTCCGCTCACACGTTAAGGGTACAAACACATAAATATGTTTTCCTTTTAAAACGTGTAGCTTTTACTGCTTTTATGACTGGTGCTCATTCCACGACCCCCAAAAACCCAGCTGACAAAGTTTTGGTATTCAAACTACAGGAATGAGCTCTTGTGTAGTTGGGCAGATTACAAAAGAGACTTTTGTAAATATCAATGCAAACATCCATGTTTTCTTACTGACGGGGTCTTATAAGTCACAAAACTTTTGCCAAATCTTTATAGCTAGGCTCACATGCTGGGGGTACCACCCAGTTATATTAATGCCCACTCAAGTATGAATATAAATCTTTTTTTTTTATCTGTCTGAGTCTTAGGCCATTTGTGATTGGTTTACTAGTGGACAATCCTCTCACTCTCACTATCAAGCTGACGCTTTCTTTCTCATATTTACCCTCCAACAAGCCTGGTCGTTGGGGCACTCCAAAGAGTCTCTCACCCCTCAGTCAGAAGAATTAAAATGAACCATCTTGGATGGCAGTTGGTGACAGTAGGTCTGCTACTTTAAAGAATACCATTTTAGCCAGAACCTGCACCTAGTGAAGAAACAGCTCATCTGCTGCATTGAGTTTACTGGGGCTGCTGAACATAATTATTATCACCATGAACATTACTCTCTCCAACATGGGGGAGCAGGTGTCTAACCACGAGATAGGATACACTCAGAAGAAGTAGGTGATTAGTGCTCCATTGTTTATTTGTCACAAAGTAGAGCTACTTATATTTGCCAAGGAGTGGTTCATTATGTATGTGTGAAATCCTGCCTGTGTGAGGCATGTTACATTTCTACACTGTACCCTGCTTCGTGCACCATATCAGCAAGTCATGGGACTGACTCCAGCCCTTCCACGACTCTGACTGGAACAGCTAAGAAAATGTATGGATGAATAATAACAGCAGCTACACAAATAAAATGATGAAGACGAGACAAGATAGCCTTTGAGGTTAAACAAATGCAGGATCTGTACATCATTTGTGCACATCACACTGTCCCAATTATGTGTGTCAGTGCATGTAAACGCGAGACTGCAAATCTTCAGTCAGAATGATTTCCATGTGCATATGAGTTGGTGTCAGTTACTTAAACAGATTTATTTCTTTACAGTGATGGTTCAGTTCCTAAACAGTGAATTGTAAATGTTGTGGAAGGCACTGAAAAATGATGTCCTGACGACACATCGGAACAGTTGCGTGTTATAACCGCTAACTGTAGATTGTGTGTGTGTGTGGCTAAAATGAGGAAATAGACATATTTATTTTTTGGTGTCAACAACCTGATTAATTATAGCATCCACCTAAATCTGTAGTCATAGCAGCTAAATATGAGATGTTCTAGATGCTTGGTTAATTTAACGCTATCGCTTACAGTTTGCCTAACAAGTGAAAGATGCCCAGTTCGATCCCAGGGGGAGACACCTCAGGAAGGGCATCCTGCAGAAAACTCTGCCAAATCAAACATGCACAGCTACCTGCTGTGACGACCCCTCTTGAATAAGTGAGCAGCCAAAAGTAGCTTCTTTTTACTTTCAGTTTAGACCGTGTCCTAATCTTTGTTTGTCCTTTATTTCTGTGATTTGGATTTAGGTGTTTGGAATATACTGTGAAAAACTCAGCCAAATCTTCCCCCGTGAAATTACACTTTAATCCAACACTAATCAACAAATCTGTCAATTATACATCATAACTGATGCCCAAGGAAGAGCACCATGTCCTACTTGGAAAACATGAGTGTGACGAAACCATTTGCAGCCCTAGTTTCATAGAAGTTGCGTAAAATATAGGCTAAAAAGGAACACAAGGGAGGGAGAAAGAAAAATATGAGAGAGGAGCCCAAAAGTTTCGAGAAGTTAAAATCCCACTTTAAGCAAAAAAACCATTTTTGGTTTCAGAACTACAATAATTGGTCTCCGCAGAGTCTTGGAAAAGAAGGTGATACCATGCATAGGAAACACACCTCCGTTCCAACATGTTTTAACTGTGTGGCTTTCATTAAATTCAAAGTGAGCGGTTATTTTTCAAATAAAAAAACAAAAACAGCCATCATTGTTGAGAATTACTTATCAATTTATTAAAAGAGTGTTATTAAAACACATGTATTATACTATTAATTGTTATTCACAGTGTTCCGCAAAGACATGAAAGGTACCGCTGTTTGTGTGTTTTTACGCTTTGTTCAGCAATAATGGTGACATAAGGATCACAACACATTTTCAGAATAATTAGTGCTGAATCCATGATCAGTCCAAAGAGTTTGTGAATGTTTTCTTGCAACTTTAATCAACTTAACTGATATATTTTTTAAAAAGGCCTTGATGACTCAACATTTAAGTTGGATCATGAGCAATTCTTCATCTTATGACTCTGAAGGCTAAATCGAAACCCTTTTGTCTGAGTCATAACAAGTGCGTTGTGATATGGATCCATTATGCTCTTGACTTATTTGAATGAGTTCCTCCTGTCAAGGGGAACAAATTTAAGCATCGGTTTAAACTGCAGTTTGAAGCCAGTTTTGCTGAGGCCAGCAAGTGGCATTACAACATTTGATAAGAACAAAGATTAATTCGACGCCTTGTCAAATACGTCTCCATTAAGAAAAACACGCTTGCTGGAATGGAAAGATTATTTCCTTTATTGTTTGTGTTGTAAATCTTGTAAATTAACCAGAGTGTCAGTGGCTGTCATCTCTGATTAGTGTCAACAGGCTTCTAATGAAGAGGTTCCAACTGTAGGCGGGTTATAGCTCTTACGCACACATTCTGTGATAAGACAGTTTACTTATAGCATGGTGGTTTTACACAAGAGCACCTGGACTATAAAATATCATCAAGAAAAGTACGCAAAGCTTGCGACAAAACTAATTTTTGGCAGACAAGACACACGTGGAAGAAATGAGACTTTCGAAAACCAGAAAGCTTGTTTAAGAATCGTAGAGAAGAAGAAGCAGCAGTTTAGAAAATGGGAATGTGTGAGGAATGGCTCTGCTGTTGTTTTGGAGATCATCAGACTGTGGTCAGCACAGCGAGGCCACACAGACGGCCCCCCGATGAACAGATGGACAGCCAGGAGGAAAAGCAGAGGAGGTGATCCAGAATGTAGACACTCCGTGATCAAGAAGCAGTGATAAGGAACAACAGTGAAATGGATATCTAAAAGTCTTCCAACAGGCAGAGAGAAGCGTTGTCTGCCTGCCTCATCTTGTCTGTCGGTCTCTATGCACTGCTGGATGTGAATTTCAGCGCTGACGTATGCTCTTGCTTTCAGCACAGTGTGAAAACGAAAAGGAGGAGAAGCCAGTGAGGAAAATGATTTTCTCTGCCCTGTTCCTCTAATGTCATGCTAACTCCTAGCAGCATGAAAAATTAATTACATAAGATGAGGGAAATGACAGTAAACATGTCCTGGATGATTTTCTGGGTATAAAGGCAACATCATCAGGTTTGGAACACTTAAAGTACAAGAAAGCCCATTTGGATGTAAAGTTTAAAACTAACAGGTTTTATTTAACCAGTGAGCTTTTTAGTCGAGCTTCTCTGGGATTTCGATCTAAATTAGAGGGTTTTCTGTTTTTTAATGAGTGGAAATACTGGTTGTCTCGCACCATTAAAAATGTATACTCTGAAAGTGAAGTGTAAAAAATATAGATGTTTTTAGATTTTTTTTCTTTGGAAAGCAAGCTTTTTTAAACTGCCAAAAGTGTGAAGGAATTGTTCTTTCGCTGGGGTTGGCCTCTGGCACGGCACTTCTTCTTAGGTTCCATTAAAATTTCACATCTGATTGGTAACCCCTAACTTGAACAGTGAATTCTGAACTAATGTAAACCTTTAATCAGTATATCTTATTAGGTCAGTTCGGGGTCAGTAAATGGTCATCTCTGCACATTCTGGGGTCGGGTCTTTGGGAAAATTATGAGACGTGTTTGAAGAAGTGCACTTTATTTAAATCCTATTGTCTTTGTGATGATAAAGACAATTTGATATTATTGTCTTTAAAAGTAGCAAAGCCACGTGGTAACTGCAGCACAATCGATAATAACAGACAAACATTCAGAAAGCCAGGATGAATCTTTAATACTTTATGTTCTAATTAAGGCCACAAACACATGAAAACAAAAAGGGGAGGTCAACAATCTTTGCCCCCACTTGTGGATCTTAGTGTGACTTGTTGGGATTTAAGATTAGCACATTAAAAACTCCTGTTTGGCAAATACTCTGGTGAGCTTCTCGGTAAGACTTGATCTTTTCAAAAAATTCACCATTTCTGTTTTTGCTCATACTATAATAAATCTAAAATTCCACCTGACTTCATACCACAATTCATTTTTCCACAGTTGCACATAAATAGGAACTGTGAAGGCTGAGAAAACAAATTTTTCTTCTTATAATAATAACTGTTGCACACGTACTGTGACTACTGATGGAAATATGCACTCAAGACAGTGAAATATTACTCAAACTGTCGACTAGATGGAGAACTAGTGCAGCAAAGATCCAGAGAGTCAGTTTCCTATTGTCTCAATTAATATTTGAATTAAAAAAAGCGCAAAGAGTTGTTGCTGGTAACAGTTCTGATGGGTATTTAAAAGTGGTTGTTTGGGGATTTCAAAAGACCCATATGCCTTTGAAAAATATATATATAAAAATAAATTAAATGCTTCTGTTTCAATTTTATTGGCTCGGTGGAACATGTCTGCATGTTTCCAGCCGATTCAAGAAGTGCTTAAGGAGCATCTAATTGGTCTTTAAAGACCAACCGTGTGCAAATACCAAGTCATTTTTATTGTTGTCATTTGCTTCCACATGCCTTTCACATTTTGTGTGAGTTTTGAAGAGTATCAGCTCAAATTAAATCATTCTCACTAATTGAAATCCAGTGAGGCATTTGAAGTAGATGAGGAGGTTAGGCTCTGGAGAGATTTAGAGTAGAACCTAACAAACCTGCAAAAGCCAGACTGTCATAAAAATTAAAACGAAAGTGGAAACAGAGCACATCCATTAAAACCTCTATGTGGAACAAAAAAAAGATAAAATAATACCCTTCATATCAGAACAGTGTTTAAGCAGATTTTCTTCTTATTTCTTTATAAATCTAGAAGGAAATTGCACTTCTTATCACTTAAATTGAAGAAAATCTTCAAGAAATCAATGTATACTTTGTTTCGACATAATGAAACAACCATCATGTATAACCTGCGAGTAGCAGAAACGTGAGCTCTAATCAATGCATTCTCCAACAGAGGTGCAATATCAGAGAGGCGTCACCATCACCCACCAGAGCGTCAAGTCTCACTTGAAAATAATTAAATGCAAAGATGGATTGGCACCTGTTCTTCCAGACAACCATGTAAAAGCTGGCATATTACCCATTAGCAGCATCTTCATATCTATCTTAAATGAATACATTACTTTAAGATTACCGTGTGTGTTCATTGATTACTCCTATAGACTTCGCCGATTTGCTTCTGCAAGGATCTAGCCAAGTGGAGCGGAAAAGAGAGAGGGGTTTGCAGCGGGAGCTCCTATAGATACAGCTGATGAAGGGCTTCATTGTACTGCCAAGCCCCCCCACTCCCCCCCATCAGCTCCACGACTACCACCAGCTTCGTTCTTCCTCCAAAAGCCTTTAAGCAAATGTGATTCATCTGTTGAGTATCTGACCAGACAAAGACCACGGCCTCCCCAAAACAGGACTAAATCTTGCAATGCACGCATACACACCAGGAGATTTGTAAAGTCACTATTTGATATTGGGTTTAGTCAAAAGGCAATGAAACAAGATACGACTGCCTTCATTGTTGGTGTGTTTTCTTAATATAATGGACTACTGCTTCCAAAGCACACCAAGATGCCAATTAAGTAGCTTAATAGGTTAGACTGTTTGTGCAGCATACTCTCACAGGCAGAAACCACAACACAGCTGCGTAACTCTGGGATGCTTGGCTGTCATACCACTCCTAAAGCTCGCTGACGCCAGTATAAGAGTGTAAAAGAAAAGAATACCGGTTACCTTTAAATCTTCATGATACAAGTGAGCCCAAAGTGGAGGAGAAGAACTTCTGCGAGCTGTGATGCCGTCCAGGTTTCTTTCTTTTTCTTCCAGCGTCTTTGTTTGGCGGCACCAGCTCCAGTCAGTTCTGGACTCCCTCGCTGTTGAAACGCTGCTTGCCGCACAGATTCAATTCAACAGAAGAGGATGACAGGTGTGGGAAGTGAACATGCCAATGTGGATTGTAAGTCGTGAAGAAAATTAAGTGCCCCGTTTAAATGCAGTGTTACTCCCAGACTGGATGTTTGAACAAATCCCCTGTTTCTCGATCAACTCCGCCGCTCAGACGCTGTCCAGGAGCGAGCGGTGCTGAATGAGACTCCAGAGGTTGCAGAGATTTCCTACTTTTTTTTTCTCCTCCTCGTCTACTGCTTCTTCTGTTTGACTGCACAAATCTTCCCTCCCACCGCGCACGACTGAAAATTATCTCTCCTCTATCTTTTTTTTAAGCGCTTCAAGAAAACGTTGTCAAGCACTGACACTATTGGCAACGCAGAAAGCGACAAGGGGGGGAAAGTGGTGGGGGAGGGACAGGGACTGAGTGAGTGAGTGAAACCGTTGCTTGATCAATTGAACTGAAATCAGCTGCATTTAAAGAAAAACGGATCAATAAGTCAAACCCCCGAGTTGGACACTTAATTGGAGCAGAGAAAAGGGGAGGAGGATTTCAGGTTGAAAAGAGTCCTTGTGCGCTCGATTTAAGCAGCTGACAACTTATGTCAAGAGTTGTGCCGTTTCTCAATGCACCTGGATGATGCATGAGCAGGTGATTTAAAAAGATCTGTCTCCATCCCTGCTGTCAGTCTCCTGTTGCAAAGATTTAGGCGTAAAACTGTAACTGCGCTCTCGTGTATTTGCATCACACTTTCCTCACTGGAAGCCCCGCTGGCTCTCCCTGCTGCTGGCGTCTGCTAGGGTGAGATTATTTACTGTAAGGCAGTGACGCATCTCATCCTCCCGCACACACACACACATACACACACACACAACAAAAATATGCGCGATGCTTGCAGCTGTGGAAGCATATTTGTGTGCGTTATCGCCATTTCAGACTCTCTGTGGACATGATTGTTGCTCGTGGATACACCGCGTTAAGCAAACCTGTGCAGGGTGGGCTCCCTTCCAGGTTTAAGTCACTCCGTCTTCCTCTGAGTGCACCGTTGCCTGAATTCACATGCAACACGCAGGCATTAAATTTCATTCTTAAGGCGCCGACTAGCGCATATTAAGCTCCACTGCCATCGCTCCTTGGCGCTGTTCGTTTGTCTTTTTGAGCACTTGAGGAATCTTCAAAGTTTTTAATCACAGTCTCCATTTTTTATGCTGCCATCCCACAACGCGCACAAGCACGCAATCTTGTGCACTCACACGCCTTGCTCTGGACTTTTATGTTCAGTGATTACCTCGGATCCTCCCCTGGGAAGGATCCTTTTGTTTGTTGGAATCGCTTTTCTTTATAAGTTTTGTCATTACCTTGCAGTTATCGATTCATCAGTCTAATCCGCTGCACCGTTCTCTCTCTCATTAATGAAAGAACAGAGGAGATCGAGCTGCTTCAGTCACAAACTGGACTTTAATTTTGGTTCGGTTTGTTGTGTCTGTCAGAGAACTTCCAGTATTAGAGTTTTTAGGGGTCGTGAACTTAACAACATGATTTGCCCGCTTTCCACGAGTAAATATCCACGTGTACGTTAAGCTTAATGTTCAGTAATGAATTAATGAAGAAAATCCTCTCTCAAAACTTGAATTGGTCAGCTGGTCTGAATTTTTTAGTCCTTACCGAAATGCACAGAAAGGCTGATAATAAGTGCCAGCCTATATGAGGAGGGTTATTGAAGAATTTATTAATATTTGATAGTTTATTTTGGCTACTAAATGACTTGCTAACATTCACAGCAATGTACTGGGTGGCTGATTGTTTCCATTCATTTAATGGACTTTTCAGTCATTACCCCTAAAATCCATTTGTGAACTACTTGTTAATATTCACAAATGCAGGCTTGATAGATTAGTCTAAGAACCCTTTAGCTTAATAATTTAATAACATAACTGAAGACAAGTGACAGAAGGGAAGCTGTGGACCATTATTAAAGCCTTAAATTACAGTGAAACCTTTCTCATTTCTTGTTCTTTAACTGTATTTATAATTTTTTAACTTTATATGATGAAACAACAATCAGCATTTCACCTTTTACAAAGTGTCGTCTTCACATGAAGTGTCAAACAGCTGTTGTCAAAGGTAGACAATGAATTTGGGCTTTAAGTAAAACTTTTCACATCAGAGGACTTTATTCTGCTTTAGTATGTTTTATATCATTGCACGTTTTCAAGTGTTGCTCTATTAGTTTTTGGGAAGCGAGTAATGGGAAGACATTGCCTGAGGGTCTGTAAAAATACAACCAGCATTGATCACAACCTTCTAATATTTTACCAAACAACTGAATAATTGATAAAGAATCTCCCCGTATATAACTTAACTTTTTTCTTTCAAAATAATGATTAACAGCAGTCGTACACCTATACAAACTCTTTGCATGAGATGATCTGAGTAGAAACAATCAAAGCACCTGTCAGGATTATTCCACTTGGTAAGTCTTTTATTGACCAAAATATATCATCAAGTAAATGTGTTTTTTATTACAATGTTTACATAATTTAAGAACAATAAAGCTTTTGACTTTCATTCATCCTTGGCCTAAGCATCCCGATAAATGAGTAGGCTGTTAAGGACACTAAAACCAAGAAAGCAGTCGTAACCATTGAAGTTAGAAAATCTATAAATGGATTTTAGTTCAGATGTCATGCAGCCCTGTTCAAGAAGCATTTGAGAGTTCTTCATAATATATTGAAGAGCAAGCTGAACAAAAAAAGCAGCAGACTGGTGGAAGATTCTGCACAGCCTGGAAATCCAACATTTTATTTTGTTGTTTTTTTATTACTGACTGAATCAAATAATTAGTCTATGAAAGGACCCATCAACTGCACGTTATAAGCTCCTTCTTACGTGTGATTTATTAGAGAATGGCATCAAACTTACCTAAAGTCATTATTGGTGGTTATATGGATGCTTCACCCTCCATCCATCCTTTTTTTTTTACCACCTATCCAATTTAGGGTCACGAGGGGTCTTGAGCCAGTCCCTGCTGTCATAGGGTGAGAGGAAGCGTACACCCTGGATAGGTCACTGCTATATCACAGACCTAACACAGAGAGACAGGCAGCCATTCACGCTCACATTCACACCGACAGTCAGTTTAGAATCACCAGCTAACCTAACTTGCATGTCTTTAGACTCTGAGAGGAACACAGAGAAACCAGAGTTATAAGACAGTTATAAAATACTGGTAGGAAGAAATGCACAGGGATTCTTTTCTTTATGTAAGCTGTTACATTTGAGCTCCAGCTATAGATCTTTCTCACCTCTTGACTACAACAGTTATAGACTAAATGCATTTTTCCCCCATAAGAGCATTCTCACTTTGAAAAATAGTGTCTAACACAATGACTCATTAAGTCTGGAAGGCATAACAGTGTTCGCAGAAGTTTTATAAATTTTGAAGTGTAAAATGTAAAACTAACTATAGTGCTGCATAGTCTTAATTATTGAATTGATGAAGGCCAAGGCGGCATTAATAAATAATCATGGTTGCAATAAAAGTCTACTGATTTTCACCTTGGCCAGTCACTTGAGCTTGGGGGTCCATGAATTATTCTGTTCTCCCCTAACTGTGATCCATCTCAATTGGGTGGGCACCAGGATTTGATTAGCTCTGCTCTCGCACTCCAGTGACAGACTTTGGGATTCAGAGAGTGATTCAGTCTGAGCAAAAGCAGAATCACACCTGGGCTTAAAAGCCAAATACGAAGTAAATCATAATGAATTGCATACCTTAAGAATAAGACTGGTAATTACTGGGTTCGGTGTTGCTCACAGTGGGATGAAACGCTTACTTTGCTGGTATGTGATATTTAGTATTCCTGCTCATATTTGCAACTATCTATGCCCTGCCAGAGTTGTGATTCAGTGCAGGCTAAAGGAAAGGCCAGCAAGTCTTCTAATGAAAGCACAGAGAGAGCTGCAACTCGGCATAGCACAACAAACAGAGCATTTTAAGCTTCTTGAAAAAATTCATAGCATTTCATGGTTCTAGGAGAGAGAGAGACCCTGACAGATGAAAACCCGAAACAGGTCGCACAACCTCATAATGAGTCAAAACGTACCGTTTCAGATAAATTGTCACTGATCATCATTGTTAGTTGTCCCAGTTTATTTAATCAGTGATCGTCTTTATTATCTTTAGTCATGTTTTTACACATATTGTCAAAGCAGAGAAGGGTGAAAATTACACATTTAAGACAGCAAAAACCTTAAATCCAATTACTCACACTGTAAACACACATGGTGGTTGGGCAACGCTGTGCTACCAGCAGATGAAAGTATCCATCTGTGACTGCACCTTACTGTAGTCACAGATGGATCAGGAATGTGCGGCTCGTTACATAACCAAAACATCAACAGTCAATTAATGAGATGCCACGGCTATGAAACGTTAGAACAGCGACTGATTGTGTTGCAGTTTTTCTGTACCTTCGCCTTTCACTCACTCACTCACACCTTCAGTCATGCGTACTGTGGGAAGAGGGGATGGAGAGGTTACATTAGCAGCTAGACTGGGAGTTGCAGTTTGAGCCTTGGGACTCTGAGTAGCAGAGTTCTGGGCATCAGGCCATAGATCTGTCTGGCCCATTGTAATGCACAGTTTTCCACAGATGTAAATGTAACTGTAGGTGCACTTCACAGCGTCGAGCATTGCTTAACAGCATGGTAACCCCTGTTTTCTTTGATGCAGACTTTTATTACTACTGGCGCGTGTGTTTGTCAGTTTCCGTACTTCCTGCTACCACAAAGATTTTTATATTGTTTATTGCTTCAGCATGAACTACTGACACTTTCTGTTATTATTACATTTTTATGTAGCATAAACAAGATTAAGTAATAATTTATGTGCAGAAAGCAGTTCACCCTTCCCAGTAATATAGTCTCACCATGACAGCTGATTTCAGGTGTACATGGCTGTGATTGATATGTAGAGCTGGCAGAAAACAGCACTCAAAGGATCAGTTTTGCAGTTTGCCAGGTTTGCCTCGAAACAATAGTCAGATGCCCATATGAAGACTGAAAGAGTTTGTGATGAAAACTGGGGGAAAGGTTTTTAATGCATGAGAATATGACTAAAAGAAAAAGAAAGACTATCCAGTCTGCAGTGGCATTAGTGTTTTAGAATAACAAAAAAAAAAAACATCATGTTATTTCTTCAGGCTTAAAAGCTGGGAGCACCTCATGAATAAGCAGATGCCCTTTAATTTCCTTATCATTTTAACTGCTTGACAGTTTATTCTGCCACCTGCTGGTGAGAAAAATCATTGTGCACCTCAGTAATTGAAATATAATAACTTGGATTTTACATTAAGGCAATCTGAAATATATTTGTAAAACTTTGTTTTTCTTTTTTCCCACAGGTGTCACATCTATCATAAATTCTGGTCTTCAAAACAGAGTAGTACAATGCCTAATTTAGAATTTTGGTGACTGGCGGCGGCTAATTTATTCATTTATTTTCATTTAGAAATATATGACCAAAAACCTTTAAAGTGACTGTGCTTACAAAATAAACAAATAAAACATGACAAAGAATGGAAAACTAGCATAACACCACTGCTAAAAGTAAATGAATGGCTAAATGAATGAATTTATTTATAATGCAAAAAAAAGAAGAAGAAAAAGAATTTATTTATAATGCACTTACAACATCTGCATCTCTAATAGGACCACTTTAGATAAAAAATAGGCTTATTATACTATCATGGCTCTGTTCTAGGACACCCCCACCTTTCCGTGCTCAAATATGAAAAGCCTAAAGGGAGGCTGAGAAGCAGCAAGACCCCCTCACAGTTCAGAGCAGGCATCAATGACAACTAACGTGACGCTAATTAAGTGAGCATGAATAGCATGAGATGGAGGAGCTGAGTTGGAGGTGGGTTGTAAGTGTATGCAGGGTAAAGTAGATTAAATAGCATGCCAAAAGGATGCACAAAAGGGAATCAGCTGAGACATCAGCTGATGTGGACTGCCTTGAAATCTGCAGGGACTGTTGGTATAGCTTGTCTCTGTAGCCTGCCAGAACTAATGCTATGCTCAGTTTCTGTTTGCCCTGTTTTCCCTGGTTATTCCTGGCTTCAGTTTCTTCTCCTCTTTGGGGGGTTTTCAAGACCTGCAAGAGGCCAACGCTGTAACTATAACATGTTTGTTGTAGTGTGCTTTGTCACACTGCTATTAACACTGCTGCTGTAAAGACATTGATGGCACTCTCTGACATTTCCCGAAATTTCTTATACCCAGTCTGACAGATTGGACACTACAACCAAACTCATTTATTTGACCCATTGCACTCAGTCCATTTAAATACTTTGCCTTTCAATGATATATCAGTGCAGGAGCTCAGACAGTCCCAAATTATAGAAGGCTTCAAAAGATTTTTTTTGGACAAAGTCTGCAATATTTTTGCTTCCTGTTTTCTTCTGCAACCAAAGAGGTGACCTTTGGCTCGGCTTTATAAGTATTAAATGTGGAGCTGCAGCCATTTAGTCTATTTTAGCGTAAAGATGAGAAAGAGAGGCAAACTATTATTCCAGCTCTGCCTGAAAGTAACAAAATATACCTTAAAGAATCTCTACAGCTTACTGTCTTGTTTGTTGCAATTGTTAAACTGTAATAGCGACCCCTGTTGCCATTTTGCAAAGTTAAGCTAATCACTGTTTGTACAACTGTGGTCGAAAGTTTACATACACTCATCATGGCCATGAACGTCATGGTAATTTTGGGCTTTTATAATGTTTTTTGTAACTGTTCTTTTTCCAGGTTAGAATTATTGTGCAACATACATTTAATAACTTTGGGTGAACAAGTTTTATTTTGGATTTTCTCTAATCCATATAGGGTCACAAGTATACACACAGGTTCAAATATATCCATACATACTCATCAATATTTGGTTAAGTCGCCCCTCAGATGCTTTTGGTAGCCATCAACAAGCTTCTGGCATAATTCTGGCTGGATATCTGACCACTCATCTTATTTCACCAGTCCTCTTGGCAGAATTGGTTGAGACGTGCCAAACATGACACTGGCAAGAATGCAGTCATCTAAATCTCAAACTAAACACCATCTTGTGTCAGTCTATAGACAGATGTCTTGATGCATTCTCAATCATCCAGGTAAGTAAATCTCCAAAGGTTGATTCTGTTGATCTGGACGTAGCGTTTTCAGTGGGAGACATGTTTCGTCTCTCATCCAAGTGACTTCTTCAGTCTCAGCTGACTGCAGGTTTCCCCAATCTTATGAACAGTATCAATGATCAATGGTCATGAGAATTTGCATAATCATGATGAAGGAACTGACCTCCAAGCCCACTGTTCCTTCAGTGGGCTGGTTTCAGTCATTATGCAAATGTACTGTTTATAAGATTCGGGAAACCTGCAGTGAGCTGAGACTGAAGAAGTCACAAAACGCTACGTCCAGATGAACAGAATCAACCCTTGGAGATCTATAGACAGACACACACATAAACACCAGCCAAAGAAGCCAAATTCACAATTGTCACTTACCATGACTACATACACACACACCTACACACACACACTCACAAGGTGAAAAAAATACCATCCACACTGCCATGGGTGGTAAATATCAAACTAGTTCTTTAATTAATTCATTCTATACTCTTTTAACATAAAATCATAAAGTGTGATTTTCTGAACTTTCCATTTTATGCTAAAATGAATTACTTCTGCCCTCGGAGATGTGCTTTTTCCATCCCCTCCTCTATCCGTTGCCACAGTTTATCTAGGATGAGAATGTGGCCTACCATGTATTGTGAGAATGTAATCCAATTCAGAGAAATGTTTGCAGCTGCAGCCAAGAGTCATTGTTATACATTGAGACACGCTATCTGGAAAAAGCCACCAAACAGCCTTTACAATCACAGTGTGCAGGATAAGTCATGTTTGGTTTTAATCCCCAGAAGCAGCTGCAGTCAGAGGACAAGTACAATGCATTTTATTGCAGATGAACCTATATCGTGTGGGAGAGAAATTGTTAAGAGGAAGCCACAAAAATATGTACACGTGGAAATGATGTTTATTCAACAGGATTATCGATAGCCAGCTAGAGAAGAGAGAAAAAAAGCCTTTGAGGTTATATTAGCAAAATACACCAAGATTTAGCTACTGTCGGAATGCAAATTTAAGTGCAGTAGCATTTGCATGGAGTATCCCGTAAATGTGAAAAGACGGACCCTCGTGGTCACAAAGAAAAAACATTAAATGGAGTTATGGCTTGGTTTGAACACTCAAAAAGTACAGTGAGCATTCCAGCTTATCTTAATTGCTTTTGCTACTGATTTTCCTCACCAGTCCATCAAAACTAAACCGCCTTTACTGTTGCAGTGTTGAGGATAACTCAGTTTGTGTTCTTACCTCAGCAGCTTCTGTGAGGATTAAAACTGCTAGAAATGTGTTTGTGTACTGGAAATAAATCTTCAAACTGTGTGAGACCAAAGAGGTACAGCTGTAAGATATTTACACATGAAAATATTTATTCCAATGCATAACTAAAAGCCAGTTGCAACAGGAAAGGAATTTAACTGCAGATCAACTATGGCCTGAGATCAGGTGTGTGTCTTTCCAAGATGCAAGATGGCATAAATGTATGAAATAGTGGAAGCACAAAAACTACTCTTTGGACATGTGCAAGTGCTTTTTATGTTGCTGTTGTTGTTGTTTCTGTTTAGAACGTATTGCCATCTCAAACAGTCTTAAATACAGAATATAAAAGACCAAAAAATGTATTTATTTATTTTATAATATTAAGGCAACGGTGATTGTGGTGTTGTTCATTCATAAAAATGAATTAGTAAAAGAATTGAATGTTGACGTATCTGTTTACAATTTTGTCGCATTTAAAAATTAATTAATTTGTTAGGCTCCTTTTATTTTTCTATAAAATGCTTCTTAAGACTCTCATATCAACATAAGCCTTGATATTTTTGATAAATTTGTTGATGGACTGCGTGTGTGTCTGTTTGTTTTTCAGGCAAGTGTGTGATTTCAAACGCTAATTAGTGCATCTGTTCTTTTGTGTGGTGGAAATACAAGCTGGGATACATTACAGTGTTCTCCAGCTTGTCTTCGGCAATAAAAGCAAACGCTAAAAAATCAATCCAGCTTCAGCACCATCCAGTTAATATGTATTCACAGCAGATTTCATTTGTGCATTCATGACATGTTTCAGTGTAGCTGCTCAATATACTCACTTTTCAGAGTTTCTTACCATTTAGAGTTTTTAAAAAAAATCATCTACAACAAGTTAAAAATTCAGATAGCCAACAGACAGTTCTTTTATCAAAGTGCTCCACTCAATGTACTTTTAAAATAAATACATTGTTTGGGTTTGTCTAGATCTTGAACAGAACTAGTCTCTAAAGAGTATTTGCTGCCACTATATTGTGCAGTTACATCCACACGTTTTTGGACAATGACACAGTTTGGTAGTTTTCGCCTCTATTCACCACCACAAAGTGCATATTTTCAGCTTTAATTCAGTTGCTTTAATAAAAGTCTTACATTACCAGTTCAGACATTTTTATACATGGCCCCCCATTTTTACAGGCTCAAAACTAATTGGACAATTGACTAATAAATGGTTTTAAAGCCAGGTGATGCTAGTTTTTTTTTTATTATTTCATGGTAAATTAAGCAGGAATTGTGAGTATGAGGTCCTAAGAGATGTTGAAGTATGTGAGGGAGGTCATCATTAAACTGACAAAAAGAAAAAGAAAAATAAACAGAAAAAAGTAAAAATATAAAAAAAAAAAAAAATTAAATTAAATTAAAAAATAAAATTAAAAAAAACCTTAACAGCAGCCAAATCTACAGTCTGGTACATTATTAGATGGAAGGAATAAACTAACCAGCTCAGTAACTCCTCAATAAGGAGGTAGGCCTATTCTTGACAAACTCTTCTATCAAGAGATGCTTTCATGAATGTAAATCTAGAGAATTTACAGTAAGGTGCAAATTACTGGTTACACTCAAGAACAAGAAGGTTAGATCAGACTATACCAGAAAATAAAAGAGTCTGCACCATCTTAAAAAAAATTAATTGGACAGCAAGATAAAGTTGTAACGTAATGATAAAAAGTGAAAGTCATCCACAAGGAAAGGAATATCATATGATTCAAAGCATATCTCATCCACTGTCAAACACGGTGGAGGCAACATGCATGTATGGTTGCCAAAGGAATCGGGTCACTCGTATTTATTGATGGTGTGACTGCTGATAGTAGTAGTAGGATGGATCCTGAAGCGTACAGGGCTATACTGTCTGCTCATACTCAGCTAAATGCTGCAAAATTCATTAGACAATGCTTCAAGTGAAAATGATCCAAAAGCAACCCAGCAGTTTCTCAAAGCAAATAAGGTGATATTCAACAGTCGCAGTTCAGTATAGCATGGGTTTAGTTACTGAAGACAAAAAAGAAGCACAAAGACTTACAAACCATCAGCAACTGAAGGTGGCTGCAGTAAAAGCCCGGCAGAGCATCTCAAGGGAGGAAAACATAGCATTTGCCAAATGCTATGGTCATAGGTTCCAGTCTTCAGGCAGTCATGGAGGTATTAAAAACCTCAACTAAAGGTCTGCACTTGAATAACATCTCTATTGCTTGATTTAAAATCCACTGTGGTGGTGTACAACTCCTCCAACTGCTGAACTTTAGCTGCTGAATACTGGGCTGCTGGGAGCAGCCACATGTTGATGTTGGAAATGGTTTTAGATTGAGAGTGGTGAGAATGAACTGAAAATTGCATTTTAAACTGAAAAGAATGGGCTAAAAGAAGCTAAGGTGTGGCATAGTGGCCAGTTTGTCATCACTAATGACAGCTTTAAGATCTTTTGATCCACAGTTAATATAAAATACTAAGTTATTTATTCAATAACAGAACTTATTCAAACCCACATACAAATGCCGCATTTCTAATATACGCAGTAAGCATAGATCTTGCATAAGTTTTCATTTCGAAACTGAATGTAACCTTTAAACAGACGTTGGCTGTAAATGTCAAGTCCATGTTTAACTTCTTTCTTTTGCTCTGCTGAAACAAGCCACGCACGCTGGAAATAGAAAGAGCGGGATGGTGAGTGCTTGTGCTGCAACATCAGCTTTGTTAAAAGTAAACAATGGCTGAGCGGTCTTTCTCCCATTGACCAAAGTCTCCTGCAATTACGTCCTTGTCTCGTCTTTCCTCTGTTTTCATTTGTTACATCCTCTGTGACCTTTCTGTTTGATGTGGCAGCAGTCAAACGTCAGTGTGTGAGCAGATCATTGATAGAAGGATGGAGGCCATTACCAGCAGTAGTCTTGGAGAAGGCTTTAATCCTCCAGAAAGCTAAGACCAGAGCCATGCTACTGGACTTCTCTTAATTACTGACCAGGCCTAATTGGCTCCTTGTATGGGCTGTGATGCAAGCAGGATGTGACACTTAAGGCTAGACTTCTTCTGCTGTCTGCCCTTTGTGTCAGTCCCATTAACCTTTGTCTTCCACCTTCTTCTTTTACTTTTTATGTTAAATTAAAGGCACCATTTAAATGAGCTGAAGTAGTAAGAACTGGAGCTATGTCATAAGCCATGTAAAAGGAACTAATGGCACCTTAAATTAGTATGCCAGAAAGCCTTGCCTTCTAAGAGGGAAAAATGTTTGCTTGCTTGTTTGCTTGGCTTTGAAGCTGGTTTAAGATTACTGGAGTGGCTTCAGTTTTATGAATGTGTACATGTGTTTGCCTGTTTGTTTTTGCTTTCAAAGGTACTGGATAGAGGCATAATTAGTTACTGTAGGTATGATAAAAAAAAACTCCCAATAATGTTAGTGTACATCCAAAGGGAGCAATGCTTCAAAGGCAGGCTAAAATCTGCAAAGTAAAGCCATCTTCAGTGTTTGCCCTTTGGGATATTGTGAACTATGGTATGTATTGTCAGTACTGTGTAATTAATCATACCACCTAACTGCATTCACAGGGTCCCCTTTGGTTAATTGGACTGCAGCTGCAGAATGGCCTAAGCGATGATTTATTCAGCAGGCAGGTGGAACGACACCATGTCCCCTCCTCCCCCCTTCTTGGTACCAAGGATAGATGGCTCACTCCTTTACCCAGCTACTCCCAGTGCTCCTCCATCCCTCAGGCCAATCGACTCTGAGGGCACATTTACAAGATGGACTTCAGGGTGACAAAATGAGAGGAGGAAAGGTACAGTGGAATCAATTTCTCCCTCTTTACTGCTATTCAAGACTTCTACCAGCGGGAGCAGGAAACAGATAAAGATATTGACCATCTGTAGAAAGTTTAACAAGTGAACTTCCTCCCAGTGCCTGTTTACAAGTAAAGACAAACACCAGAGGCAGCTAAAGGTGAAGTCATTTGGCCTCTCTGCTTCATGGGTCTTTCTTTCATTTACTGGCCGTGCTGTGTGGCAGACCGGTGGTAACTATATCATTTCAGGCTTGTTGTGATTCCAAGCAACTGTGCTAAGGTTGTTTTACACTATTTTGTCTGAGGTCCTTTAATGTCACAGGGCAAAGTAAGTGTGTGGCTAAGACAAAGCTGTCCTTACAAGTCGATTAATAAATGCTGAAAACAGTGTGGATTACATTTATTTTAACCCAATTTAGAATTTAAAGTTTGAACATTACCTTAGATGAACATTTAATATACAATTACTTTTCTTATGGTATCAAGCGTATATTAACCAGACGTTCATTAAATGACAGGCTATTGCTGTTTCATTCATATCCTCCCAGTCTAGACTGCAGACTAGAGAATGGAGCACATAATACAGAAGCGAGGGCCCATATATCAACATTAGAATTATACTTTCTCTCGCTATAGTTTGTTTCAGTGCTGTTGGCGTACCATTACCCTGAGATAACCACACTTTAATAGTTAATGCAGCTGTGGGGCCCCCTCTGCATTACAAATGGACCCATCCGTCTCGCCTAGACCCCTGCGGGTGGCAGCACCACAGTCCATCTTCAGCAACTCTAATCATTCATCAATAGGCAGCAATCTGACACCTGCTTACACAGGATACTGAACACTGTGATGTGGTCAGGGCCATAGACGGACATCCTGGTGTCAGTGAGAGGATCTGTCAACTGATATTACTCCAGACACCACTATGGGACTTCCCAGCTACAACAGCTGGATTGCAGGCTCCAAGCACAATCGGCTTACCTAGCCCGTCTTTTTTCTAACCTGTCTAGACACAGAGCAAGAACAAAGAAACTGATGTGTTATTTACCAAATGAATGCATCGTATAGTTAAAGGGGTATTTAAGACATCAAAGTCTATTTACAGGTTTGGGGTGACTATTACTGGGTATGTGAAAATGTTTGCCTTTTGTGGGAGCTCCAGAGGATCACAGTTCAGACTGAAAGCTAAAGTTAGAGCATGTGGCGTTGGGAAGATGTGAGTTTACCAGACCTCTGTAGCCTTCTTCTTATTTATGCTTGAGGCTAGAAGCTCGAGGGTTGGTGAGCTGCCACCAACACAATGGAATTACTGACCGGTGTTAGTAACTGGTCTGCGGGGCTTGTGGGCGTCAAGTTAATGTCAAAAAATGCTACACTGACATTTATTCGTTTTTTTAGAGAGTTAAACATAGTTACAGGGGTGATATTTAAAGGAGGGCTTATTTTATACATGAAATTTGATATATTTGTACAGTTTTATTCTGTGGTACTGGGAAAAAATCAGCTCTAATGCTTTCATTAGTGAATGATGGAAAGTGTAGTGAGTTTTTGGAGTTTATCTCACTGCTGCCTTAATTTTGAGTTTTGTTTTTTGTTTCTTTTAAGTAATTAAAATGGAAAAAAAACGTAATATCTGGGCTACCAATCTTAATGTAATTATAGTGTGTAGACTGTGTAGAAAACAATAAAAGTCTAACAAATTCCTTTCCTCTAGATACGTTGTGTGATATTTTTAAAATGTCACTGTCTGGCCAGTGTTTGCACATACTAATTCTGTTTAATCTACTTGACAGAAAAAATACCCGCGTTCTAATTTACCTGCTGTGGGAATGTCAGTCAAAAAGCAATCAATAAGACAAATGTTAAAGTGACTCAGCTCTGCAGCTGAGCCTACCACCTGTTTTACAGAGGAGTTTGTAAACCTTTTATCCTCGACTGTAAAGCTTGGCGCTTATTTGTTGTTGCGGTCATCACATCAGCACTCTGCCAAGAGAATCTGCTCTCTTTTCCCTGTGGAAATAAAAAAAAACGGCGATAAAACTCGGCACAGATCGCTTCTGTAAGTAACCAGCAAAGATGTAGCCCGAGCCAGATGCTTTCTCTGGGGACTGCAGCTACCATGCAGGGATGTGACAGGCCCGAAAATGGGCAGGCGGGCCCTTTTCCCTTTTGATCAATCAGGTAAGACAGAGAGGGGTAGCGTGAATTCTGAAAATCCAGATGCACCATCACCAAGGTGACTCTCATCTATTACTCCTCCCAACCTCTCTGAACATATGCTCATCTGTCAGAGTGACAGACCTCCTTTGCCTTCTCTACTCTAGTTGAATTTAAACCTGATGAGGGTCAGCTGAATTAAGCAGTAACCTCATTCTGCTGCACCTGATTGTCATGTCTAGAGGGCAGGCTTTGAACCACAATCCAAACCGTGGATTTATTATTTCACAAAAGTTGATGAAGAAATGGGAGCAACCTGCAAAACTGCTTTAATATTCCCAGCCCCTTCAGTTTTCAGCAAATGTCTGCAGCTGCTGATGTGGAGGACAATTTAGGGAACATATTGTCAGAATAACTTCCAGACAGATGCAGGTTTGCTGCAGCTTGTTAATTCCTTAGTGGCAACAAACCTGCTACCTATCGGATTCAGGAGAGGAATCAATGAAGTCAAGGCTAAAGTATTTTTCAGGGTAAGACTACCCCCTGCTGGACATGATCACTAACGTGCTCGGCTACCAGGAGACTTGTCATGAAGAGCAGAGGAGTGTTTTATCACTGAGAAGTCTTGGAGTGTATTAACAACACAGCATCACTCTCCTTCATGGTGGGTAGTTGTGGGGGAAAAGGTGAAGGGGAGGAGAGGGTGGGCATTTTCTAATAAAATTTTTATCTTACACAGTGAGACGCATTTTAAATAAAATTTTAAAAAAAAAGTTTTAATATTGAACATAAATTGCACATAATGTATAAGTATCACCACAAGATGGTGTCAGTTCTCAAGGATGTCACACGTTGTTGCCTCAGTTTGTAAACCAAAAGAATCTGCCCCCTGTTGGCGACATATATTGGTGACTCATATTGCAGACGCTCAGAAACACTCATGCCTTTTATATGAGGGGACTCAATAACGAACTATGGAAGGGTGGTGCAGGTATAGTCTATAGATTTAAAAGCACTCATCTTATTACTATGTTTAAAAAAAATCTGTCAGCACATAACTGCTGATAGCTGTCAGGGGGCTGCTCTGAAGCTGACCCTGTCCTCTTGCCTCACTCTGGCACCGGGAGATAAAAAAAATTGCCTTAACGGTTGAATAAATTTTAAGTTAAAATAGTAAAACCCAGTTAATGCTTGCCTTGAGTGTTTTGTATGGTCCGCTTTAGGTACAGTATGCATTTATATGCTATGATTAGTTGGACTGGGTGTGAGTCAACCGACTTCAGGAACTTTATAAAGAAAAACCGGGCGGATTTGCAGGTTTTTTCCAAGCTGTTGATTCTCATGGAATGACAAATAAAAAATAAATATAACGCATAAAAAGTGACTTATAAACGTACCAAGGCTGCCAAAGGAAGTTTCAAATATGGCATTAAAAAATGTCAAACGTTTGAGTCACAGTATGACTGATCCACCCATGTCCAAAAATCTCAGGATGTGGAATTGAAACCATTTGAAAGCGAAAGTGGAGCGCTGAGTCAGTGACCGACTTAAGGAGGTGAAATAAGGTAGTGCAAGAACTCCTATTATGATCTCCATATAGGAGTATCGCATAAATACAGTGCTGTGTTCACTAAACAAGCAGCACGCACTACTTCCGTCTGTTTGTGTGAGTCAGATACTACTCATGAGCGGACTGAGCGGCCCCCGACCCTCCGCCCACTAACCTCCATCCGCTCTCTCGTAGAAACACACCCACACACATATTCTCCGCCCACCTAGTCTTTTCCTTTTCCCCTCCCGGTGGATTTTCTCTCCTGCTCCTGTCCTTTTTTTTCGCCCCCTTCATCTCTTCTTTGGGGAATGAGAGGGAGGATGTGAGTGGCGTGTGTGTATGTGTGTTAGTCATGTTCAGGCTCATCCAGGGCCAATAGCAGCACAAGCGGGGGAAACCCAGGCACAGGCAGGAATAGGATGTTTTGTCCACATCTGTTAGTTGGTTTGGCTGGATCACTTGTGGTTTACAAAGCGCCTAAAAATGGATTGCTAGAATGAGCTAGAGAGCGCGCTGAAGGGGAAGACAGATGAGCTATAGGAGAAAAAGGGGGTGAGGGGGCAGGAGGACATGGGGTGGGGGAGGGGTGAGCATGCCAAAGTGGGCCAAGACCCCCAACCCCCACCCTCCAAGGGTCAATAGGATTCTGTCTACCCAAACTCTGCTGCAGAGTTCACAAGCAAGCAGACGTCTCTGAAGAGGGCGTCTGATGTGGAAGTGTTTGTCTCTTCCAAGATTCAATTAGTGCTGAAATTCAAGCTGGCTCCAAGTTTGTTTTGTGCTCTCCTTCTAGTCATTCCGGCTTCTGGGGATCATCAGATACACTTACGCTCCACGTTTATGCGATGTGATGACACTGAAATATGGATGTTTAATTCCTTAAAATCCACAAAACAAATGAAGGAAACAAATTAGATTTGCTGAGATGATAGTTTTGTAGAAAGATGAATTCTTATTACAGCTTTGCACTGACTATTTATTTATTTATCCAGGGAATCCCTGAATGCATGCAAATAAAATAAAATAAAATAAACCAAATAGATAGATAAAGTTTTATTAATGCCTGGAAATACTAGTTTTTAATGAATAAACTCATTGCAGAAATTGTTGCATGGTCTTTTTTTCAGATGTACGTCATAACGTAGTTAATTAATAGAAAATGTTGTGCAAAGTCTTAAGTGCCCCTCATTTTTTATATCTTTGGGGAAAATATTAAACACGTGCAGCACTTCATTTAAACATGCAAACGTAAATGGGAATACATCAGAATTTATTAGGCAAAAACAGAGTTTGTATGAGTGCGAGAGTCAATATTTGGTATGACCACTTTTATCATTCAATGGAGCCTGACAAGCCTTTTTGTAATTTCTTTAAGCAGTCTTCAGCCATAGTTCTCTCAGCTTCCTGAAGGACATTCAAAGCTCTTCTTTGGATGTTGCCTGCCTTTTGTTCTGTTCTCTGTCAAGATGATCCCAGACTGCTTCAGTAATTCAGGCCTCTGGGGAGATCAGTCCATGACTGATAGGCTTCAGCTGGATGTTTTTCTAGTCAGGTATGCTTTTACTGCATTGACAGTGTGTTTGGGATCAATGTCATGCTGAAAAAGGAAGCTCTATTAGATGGTGGATGAAAGATATAATGGCATTTTTCTACATTTATAATTCTACCAATTTTGACAAGATGTAAAACACCACAGGTTTAAGTGCAGCGCAAACCATGACAGAGCCTCTACCATGTTTTACCGATGGCTGTAAGCAGTCACTGTACATCTCTCCTGTCCTCCTCTGTAAATATTGATGATTATTTGAATCAGACTTTTCAAACTTAGGTTCATCACTCCATGAGATCTGTTACTACTAATTTTTAGGCTGGTTGATTCCCATTTCCCTTCCTTAAGAATAACCTCTTGACAGCCTTTCTGCAGGATTTTTTTTCTTATTTCTTATGGAAATTACTTTTGGATACTGTTCATCTGCTGTAGACAGTTTTGTAGACCCGGTACTTCTTTTATCCTCTACTTGTGCAGTTTCCTCAATTTCTTTGAGGTTTATGTTGCGATACGTCAGGTGTTTATCTAGTAGCACCTTGTTGGTGTAAAAATGCTATTTCAGGTATTTTTAACAATGTTATTTTTAGCATTTGCAACAGGATGCTAGTAATAAAGTGTCTCAAGATACAATTTAAAATTGGTTATTTGCTAAGTTGTCTGTTATCTTTAGAAACATCACTAGTTCATCCCTTGAGTTAGATGATGTTTTTATTTAATGATTTATAGGTGAGCGTTAAGTGGCTTAACAAACAGATTTCCTCTGAATAGATAGATAGATAGATAGACAGATAGATAGATAGATAGATAGATAGATAGATAGATAGATAGATAGATAGATAGATAGATAGATAGATAGATAGATAGATAGATAGATATCAGTTTATGTTTATTAAGGGTTTATGTTTATGTTTAAAAGGGTTTAAATTATCATGATATATATTGGGTCAGAGAAGGTGCGCCAAAGACATACAGGATACCTGGCAGGTTGATGCTATCACACCCAAAAGCCTTTTTAATTTGTCTTTACAGGCAAAAGTAAAACCAAAGTTGCAAAGGCGCACATGTTTTGGTTTTTTGTTTTGTTAGGTTTTTTTCCCCCCAGTTTTAAAATCCAACTATTTTGCATCTCAGCTAAATGTAAAGCAATCATTTGCTTTTCACCATTACTAATCAGTCACAATATCCACTCCCTAAATTGGTCTCCAGGTGGTGCCAGTGGTGAGAGTGACAGCATTCTTCACACACACACACACACGCACACGCGCGCAGAGAGAGAGAGAGAGAGAGAGAGTGAGAGAGTGTGTGTGTGTGTGTGTGTGTGTGTGTGAGAGAGAGAGAGAGAGAGAGAGAGAGAGAGAGAGAGAGAGAGAACCTATTTCCCTGTCTCCATCCACATACTGAAGGGTGGGTATGCCAGAGATTTGTGGGGGATGGGCCTGAAGTAGATACGAAGGAAGTGAATAGACTGAGAAATTGAGAGGGAAGGGGGTGGCATGCAAGGCAAGCACATGCTGAGCAGAACATTGGACTCATTGAGAAAAGCGCTCTCCATTCATGCTCTATCCAGTGCCCTATTCACCAAACTCCCGCTCTCCTCGTCATATATGTACAGTGTATTGACATGCATGTGCTCTCCGCTGATAACAAAGCCTTTGGAGTCATTTGATATGTGTGTTTGCTGTAAGTTATTTGAGATCCGCTGTGACCTAACAAACAGAGAGGTAGAATACACACAGAAGAAGGCGAAAGGTCCCCTTACAAGCACTTTCATGTCCCACTGCAATCTCAGAAATCTGTTTTCAATTGGATAGTAGCAGACCCATCAACTCCACATGGGTAGCTCATTTACAGGAGAACCCCTTGTGTGAAAGTGGGCTACCTTTGCATACTACCTACTGGAAGCCTAGGTTGTTTTTATCCGCATTCTCACACCCATGCAATCAACATCAGACGTTTGTCCATTTCACGGGAGCAACATCAAAGGTCGACATATTTAACTATAAGAATAAAAGAGCCAGCAGTAGCAGTAGGGGTGTTTTATGGCTCTTGCATGCGCTTACTCAAGGAACTCCTCTATGGTGGCATATTGTCAGGATGGGATAACTGAGTTGTCTTGTACTCAGATTAACGTTTGCTGAAATACAGCGACAGCTACTGCCTGTTCTCAACAGGTACAACGCAACGCTGCAGTGATATCATAGGAAAAATGAGTGAATAACATAAAAGCAATATTTTGTGCTTTTTTTTTAATGTGGCTAATATTTTTTTTATCATTAAGATAAAGCCATCAGTGAAATATTAAAAATAATATCCAAATGTTGGAATTTTTTTAGAAAAAATAAAATACAAATAAATCCCAAATGCTTAATAAAATTAAAAATCGTTTTTAGTGGGGTGTTTTTGTCATGGTAAACAGCACAAAACACAACCCTATACTATATTATTAACCATTAAACATTTAAGATGAAGGAAAAATTAAGACTACTTTTTTTTAAAATTTTAAAATATGGAAATTAGCTAATAAAAAACTCAGCTCAACAAAGTAAAAACAGATAACAAGGTGAAATAGCTTGGAAAGACTAAAGAATGGACTCAGTTAAAAAGAAAATATAAAAAGATAAAGAGATCAATAAATTAAAATTTAAATATGATACAACAAAGAGCTTGTGGGTGTAGATTTTCTGTATCTATGGTAAGTGGTGTAGATGGTGGTTGGGATCAATTCATTTAAAAAAGATATTCTAACAACAAATAGGTGATTTATGTAAAATGTCGTCTCAACAGATAGAAGCATTTCTGAAACATAAGAAACTGCACCAGGATCACAGCATCACACCCATGTTTTACAGTGTTATTTGCACAGAGGTTTATGCAGGTGAACTATTTACATGTATTACACTGATATTACAAACCTTAAACACATAGAAGATCAGTGTAGTACTGTACCTAAGATCTAAAACCAGAACTGAATTATTTTATGTAATATTCTGCAATACAGAGACAATTTTGTACATTTTCTTCCACTATATTATGATGATATTCATTTTGTTGTTAAACAAACGCATTACTGTGTTATTCATTTAGTAAATATTTAACTTTTCATTTTAATGCATTACTGGAGTCGTGTTTTACCTGCGTAAAGGATGTAAATCATTCCCGAGCTCAAAGGCAGCTTATGTTTACATTGGAGAAGGTCATAGTTCATTCACCATTTTACTGTGGAGACTGTGGTATGTGTTGGTTAAGTTAATGTAGTATGGGACAATATAAATACAGTAAGTAGTCATTCTTTCCTTGGTTCCTAAAAGTATATCCCGCCACTTAAAAACATGTTTTTATATTTTGTGATTGAACCTGGAGAATTAAAGGGATCCGTAAGTGGGTGGCGGGGGGGGGTTGGCCTGCTAGTAGTACTGTTGGTGGCCCACTTATATCTCCGCCCTCCAATGTTCCAGCTCCCATGAGGGCGGCTCTTTAAATTGCCCCAAAACTCCTCCTGGCTGGCGCCTTTTTCCTTTATCTGTAGGAGACAAGACGAGCACGTGCGCTATTTATAGGACGTCGTTGGAGTAAACTTTTCATCCTGCTGGTAATTTGTATTATTTTATTATTTAAAAATAAATCATTAAAAAATGTGTATATATATATTGACCCGCTCTTATTTTAATTCATAACTGTTTTTAAAGCGGCATGAGCTGGGATTTTAAAGGGGCGGGCTGTGTGTTGTCTGACGAATAAAAGCTGTAGCCTATAGATCAGAGCGAGGCTTTTTAACCGGGTACAACCAGCTAGGCTTAAAGGAAACATTTCGTCTTAAATATAGAGCAGAGGTTGCTACCGAGCGATAAAGGTGAGTGCACAAGAAAAAGACGTCGAAAGGCAAGCTAAAGTTTGCAAGCTACAACCGCCTAAATGCATTTTTACAGAGAGGGATCTCCGGCGAGAGGACGCTGCATGCTTTAGATGTGAAGCCGTCTTTTGTTGCTCCGGCCCGGGCTCTCGTTCCCGCAAATGAGCTCTGCTTGCATTTTCTATAGCACTCAAAAAATGGGTGCCGCCATGCAGGCTAGGGCTTTACCCTGCAAATCCAGACGAGCACACACTAGCCATTGTGTGTATGTGCATGTGTGTGTCGGCGGCGGCGGCGGCGGAGGAGGAGGGGGGGGGATATCTCTTCGTCGCCCCGGCGTGCAGACATGCTGCGAGTCTCATGCGCAGGCCCGATTGTTGGCTACAACAACTACAGCAAACGGGCCTCTAAACATGGTCGTGGAGGCAGGGGAGCGCCGGGTTCAGTAGTATTTTGCAGGTTTGCTCGGCCTCCGAACGCTTACTGAGTCCCGGCTGTACCCTGCAAGCCGGTTTGATCCCAATCCAGTGTTTGTGTGGCAGCGTCGGCTATGTAATGGAGCACGGTTGTGACAGAAATAGACCTGGAAATAAGCGCGGATTAATTGAGTTAAACGCGTTACCGGTGTGTGGGTAGGCCGGTCCCCCCCCTTTTTTTTTGTTTGCTGTTGCGGTCACTGAGTTTAATAGCCCGTGTATTTTTCTGTGTGTGAACTCGACGCCTCCCCTTGCTGCAAGAGTGACCGGTGTGATTTATGTCTTTAGGTCTGAAAAGCTACGCAAACATGAGCGACAAGGGGACAGTCTCACCGAAAGAGAAGGAAGCCACAGAGAAGAGAGGGCGTGGAAGACCCCGTAAGCAGCCGCAGGTAAAAACCTCTGACGTAAGTAGTCCCATTCTGTTCTTCTATTTATTGGAGAAAGTGTGCTGTTTTATTATTATTATCATTATCATTATTATTATTATTATTATTATTATTATTATTATTATTATTATTATTATTATTATTATTATTGCATCCCAGAAATTACAGTAAGGATGTATTTAATATTATTAAAAAGATGGGAGCAGATTTTTTTTTTTTTTTTTTAAACCCTTTAACTCAGGTCTGCTGCAGCTGATGCTCAGGTAGATATTATTGCAGCTGAGCTTCTCATGCATATCCCTCAATGAAATTAAGACTCCTGAAATGGCTGCAGCATGCCCTTGTGACCATTTGCCCCTTCCTTATCACTGTAAGGGAAGAACAACAAACTTGCCACATGTCTCACTGGTTTGTAAGCAACCTGTAACCTAAAGCCTTTAAACCAGATTTAACCCCCACGACCCACCTCTGCTCTCCATGTAATGGATGACATAGCAGAGTCGAAGCGCACAGTGGCTCATATACCTGTCACTCAGCCAGCTGTGTTTTTACTATTGAATTGCTCGGTTGCTATGAGCTGCGGTTGTAAACACAGCAGAAATGCAACAGGAGGCGCGTCAGCCATGACGAAGCTTACAACCACACATGAATACGATAACTCACCTCGAGCTGAATGTACCTTGCTTTTTTGCATGTGACGGTAATCCCCTAAGTGCTTACTGTTGCATATTTCCCTTAATGACACATCTGTTATTTGTGAACTTGTATCTGCTGGACCATGGCAACCTTTTTAGCATTTAATGCACATAAGTTGCAATGTCTTTACCTGAGAGAGCTTTTTGTTTTTTGTATGTCTATAATTTGATTTGAAAACCTTGATCAATATACCTTGATCAATATAAACCAGATTTTTAAGAGCTTATGTTGATAAAATATTGTCCAGATGTTGTATACTACCCTAACTTTGTATTGATTGTGATTGCCAGGAACCAAGTGGGTCCCCTACTCCAAAGAGGCCCAGAGGACGGCCGAAGGGCAGCAAAAACAAGACAACCGGCAAGGGCAAAGTAAGTCAATGCAGTCTGCAGACGTGTTTTCACATAGTGACAGTGAGTTCAGCAGCAACGAGCGCACATCCTGATCCGGAATAGCTGCAATTCCAAGATGGGCAGTCGGCGTGGCATTTGTTGTAAATTTGTTTCTTGCAAGTGCTTTGTCTTTTTCTCCAAACCCCTGATTCCTTTTGGTTGATGAACATTTTAACGGTAGCTAACCTCATCCTTGTAAAAGGATGTCCTGCTGTTACTTGAGATATATTTGTTGGCTGTAATCTGGCTGCTTCCCCCTTGTGGTGTCAGAAATAGCTTGGCTAGGGTTTCCCATTGTAAAGACCTTGGTTTACTGCCTCACACTTTTTCTTTTTTTTTTTTGTTGGTGATGCTCACCCTCTACTTCCTGTCCTCCAGCTTCCTGCAGCTTGTCATGCAAAGTGTGGTGCAGGTGCAGAGGCCGCAAGACTGTTTCCAAGCTGACACTAAGCACCCCTCCGCCCCCACCCAGCACACAGCCCTAGTTCTTCTCTGCCTGTCGTTACCATAGCAACAACTGATTTTTCTCCCCCGCCCCAACCCTCCGGCTCTCCCTGCGCTCGGTCTTCACTGCTATGTATGGGAAAGGCAGAGGGAGAGGAAGTCGCGCATACATGTTTTGATATAGGTTTAGCAGCGAGGGCCGAGCTGCAGAGGGTTTGTGTCTCCGCTCAGTTTCACCAGCTGTCTCTGAGCCTCAGACCAGGTGGCCAGCGAACTGGAGTGCCCTGTGTGCAGTTCCTGTCGGCCTTCCAGATAATAGCCAATGAACCCAATGCCCCCTTTCCATCTGTCTCATTGTAGAGGCCTTACCGCCATCTACAGGCAGCTAGATGCAAAGCTGTAGGAAATATTGTTTACACCATTGCGTTTTGTACACCCCCCCCCCCCCCCCCAAAAAAAAAAAAAAAGTCTTAGCAGATCAGCAGGTCACTGACCTTGAGGATCACAACAAAATGTTGGAGCCCACTTGGAGCCCTCTTGACCTTGTTCTGTTTTCTCTCACAGAAGGCAACGGCAGCCCCATCTGCAGGGGGAAAACGCAGGGGAAGACCTAAGAAGGAGGTAAGAGCCCAAGGACAAACAAGTGTTCACATCAGTTAAGCTGTTCCTCTCCCAATTGAATTATGATCGGTATGACTGCCTGCAGGGTGAAATTGCATTTTCCTAATTCCCTTGCCTGATTTGTTCCTCAGTCATTTTTTTACTCATTGGCTATTTTGGGGTCTTGTGTTCATTCAGACGTGCATGGTCAACCACTCTTTACTGAGTAGTTTTAAAACAGCAAATGTCTTTAAAGGTTTTCTGTTTAGTTTTTTTTTTTGTTTGTTTGTTTGTTTGTTTTTAACCAGATGTTGACAGCAGGATATTTACTTTTAGGAGCTTCAAAATGAGTCGCCCAACTACATACAGCCGGTCAAAGCAGCATGTTTCAATCTAGGAGAAATTGCGGTCTTGTAGTAACATTGTGTCATGTGCATGAGTGGTTAGGGCGTACTCAAAAAAAAAGTCGTCTGGATTGCATTAGTCACAGAAAGGAATGACCCACAGTTACCCTCCTAACTAGGCTCCTCATTTTTATGAATGGACATCTTGGGCAGCAGTAAGTGTGAGCAGGAAAGGCAAGAGGGCAAAAAGCAGGATGCCTCATTGTGACTCACCGCTGTGTGTATGAATCACTTCTCACTACAGATGGCTCACTCTTCCCTTGGGTGTTCTTCATGCCACAGTGGTTTATCAAAGAGATTTATAATAACATTTAGTCTTTTTCTTGTTGGTACTTGGGGGTTATTAAAGTAAAAACAGTCGCGTTGAGGCATGAATCACAGGCAGCTATTGTCATTGAACACTGATGGTGCTTTGGGCATTTTCCTTGTGGGTGTGGTCAAGGCATAACTTAACAGCCCCCCCTTCTTTTTTTTTTTTCTCCCCCCCCCCACCCTCTGCAGGAAAAGGAAGAAAAAGCATCCCAGGAATCATCTGAGGAGGAAGAGGAAGAGGACCAGTAATTCACAACGCATGCTACCTCACTCAACATACTGACTTACTGTTAACCAGAACTGGGCTGTATCTCCAACGCCAGTGCCACCACATGACCACTGTTCACGACAAAGCCCCCTTTTGCCAAAGGAGGGTTAACACAGTACATATATCATGCAACAGCACTGGATAGAACGATGGACTTGCTCAAGCATAGATCTAAGAATTACATGAAAGGTAACAGCCCGTTTCTCTACATGTCATGTTATTACAAGTCTTTTATACTGGACAAAAAGGTGTTCTCCAAGGAGCCTGGACATTTCCTCCTTTTCTTTTTTCTTTTTTTTTCCTCCCCCCTAAAGATGGTTTGTAGAATGTTTTCTCTGCTTAATGTTACTTATTTGTTGTACCCGCATCTGAGATGGTAGGGCATATAGATTTTTCTCCATGTTTTGTACTGGACAAAGGTGAATTTTACCTATACTTGCTTTTTTTTTCTTTTTTTTTTTTTCCCAAAGTTTTGTTTTGAGTGTTTGTGTGAAGTGGTTAACCTATCCTTTGCGTTGTATTCTAGATGGAGTTGAGCTTCAGCATTTAGGATGAGAATAGGTAACTGATGGTAGAAGTATCTTTTCCTAATCTGCATAACTGACTTCACCCACCCGATTAGAGGAGAACCATCTTTAGCCCTCTTCCTGTAGGACAGTTTAGATTTTAGTGATGCTTCTCAGACTTCCTTCTCAGTTCTCTGCATATAGTGGGGAGATGTAAAAGTGTATCATTAGTCATCAGAATCGATCTGACTTACTGTTTTTTTTTTTGTTTGGTTTTTTTTGTTCCTTCGGGTTACATACATTTTAAAACACGTGTGCTGCTTCTCATGTTATAATAAAACTCTTTCGTATGTGTTTTTTAAGGTTGGCAGAGTTCTAGGCTTAAAGTCATCAGTGTCGTTTCTTCAGGGAGCTTTTACAAATGCTGTTACATTGGCATCTTTGTCCTCACATGGTCCTCAGTTTTCCAAGCCCTCACTCAATCACTCGTAAGGCAAACTGCAATTGGTCAGACAAGGAGTTTGATTGTAACACAGGATAGTTGGTGGCACTACTATCCGACAGGGCTGTATATTTTTTTTTTTTTTTTTTTTTTTTTTTTTTTTTTTTCCCCCCCCTCCTCATTCCATCTAGCCTCTCACTGCTTCGCCTAGCTTGGTCCTCCTGTCATCACTTAGTACGGTAATAATAAAAAAACTTTTTCCTTAGTCTTTTGAAGATGTGTGTTGTATGCTGTCTGCTATGGTTAAAGAAAACTTTTGTGTATTTCCAAGTGTCAGGGAACCCACAGTCACAGTCCACTTAACTGGGTTTTTCCACACACCTAAGCTGCTACAACCTCAGTTACAAAACCCGGAAAACTGCAAACAGGCAAGACAATGCCTGGAATTTCATACCTCACTCAAACGGCTTATTTTACCATTTATTGCAACTGGTTTTTTTTTTTTTTTTTTTTTTTTTTTTTTTTTTTTTTTAAATGTAACCTTTGGCATGAGTTGACAATGTTTGTGTATTTTTTTTTTTTTTTTTTTTTTTTTTTTTTCCTCTCCTGACTGTAATGAGAGATCCAAGAGGTCGAGCATGTGATTGTGTGACGACACCAACACTTGGCTCATTCATAACCGGAGCTTGCAGACAGGTTTTTTTTTTTTTTTTTTTTTTTTAAATGTGTGAAGCAAGTCAGGGAGACCTGTCAGCTTGACGACTGTGTTCGCTGACTGTGGTAGATTAGCAGGTGTGTTTTTATCCTTTTAAGAAAAAAATCTTCTGGTGCACTGAAATGTTAGTTCAGATTTTCATGGACAAATGTTTGTGATGGACTGGGCGCTTTTTCCATGTTCCGTTGGCCACTGTGTGTCTACCACTGCCACACGTAGCCATCCTCACCATACTCGTACAACGGTCATTTCATGTCCTCTGTCAACTTCCTCCTAGTCTCGATATGTCATTTTACATAGTAACATCAGTCATCCGTTGATTTATACTGTAAACTCAATAGGATGGGATCATTCTTTTTAATGTACACGTATATAAATGTACAATGTCTATATTTCTATGGTGCCCTACAACAATTTGTATCAGAAAATGGTCAATAAAAGAATTTTCTTTGTCACTTGTTCATATTATTGCACTCTGCTGTGCAGCTCATGCAGGCTACAATGATGCATTGCAACTATCTACAAAAGTAAATAATTACATTTCCAGTGTTTCAGTTACCTTACCAAATCTCTTGAACCAATGGATGTACAGTCTGAAAGGAGAAAGATTGTAACAATGTTCCCAAAATTACATTTGCATCAGTCCATCTCATCAAACATCACCTGAATGCACAGCCCTTCATGCAAAGTTCTCCAGAGGGGTGTACTACAAGGTGAGGTTTAAGAGTTAGCCAGATACTATACTTCTGCAGATACTATACCACATAACCAAGAATCTATCAACCAATAAAAGTAATTTCACTTCATTAGGTGATGGGACAGTAACCTTTATAATATTTAAACCTATCCGAAGTTTTAGAGCTCTAATGTGCGGTCGTCATGTTAGAAATAAGCAGTTGCACAGAGTGCACCACTGCTTGATAACATCTAGAGCTGCTAGGCTCATAGGGATCAATTCTGTGCAGAAGATCAGTCACACGATGAAACGCCCCTTTTATGTGAGCACTCGCAGAAGCTGAAGCAGAAAACCTGCCTTAACAGTTGAAAAACACCATATTACCCATTTTATCTGACAGGGGTTTTAGGTTTTGTCAAGAAAGTCTTGCAATCTTGAACTTTATAGTAGAACCCTCTGGTGTGTCACCTGTGCAAATCTCAGCCAACAGTGGATACAATTTTAAAGATGAATGGCTCATTTCATAAAATTCTTCACAAAAGCTTAAAAAAAAAAAACTCTAGGCAATGCATAGAATAGAAACACAATTAGGCTGATACTTAAGCACCTCTGGGTATAATAACTAGTTTGCCATCCCAAGTTTACAGAGCTGGGTTCTCAAAGTTTAGGGAGCCAGTGTCAGTGGACTACCCAGGAAAAATCCACACTTTAAAGTGCCTGTTCAGCAAATAGTGCTTCATGTTGGCATTTGCTTTTTTGTGTGTGTGTGTGTGTGTGTTTTGCTGGGCTTTAACAATTACTGAGGTGGCTATTACATTTCCTTACACTCTCTGTATTTGTCAGTGTTAATAAGATTCATTCATCTATGATAACTACAGCTAAAGGAGTTGCAATTTAATAGAAACGCTCCCACATCTTTTTGTGCACCGCTATGACAGACCACCAAATGGTAAGCCAAACTTTGAGAACCACAGCTGTAGAGGGTCAGGGTGGGGCTGGAGCGCAAACCACAGAGAGGTAGGGCACTCCCTGGACAGGTGGTAGCAAGGACTAGCGCTGAGACAACCAGCAACAGTCACACCCAGAGCCAGCCCTGGAGTGTGGATTTTCTTCTGACACTGTGGATAAAGCACAGTGGGAAAACAAATGCCACACAGAAAGGTTTAAACCCAGAACTTTCTTGCTTGTTATGCACCACCATGCCGCCCACACTTTTAGATGTCATAACTGATAACATGACATGTTTGAGCATTACATGCTCAGTACAATACATTAGCTGTTAAACTGAGTAATGTTTCCCCCATCTGAGGGCAGTTAAACAGTTCAATTGTTCTTAGTTTACATTCACAAATGCAAGGCAAAAAAGGAACCGGGGAGGTTATGACTCGTAAAGAAAAAAAGAGCAAGACTTCCTGAGTGCTTAAAACAGTCAGACTTATGGCATTCATCTGAACAGATTCTTCAGCTGGAGGTAAATTTGTTGGTGCCATGCCTTGTAGACAGGACATATTTTGAGAACTAGTCAGAGCTCATTTTAGGGATGAGAGGTTGGTGTTATTTACTTCCACTATCTGGCTTTTCATGCCATTGATAAGAGTCACAGGATTTGGCTAAACCACAAAAAGATGTGAATCTCCAGGCATGAGTTAGATTCTTTAAGCAAAGTAAAACTAAAGCGAGCTGTTCAATCATTTCACTGAAAATGAAACTGAAATCAAATTTAGCAGCTTGATCTTAGCTGCTAATGTTATTTTTCAGCAACATGAGGCTTTCATGTTTAAAACTCTTTCTGAGAGTTTTGCAACAATGTAACTGTTGAACGCTACACTAGTCATTTTATCAGAGGATGATTTGTTTTTCTAATGCACTGCACACAACTCCTTTAAAATCACCAGTGCAGGCAATGATCACAATTCCTCTCGCAGCAGGACTGCTGATTTTTAAAGGGTACAGCACATTCGTGCCACGAAGAGCACAGCTAGTACGAATGCTCACTGCAACCCACAGGAACATAACAGCTTGCCACACGTCGCCCACAACAACATAGCAAATGTAAACAACAGATTAAAAATCTACAGGTACCTTTGAAACTTTGAGTCATGTCACTGATTTTTTCAATAAAAACAGCTTTAAATAAATAATTTCAAATAAATAATCTTAAGGTACTGAGACTGTTAGGCACACGGGATTGGCATCAGAAGTTCAAAGTGTACATAAAAGAGAACACAGGAAAATGCTCATCGTCACCGATGTGCTCAGAGACGACAGTAATAGGAAGCAAATAAAAGCAAAGAAGTATTGTACAAGATTGTTTGTACATCACGATAAAAATTACTGATCTCTGTGGTTGCAGGTTTGTCGTCACACCCCACAGTGCTCAACGTCAGGGTTTACCAACATCATGCATTGACGTCTTTGGTCAGAAGAGGGTGTTGCTGTTGATAACTTGACGCCCAACTTTGTACAATCTAAAGGAAAAAAAAAAAGAAAAAAAAGAAAAGCACACAGCTTAACAGTTATTTGAAAGAGCAAAAACGTTTACTCAAGTGTGAAATTTCTTCTCATGAGAGGACCTGAAAACCTGCTTTGAACTGAACAATAGTTTCACACTCAAACCAAATTATACCAAGCTATGATGATTTGACAGTAGTCTCAGTTTCATATAACGAGATTATAAAATTCCTGTATGTCAAACTTCCACCATCGTTTCAATACAGCGGAGGTAAACCAAGCTCGATTCATGCAGTAAAAGTCCGATGTCTCTCCGAAACCGCACAACCGTGGAACATCTTCCATAACAGGACTTTCAGAGTTAACTGAAATTTAATTTGCTCTCCCTGTATTGGATTAAAGACAACAAGGACACATTTATCACTAAAACGCAGGCAGACAAAACCTGAACTTTTTCCATGGCTACCTATCATAAGGAGTACGTGATATTTTTTATTTTTTTTGTAATTTGGGCAAACTGATCAATTAAGGGCTTTTTCAAGCACTGCTCACTTTTGTCCCTTTCCCATCTATACAATCCCACCTTGACTTGACGAATGAGAAGTAAAACTTTTTGACAAACTTTTTGGACAAAGTGAACGTCGCCATCTAGTGAGCCTCAGGATTCAGTGCACGACTCGGCTCAAAATAAAGTGCTTTTATAGGACAAATAACATGTAAACAAAATGTATATGATAAAATCTGGTAAGACTCATCTCGTACATTAAACACTGTATCGTATTGAATATGTAATATGTCTCATATCTGAAATTTAAGCTCTGTTATTTATTTGGTTTTTGCTTGTTAAATGTAAAACAATAAGCACTGCTGGCAGACTGAGAAAAATGAGAAGGATGGTCATTTTATTTTCTGAAAAATAAGATGATGTATAAATTCTATGTTGGGAAAAGACATGCATACTTGTCAGGGGGAAAAAAAGACTACAAAAGGATTTTTCAGATATTACTAAACCAGAAAGGCAGATTGTTTAATTTATATGGAGCAGATTTCAGGTCAGATATTAGTAACTATGAGTCATTTGACCACCATATGCCCATAAAATTACAACTGGCTAAACTCGTTCTACTACTAATACTAAATACTATCATCCTTTCTACTCTACTTCTATCTGTAACTGAATGCAATAGAGGAACTGACCAATCAGTTGAGGAACTGACCAATCAGTTGAGGAACTGGTGCACGCTAAAGAAAATTTTGCAACCAATATAATTAGACAGTATACCAAACAGTATTAAGAGAATGTTTTCACTCTGCCTTTCTTAGAAAATGTGGTTGTGCAACTTTTAAACATGCTTGGCACCAGAATCTATGTCTTCCAATGGGAGCAATACTGAAAGAGTCACATAAAAATGGCAAGCTTTACCACTTGCACTTCCAAGTAAAGAATACAAAACTGTAAAAACTGATGTGCCTTACCCTTGTGTCCTCTTCTCTCCACAACATTTCTTGTTCAGCTTCATTAATCTCCTCTGAAGGATCGTATGTGTACACTGGTAATAGCTGATGACGCAGTCTGTCAACTCTGAGGGACCAAGAAAAACACATTATTGATTCAGTGAAGGTATAAAGGTAAAAAAAAAAGAAAGAAAAAGAAACTGTTCAATGATGTTGATGGATAAATTTTAATCCTACCTCCTTTTCCTACGAATATACATTATCTGAAATGGACAAAATGAAAGATCTTACATTCGCTGTGTGTATGGGTGGATCTCAATTCACACTTGCCTTTTAAGTTAATAAGATGTAGGACTGCTTCATAACACAATGGCTCAACTTCACATAGATCATCCTATGCCATGTATTCCAACCACTTACCACAGCTGCAATTATCCCAGCAAAGGTAATGAGGAGAAATGGCACCAGCACATAGCTGACAGCCACATTCCCATCTATGGTGGCAGGGGACTGAGTAGTACTGTTCATTGTAAATGTTAAGTGATAAGGGGACACAGGGGGCTGCTTGTGCAAGGCCTTTACGAGCAGCAGACACCCTCCCTGTTGCAGTCACTGTGCAGCGGCTCACTCCTCAAGCTGCCCCCTTGTTGTTTCTGCCTCATCCTCGTCGCTCATGTGACTTCCACATGGTATCACTGACCTCCCTAATCAGCTACAAATCTGAGGACACGGGGAAAGAATTTGCACGGTTAGCCAAAGAAACTGTGAGTTCACACAATGGCAGATGAGTTACTTGGAAAAACATGCAGTAAACTCGTGGTAAATGAAATAGACGTTTCAAACACTCAGTGGGCCAATTACACACAACATAAACACTGAATGTCTTGTTAGCAAGCCACTATTCCCCTGCTCAGTATTCTGTGTGTTTGCCAAAGTGCCAATTAACTAAGGCAGGCAGTGTTCCCTGTTCTAGTCAGTCAGGCTAAAATATAAATTAACACTCGTTTAACTTCCCCCGCTTCTATGGAGCTGTTAGAGACCCAGCCGAAGGTACCTACCGTTAGCTGCACCGTTACACTATAGGTTGTACAGCGATACAAACGAGACTAGCTGATTTCTTACACGCCAAAGCGATCTTTTTACAATTCTGACATAATCGAATAAACCCGTACTCACCGTGTGTTGTGCATAGCCTCTCTTTTCAGTTAATGCTGTGTTGTGCTTCGCAGAAGCTTCACTTCCGCTAGCAGCAGCAGGTTCAGGCAGAATCCTTCACAATAAAAGCGTATTGATGACGTCAGAAATCACGTCTCAAAAATGTTCCTCACTATCAGCTTGTTTTAAAATCCGTTTTTTGTTTTGTTTTTTAAAATGTATTTAGTTTTTTTTTTCTCTTCGTGGTAGAGTGTCAGCTAGTTGCTGGAAACATTCCTCGTAGATTTTGGTTCACATTGAGATAGCATCGTACAGTTGGTACAGATTCGTCAACTGCACATAGATGATATGAATCTCTGGTTCAACCACATCCCAAATGTGCTCTATTGGATGCAGATCTGATGACTGTGGAGGCCATTTGAGTGCACTGAACTCACTGTCATGTTCAAGAAACCAGTTTAAGATAAAATTAGCCTTGTGTCATGATGTGTTTTCCTGCTGGAACTAGGCATCTGAAGTTGGGTACACTGTGCTCATAAAAGGATGGACGTGTTAGGCAACAGTAGTCACTTAGATGTGGTGTTTAAATGATGCTCAGTGAGGCATAACACCTGCCAGCATATCACCCACAAGACTGCTTTCATTCTTTCATGTCATTTACACCAAATTTAGATCCAACCACTTGAATGTCAAAGCTGGAACTGAAACTCATCAGGACCAAACAACAATTTTTTATTCTTCCAATTTTGTGAGCCTCGGTTTCCTTTTCTTAGCTGACAGAACTGGCACCTACTGTGGTCTTCTGTATGTTAGTCAGAGATGTTCTTTTGTGTGCCCTGGCTGTAAAAAGCAGTTATTTTAGTGGTTCTTCTCCGACCTCTGGCATCAACAAGGAATTATCGTCTGTGCAAGATTGCTTTTGTTTTGCCAGTGAGTACTGCAGGATGTAAGTGATTTTTTTTTAACTTTAAAGCTTGTAACAGTTTTAAAAATGTGCACTCATATGGACTTACTCATATAGGGCAAGAGTCAGGGTCCACCCTGGACAGATCGCCAGTCTGTCGCAACACAGTATTAGTATTAGCACTATATTACTTAATGAGCCATTATGCTCCACACATAATATTTATGTGTGGCAGTAAGCTAATTATAAAACTATAGCTTCATAAAATGAGTGAAACCTTTCAAATTTTCATATTCTGTTCAGATTACCTCTATCAAAAATATAAAGTATCATTCTTATTCTAGACCACTAATGCTGGTCTAAGAAATGTATTTATCTACATCAGTGTTATCTTACACTGACTAATAATGAGTGAAATGATACATTTAGTGCGCAGGGATGTTATATGTTAGCTTTGTGTACTTTTGTGTAACATTTCATATTGCATAACTGGAAGTGCCTTTTCTTTGACCCTCGCCTGTGGGATTAGTGGCAGTACCGCAGTAAACTATCTTATGCAATGATACTGCTCTGTTTGGTGGCTTCTCCTCTTTACATGCCCTTCTCAGCAGGCTGACACATTATGAAGGCTTGGTGCATTTAAAGATGTATACGATTAAGCAGTGCCCTATAAATAATGTTGTTCAAATATACTCAGTATTTCCCCTCAGAGTCAGAATGATGCACAAACAAGAAGGAAGGAAGCCCATAAATCATCACCTACAATAGCAGCTGTAAGCCTTGGTGTCTGCACTGTGATTCCTTCTGTGCTCTGAGGCTGCAGTTTCATTGTTTACAGAGGATAAATATACACTTTCATGATTACATGTAGACAACCATGACACATGACACAAGCCAGTGCAATACTGACTGCTGTCTGCCAATATTCCACGAAGGTCTGATATGCAGTCTTAAACATGTTACTCATACAGGCACGTTTGATTATAGAATTGGCACCCTGTAATGAATGAACAGGCTAGGATTTCATTTGGGATAATCCTCTTCTTAAAGAATTTCCTTCATCAGCTTTTCACAGGCATCCCAATCAGCAGCCTCTGTGCAGCTTTCTTGATCAGCTACATTTTAAGGAAAAAACAAGGATTCAAGTGACATCATTTAAAATAACAAGCACTAAGTAAGTAAGTAGCTTTCTGGCAAGCTAACATATTTGACAGCCTCTTGTTTTCTCTCCCTAATAGGGAAAAATGACAGTTCCTCATCTATGGCTCAATACCTTTTTCACACTAGAAGTCCATTGGTTTCTAAAAGAGAACAGAATCTACGGAGGCATCTGTTTATCAGATTTAATTCTGTAATATTTAGAATAACTTTGGATAAATGTTTGATTTGTGTTAAAGCAGTAAAGTAAAAGAGATTGTGCTATGATGTGATATGATGAATATATCCTTTGTAAACAGGAGGTACTTTTGCGGTAATATGGTGAATCTCTGAATGTGCTTAAAAGCCTTAAATGTATCCTCATTCAGTCAAGGGTAAACACTGAGCACTTCCTAAATAAATTATGCATTTGATTTCAAAAGCACAACAATTTCAACTGTACCTCTATTTAACATGGCCATGTTTGCTGCTTGATTACCTGGAGAAACTTTGGACTGGTCTAAATCAAAATCCATGAGTGTTTTTAAAGATAATGTGCATCATATAGATGAACTATTATTTAACATTTAACAGTTTCTACAATTATTATTACAATTAAATAGAACCTCAAAATGAAAAACAACAAATAAATTTAACATATTACATCATGCCAAAATGCAGAAGCTGTGTGGGGAAGAATTTTGGCCCATTCTTCTTTGAAACATTGCTTCACTTCATGGACATTTTCAGGCATTTGTTTATGCACAGCTCTCTCTTCTGCCACAGCATTTCAGTCGGGTTGAGATCTGGACTTTGACTGGACCGTTGCACCTTGACTCTTTTTTTCTTTTTCAGACATTCTGTTGTAGATTTCCTTTTGTGCTTGGGATCATTGTCCTGTTGCATGACCCATTTGAGGCCAAACTTTAGCTATCAGACAGTTAGCTTCACATTTGACTCTAGAATACTTTGGTAAACATAGGAGTTCATGTTCTCTGAGTACAAAACAAGCCCAAATCATCACCCCTCCACTACTGTGCTTGACAATTGGTACAATATGTTGTTAATATTCCGCTTTTTGCCAAATATGGCACAATGCATTATGGCCAAACATCTCCGCTTTGGCTTCGTCTGTTCAAAGGATGTTGTGCCAAAAGTCTTGTGGTTTGTTCAAATACAACAAAACGAAGCTGTGCTGACTTGAAACTGTTCAGTGTTTTCCTCTTGTTTCTCACTGTACAATGATGGACTTCAGATGTTTCCAAATGGCCTCATCACACTGTCCAAACGGAAATGCATCAACTATTGTTTCTTTAAGAGCATTGGTGTTATCTTTCCTCATTGGTGTTTTGTTGAAAACACCTGAACACTTCTTTTTTTCACAGAGATGCTCACACTTGCTGAGGATCAGTTAATCAAGTGCATCTGGTGTGACCTGGATGCTTTTTGGCCTCTTAATTTTCATGGAAACAGTGAGGGTCTACTTAGCTTTTGTGTTATGCGTTATGTGTTATAGCTTTACTTTATAAATAAATAAATTATATCTCTATATATCTATATGCATAGACAGACAGACAGACAGACAGACAGACAGACAGATAGCGGTGCTGTCATTTGGAAAATCTTGCTGTGGATAGACAACATGTGGTCAAAAGAGCTCTCCGTGCAGGTGAAACAAACCATCTTTAAGCTCCGTAAACAGAAAAAAAGTCAATCAAGAACTTGCTACAATATTTGAAGTGGCAAAATCTATAGTTTGGTACATCCTGAGAAAGAAAGATAGTACTGGTGAACTCAGCAACACAAAAAAAACCTGGACGTCCATGGAAGACAACAGTGGTGGATGATCACAGAATCATTTCCGTGGTGAAGAGAAACCCTTCACAACAGCCAGCCAAGCAAACAACACTCTCCAGGAGGTAGGCGTATTGATTTCCAAGTCCACCATAAAAAGACAACTGCATGAAAGTAAACACAGAGGGTTCATTGCAAGATCCAAGCCACTCATAGGCCTCAAGAATAGAAAAGCTGCTAAAAAAACAAAACAAAATAACAAACAAACATCTAAATAAAAAAGCCAGCACAGTTCTGAAAAAAACATTCTTTGAACAGGCAAAAAACAAAATCAACCTCTACCAGAATAATGGAGAAGATGTGGAACAGCTCATGATCCAAATCATACCACATCATCTGTAAAACACGGTGGAGGCAGTGTGATGGCTTGTGTGCATGGCTTCCACTGGCACTGGGACACTGGTGTTTATTGATGATGTGACACAGGACAGAAGCAGCCACTCACACTGTACTTCAAGCATGTGTAGCATGTTCAGTCACAAATTTTGCACTGTCAGTAAATTGCCACTAGATGTCAGTAAGTAAATATGATATAAGAAAATGGCGAATGGAGGGTGCACTGTTAATGTGTTGTGTAGGCTACGATTTAAGGTTTGGCATCAAAGATTGCAGCTTTTGAGCCTTTTTATTTCACTGTTCAGACTCTGATCATTAAAACTAGGGCAGCATCATGTGAGTGGAGTGATGAAATAGACAGTCTGTACTAACTGCAATTTAATTACATCCTCAGTATGAAATCATTGCTCATTAGAGTCAGAAAAAACAGCATCCGATTAATCTGCATGAAGGTGTTTGCTTCTCCGGCCACATCGTCTCCATAAAGCAAACGCCTTGTCTCTTCACCCTGTTTGGTTTTGGGTATCTTGAGGGCATTTTGTTACACCCAGCCTTGAAAAGAATAGTACGACAAACAAGCAAAGAAAAAAAGTTAACAAATAGATTTTCCTTGATTCAACAGAGATTTTTGCTGATATGTAATTGTTGTGTTTCCATTTGTTTCTGTAAGAAACTGGTCAGTTACAGTTTCTTCTGTTACACTCTTGTCTATAAGAGGTTGAAGGGAGCTGGTGCTGTCTCATGGAATCCATTAACTCAGAGTGCAGTTGTAATGGAAAGAGTCTGCACTGTGAGGATGTAATGGATTGTGAGAGAGTAATGGTTATATATACAGGAACTCAAATAATTAACAAAACAAAAACAAGGAAGTTCTTCAGGCAATGATTGATTGAAACTTTTTGTTTGTAATTTTTATTTGTGATTGTCACTAATGATGAACCAGCCTTAGTATGTTCCTAGTAGACTTCACCACATTCTCTAAAAAAGGTGTCCAATATTACCTGTCTGTGGATCAGTCACTGGTTCTCATTACTATATTTACTATGACTTTGGCCATTTTGTTATCATATAACGTCATTAAGAAAACAGTGTTTTGTTTTGGGATTTCTTTTTTTTTTTTTTTAGTGTGCACTCATATAAATCAGCAGGTGAATAGATTTTTCTTGTGTACTTGAAACAGTGGATGAGTCAGTGGGCTTGTCAGGAAGCCAAAGCACAAAAACACTCCATCCCCCTCCCTTGCAGCGTAGTGCAACGTGGGCGTGGTTTAAATGGAAGGCGGTGACGCCATGTCATACCACGTGCTTTCCCTATTGGTTGGAAAATGGAAGTTACATTTGGGGGGTCTCCTCATTTCTTAAAAGCTTATAATTTATAAATGTTATAATTTACTACTGCCTAATAATTACATAGGTAATGGTTTAATTCTGATATTAAAAATGAAATAATAAAAATATAACAATAAAAATGATTCAAGGGTGTATATCTAGTGTAAATTCTCCTAAGCTCACGTGGCCAGTGTTGGGAGATGGAATTTAAAAGCCGTTTTTTCCATCTTACATTTTCTCATTCGTTTCCCTTCTGTCTATTCCTGTCGTCCATTGAAAGGAAAAGCTGGGCCATCCCCCTCGACGCACGCCTGTGCTGTGGAGCTCCCCCTTGCTGCGTGCATCGTGATCTCGTGGATGCAGCGTCTTGCAGAGAACGCAGGGTCACCTTCTGTCACTGCAAGGGGAAATACTGAATAACTTGCAGTAGAGGCTATCGGGCAGTAGTGCACCTCAGCGGCAGCAGCAGGAGCAGCATCTCTGGTAAGTCAGTCGGTGTGTTTTGCTCTCTGTTGATGCCACATTGCTGCACTCGAAAGAGAAGCTGAGCATCCTTTTCGCGAAGGGCGACGCAGAGATAAAGGAGTCTCGCATCCTCTCCTGTCATCTGGATTAACTCTGATCCCCCTTCTGCTGCGACACTTGCCAAGTATTACAGATTCAGTAACAAATTTTTAGTTGTGCATGCGTCATGTTACACGATGTGCCGTTGTTTGGGAACACCAAGGGTGAAGATGACCATCTTGCATCACCTAGAATTACTATTGCGCGCGTTACCCACAAGCGAAAGTGTATCATAGAGTCGTATACTATGGTTTTGCACTGTCAAGCTAATGTGCACCATTCCCTTCAAATTAGAGGATGGTGCAGGCTGTTTTTTTCCACTCTGCAGCTCTTTCTATTGCCCCACTGGCGGGCTGAGCAAAATTGACCCCAGCGTGCCAATTGTATCAGCAATGCAATACGGTTTGCTTAAATATTCTACAAGACACCAAATACTGTTTCCATGCTAAGTACACTATTGCTGATGGAGACAGTAGCCAAGACTAAGACAGGATTGCCATTTTATGTTTATTTTCCGTGCGCCAAATTGGTAAACAAGACCAGGAATCTAAACTGCGTCGATCAAAGAAGTCGTATAATTAAGTGTTCTATCTATTAGAAGGGTGCTTTGATGTGTGCTGATAAGTTGCATAGTAATCAAAAATCGCCTCGTTCTGTATTTTATGATTTCTTGGCGAAATGGACGCAAATGCTCATGAGAACACTCCGCTCTGGCGTTATGTAATTGGTTGTCACAGCACAGCGAGGAGCCATCTCTAGCGTCATTGTTTTTCTCTCACAAACCAACAGCACCACAGAGGAGGAGCATCCTGTTTTCTACATGGGATTAGGTGCATGTGGTCTTTTAATCATTCATTAAATCTGCTCCCGCTGAAATGCATCCAGGCTTACAGCTGACTAAAGCGTCTCATAGTTATGCGTTTGGCAAAAGGCATGTTATCTTGTGCTGAGATATGCTGATGATCATGATGATGATGATGATGATATGTTGCAGGGACTGGTTAATGGAAGCTGGGGCATCACATTCCCAAACCGTGTAGCTCCTGTTCCCCCCTCTCTTCAACCAAAACATCCATTACTGCCTAAAACCGTACAGCTAGCTTTTCTGAGACTGCATGATTGATTAAAAGGCTAACTTGTGTTTTGTTGTAGTTGTTTGTGGTGGTGGTGGTGGTGATGGTGTTCATTTAAATGAAATCCTCTAGAGTTAAATTCTTACGGTGGAGTAGCAGATGACAGACAGGTCACTTGTGTCCCCTTGCCAGTTTTGGAGCTGTCCCTGGTGCTGAATTTATTGTTTGCTGGAGTGCATTTCTGTCAGCATCCAAGGTGCCCCCAAGAGAACTCAACACTAGGCTGCAGAGACGAGATGATGATACTGTCAGGGGGGTTAATCCAATTGTACTGCAGAAAGGAGAGTTAAAGAGTACCTGCTATTTATTAACAGACTCTTAAGCTTTCACAGTCGAGACAAGTTGAAAGTGTGTGTATTGCTTGGAACTCTTGTGTACTTCAGCAAAGTATCTATCTATCTATCTATCTATCTATCTATCTATCTATCTATCTATCTATCTATCTATCTATCTATCTATCTATCTATCTATCTATCTATCTAAGAAACTTATAGTTTATCTATAGCATGTCATAAAGAAGGCACAAAATATTATTTTAAAACAGTCCAAATAATTTGAATGGTTTCAGACATATTAAGGCTTGAATATGAGAGGAGAAAAAACATTTTCATTCAACTTTTAGCGAGCTATTGCCCAGGTATGACTACATGCACCAAATGCAAATCAACTGAATTAGAAGGAAAAGTCTGTGTTAGAATGATATCCACAATTTGTGATGTGTGTAATGATGTTCTCTCCAATAGGAATTTTTGAAATACTCATATTTATGTGTGGCAGACTATTTTGTTTGAACAGGCTCATTCTGTTGTTGTTTGCTGTGTATATTCAACACGCGCTCACTTCTTGTTGTGTTTACAGTGTGTCTGCATTGCTGTTCACCTTCTGTTTTCATGCTTGGCTTGTTTTGTTTTTGATTGTGACAAACATCCTCCTGCTCAGGAACTGTGTGTTTGAGTTTAATTATGATGTGCAATCCTGTAATCAGTGGCTTGATCTGTGGTTTTCTTTAACCATTAATAGAATAGTTGTTATGTGAACATTTTATCAGGAATACCCATGCAAGCTTAACTAACAGTTTCAGGAAGTTTTTTTAGATTGTTTTAGATTGCTGTTAGTCTCCGGTGTTTCTGGAACAACGTAAGTGTGGGAAACAGGACAACGTGTGAAATAGTGGGGCCTTCTCTAATGTGTTTGCTGATGAAAGGGTTAAGGGCTGTTGTTCCTCTGTGAAAAGAAGAGATAGTGCTGTCTGACAAGGTGTGAAAAAAGAGCCAATGTAAGAACAGAGAGTCTGAAGGGCAGCCGGAGTGTCTCATTTCTCTCCGTGCAGAGGAGGACACACACTGGGAAGACTCCTGTCCTTGGCACAAGATTTATGACATTAGAGATTATCAAAAACATCTGCGGTGGTTTTCACACCACACAAGGATTCTCATTTTGTTTTTCTGAAGCTCTTTCCATGCTATGAATTTTGCTAAAATCCAGAGATATTAAGAAAAGTGAGATGCCATCATAGTGGAGTTGATTTTATTTAAAGAAAAATTAAGAGGAAACAATTTTATTACACGTGTACATGTGAACAGGATGAGAAACACTATTCACATATCACTAGGTAACATTATTCTTGTTCTTACTTGTTCTTAAACAAGAAGTATGTATCCTGTAGTGGAACCTAATGAATTACATCGATGTTACCCGGCGTCGTTCATGCAGTGTCATCACAACATGTCGGTGTTTGCCTCCTCTGAGTCATCATCTTGAAGCTGTGGCTCACCCTGAGGCAGGGCAGAAGCCCCAGTTTGTGTCGTGAGCTTTTGGACATTTCAAAATGGAGTCCTGGTGTGCACCTCTAGCACACGAATCCCTGGAGTTTTATAAGTTCTGGTGTGAATGGTTTCACATCTAGATCAGTGGGTTTGTTGTTGTTTTGATTAATAAGTACATGGATGCAGAAGGTCAGGTGAGAGGGCTGAACATCAGTGGGTGTCTCCCTCATAAACATAATCACACACAGAGAGAGAATGGGAGAGCCACATGGTTTTCTGTTGGTCATCTTAACTGGATACTATGTTTCCTGAGAGCAGTTGCCTGTTTTACACTCACTAGCCACTTGGTTAGGTACACCTTTCTTATACTGGCTTGGGCTTCCTTTTGCCTTGAGAACTGCCCTAACTCTTTAAGGCAAATATTCAACAAAGTGCTGGAAAGATTCCTCAGAGACTTTGGTCCATGTTAACATGATAGCATCACAGGGTTGCTGCAGATTTGTCAGGTGCAAATCCATGATGAGTGTCCACCACATCCCATTGAGATCTGGTGACTGTGGAGACCAACTGCGTAGAGTAAACTCACTGTCATGTTCAAGAAACTAGTTTGAGATAGTGTGAGTTTTGTAGCATGGTGTGTTATCCTGCTGGAAGCCGCCATCAGGAGACAGGTACACTGTGGTCATAAAGAGAGTAACATTCCCAATAGGGCATAAAGTGTGCCAATAAAACCTACACCATCACACCACCACCAGTAACCTGAACAGATGATGCAAGGTAGGATTGATCCATTCATGTTGTTTCTACCAAATTCTGACTTAAATTCCACCTAAATATCAATGCAGAAATGAAGGCCCGTTAGGCCAAGCAGCATTTTTCCAATCTTCCGTTGTCCAATTTTGGCGATCCTTTGCAAAGTGTAGACACAGTTTCATCTTCTGAGCTGACAGGAGTGGCACCCAGTGGTGTCCTCTGCTGCTGTAGCCCATCTGCTTCAAGCTTGGATCAACAAACTCATTATTCTCCATCCAAAAATAGTGAAAAATCACCATTTCAACATCTTTGAATATGTTTTGCCTTTCCAACAGTCTTTAATTAACTGCCTGACATGACTCAGAAAAAGAACAACACTGATCAGGCAACAAGAGAGTATCTGACAACTTAGCTTAAAAATGGATTCAATGATTATTTATTGTTGTTGCCATTTCAATAACTGCTACAGGCTGTTAAGTGATCAACAAAGCTTGTTGGACTTTTTCAATTAGAAGACTTTGTAACTTGAGAAATATAAATACTCAGTTGAAAAGCACCAGTGGTCACAGTGAAGTGACCATGAATCAGCATTTTTATAAGAATTTGAAGCATAACAAGCAGACTGCTTGCTGTTAGGCATCGGACAGAGCTGGCATCTCTCAGGCTGTTTCATTTGATGTGTGGGTTGCTTCATCACTTCTCTGCCTGAATTCAGTCGACCCGTCCATTACCTAAACTGCTTATCATGGTCATGGGATGCAGCAGCTCAGCTGAGCACACACAGCGAGGGGTACACACAGAGAAAGATTCAAGCACGCTGTGTGAAACACAGATGATTTCCAAAAGCAATCACATTTTTGAAGAAAAGTAAAGCTGAATTGAACTACTAATAGCGTCATTGACATTGAGCATTGAATATTTTGGTATTAAAGACAAGGTGGCTGTACGATATAAGCACAATAGCATGATGCTTGAGCCAAGCTTACAGTTATTTTAATTACTAAATAATTAGATCTGTCAGCTATGGTGTTCAGACATTTCTAAAGTCACATCCTCAAACTCTGTGATATTTCCTTACACCAGAATTTATTAAATGATTAATAGCACCAATCAAAGCACCAAATTATCACATTTCAAGTTAGAACCGGTGGACTTTCAATATTTTTGCTTGATAAATGGTCAGAACGTTGTCAATTAATTTCCTCTCTGTGGAAATATTGACTGCGCCTGCATTAGCTGAAGCTTCACTTCTGTTTTTAATTATAGAGTTTCACACTGGGTAGTAATTTGCTTTTTTTATATTTATATCTGGAAATAAAAATACTGGCAAATGCCAAAGAAATAATTTGTGCATAGAATAAAATGATCTACTGAATGAAACATGTCAAAAATATGGTTTAAAAATGGTTTGAACACAGTCTTGCTTACATTATACATTGTTGTAACAGTAAACTTTGTTAACCTTTTTCTAAAAAAGTTAAACAGGCATACATGGAAAACAGCATTTTTTAAGCTTGAAACTTAAATTTCAAAATAATATGAGTTAATTAGACACTAATGTAACCTGGAAAACCGACTCGGCTAAATTGGTGCTCAGCTTTGTTTTTTGCTAAGATTCAACATTATTGTTGAATTTTGTGTTCTGTGTGGGCCTGAGGCAGTCACACATGTCAGTGACAGCAGAAAGACTTCAATCTGTAAAAAACAAAAACAAATGCTGAACATATTTGACTAGATTCTAATCATCCCAGCATTAATTATATTCAGCAGGTGGTGTATTATTGTACAAAGTGCACAAAAGAAACTGGTATTATTAAATATACCCCAATTGCTCTATGCAGAGTTTTATAATCTCTCCATAACTGTGATAGTTTAAACTGAAACCCAGATAGTTTCTTAATAACCTTCTGCCATAAAGGTGACGTCTGTTTTGACACACCCTGGGTTGATTTTCATTTATATTCCAATTAGGTGAAGTAGCAGCAAATTAACCTACTTGATTTAAAAAAAACAAAAAGGTTCCGAGCTACTCATGCTTTTTTTTCCTGCAGGTGACCGACAACTATCTCTTAGGTTTATGGAAATCTGACCTCCCATTGGTGGAGAAGGTGAGTTGTTCATGTTTGTGCCAATTGTCCTGTTTGCTGGAATCTAAGTTTAATCTGAAGATGCAGATGGATGTCAAAGGGACGATGCCAAGCACAGACCCACAGATCTGAAGAGTTTTTTTTAATGTATAATGCTAAATGCACCACTTGAGTTAATTAATAGCTCTTTGACACTGGTGTTAATATTTGATGAGACTGTTGCAGCCTTTTTATGGGCAAACTGAAGATCAGGTCATCTTTGTTGCTTATTGGAGACTTTTAAATTGTATTATTCCTTAAGTGGTGCACTTTGTGTCGCGTATTGCATGATTAGATGTAGGATTACAATGCAACTGAAGGATTGGATTTCCGTTTCCTAGCTACTCCAACAATCAAACTGACTGACTTGTACTCTCTATGGTAGCATTACTGTTTTGAAAATATTCTCATGTTCTTTTCTTAGAAGAGATTATCTCAGATTTTATTTTTATTATCTCACTAGGAGTAGATTTCCCCGTCTCACAGGAAAGAATGATTACCCAGGAGGAGCTATTGATTTTCCTTGTTTGATCTCTTTGTTCTGTGGGCATTGGGACAGAATTTCACTGCGCCGGGGAGGTTAAGCATCTGTTTGACGAGCACAGTCTGTTGTTTGTATATGCAAGAAGGCTCATCGGAACATGATGGCCCAGCTCAGAAAAGCTTCTCCAGGGATCTTGTGCAGTTTGGACTGGGAGGAAGAGAAAGCTGGGTCAGAAGAACCCATATAGATTGTTTTTATTAGTAAACAAAGTATCCTGAAAGATGTAGCACACATAGAAGATCATTGACACATTTTTTTTTATCATTCTTTCATTATACCTGTTAGCTTTTCTGTTTCATTTTCTACTTTTTCCCATTTAACTACTGTCAAGCTACATTTTTGCTTTGTGTCAATTCTTCTTGGATGATTTCTATTTAATTAACTGTATTAAATTAAAATGTCCCTATTTTGTTCAGTATTTCATAATCAGGAAGTGACCTACGACATAGTCTGTATCCAGTCATTATTCTGTTTAGTTAAGTCACAAGCTATAACACAAATCACTGACCTTTAAATCACACTTTTCCCCATTATAGTGTGCTGTATGGGTAAAATGGATTCATGTTACTCACCTGCTGCTTCCTTATTCACAAGGGGTCACCACAGCAGGTAGCTCCACATGTTTGATTTGGCAGATTTTTACACCAGATGCCCTTCCTGACACAACCCCAAAGGGATTTGTGTCTCCTCCTGAGATCAAGGTGGGATCTTTTGCTTGTTAGGTGAATGTGTAAACCACTAGCATTAAAGCGCTAATCTTCTAATCTTCACTGTATTGTCTGATCTCAGCCACACCCTTTAGCAATGCCTGTAAACTCCTAATTTTCAGATTTAAATTTACACTTGATCACTGTTTCCTGCTGGTGGCAGCCACCACCAGGATTCATATTTTTCTTTCCTCCACGTTTAGCAACCACCAGTTTTGCCTTGGCTCATAATCAGACATAAACATGAAGCACTTTGTGAGCCAAACTGGCAACGCTTGTTGTCAATACTTTTAATAAACATTAACGGAAGACAGTGCTATGTGCCAACTTTAAGCAGTATGAAAAAGCAATCATATTTCAAACCACAGCTGCTGTTTGCCATGGTCTGAAATTGTGAAATTTGATCAATTAGTTAGATTAATTACATTTTTGTTTCAGTTGACAAATCATATTTTTATGTAGTCAAACAGGAAATGAGCTGACTCTGATCCAACAAGTCGTAGTCTAAATTTTTGCAACTCAGGTCTGGTTTGTGTATCAGATCTTCGGTCCCCAGCTCTCTAACTGGACACATGGGGAGATCTGTGAGTGGGTATAAATAGGAATGTAAAGTGATTACACAGTGGACAGTGACACATCTCTGGATAAACTAGTGTTGCTTATTTTCTCCTGTCAGTTTCCTGCTGATATGATCCTATAAAGGTCATTTCAGTTGCACTGTCTCTGACTACAGATGCATTTTAAAATTTTAAATTAAATTCAAAATAATAACTCTTTCTAGAAGCAAATCGTTTTACTCAGTTACCCATAATGAAACACATCTGTGCACTTCGGGGCCCAGAAACCCTTGGTTTTCTCCAGCTTCTCATGTTCCTTCTTATTGATCTTTCTATCACTTGGTATAGCTATGTTATGTGTATATGTAGCTTGGTGTAGTATGCATGGTCCTGCATACTATTCCAGCCACTGGGTTCTGGGGTCCCATGTATACCCTGCCTGCTAGTATATTACACCCTGCTGTTATGTGCTGGATTGTCTCAGGGGCATATTTGCACAGTCTGCGCACTGGGTCTTCCCTGGTGTGGTAGCCTCCAGTCTCTATGGATCTTTTGCTTAGAGTTTGTTCCTGCGCTGGCATGGTTAGTGCCTCTTTGCTGTCTTTCAGTCCAGCTTTGTGGGATTTCTCAATATCAGCCACTAATTCTATCTGTCCGTGGTACATGACATGCAGGCATGCCTGTCCTTCCATGATGGTTCCTCTTTTTGCTCCTCTCCCTTCTCAGGTTTCTGCTGTCTGAGGTATTAACTGAGCACATGATCAGTTGTGGCCTTCTCCCTGATGTACGCGTAGATTTTTGTTGTTTCATCCTGGGTAATGGTTCTGAAACTCACTAGTCCTCTGCCTCCATCCTTCCACGTAGTCTCAGGGTACTGAACTTGAGCTGAAACCTTCCATGCATGGTAAGGAGCTTTCTTGTCTTGATGTAAATGACTTCTATCTCTTTGGCCAGCTTATTATCCCAGCAGGATACAAAGTCTATGCAGAAAAGCAGTGGGGACAGATCATCTCCCTGGTAAATCCTGCACTTGATATTGACTTGTGCTATTGGTTTGAAGTTGTGCCTCCAGTGTTGCAGCCAAATGTGTTCTTAATGAAAGCTATTGGGATCTTGTTGATCCTGTACAGTTCTAGGCATTCCAGGATCTATGTGTGTAGCATTGAGTTGTAGGCCTTCTTGCTGTCAATCCAGGCGGAGCAAAGGTTAATCTAGGTAGTTGGATGGGACCGGTCCCTTCTGGGGACTGTATGGGGATTAGGACTGTCCAACCTTCAGTTAGCCATTCAGAGTGTGTCTCAGCCATTAGCACTTTTGGTAGTTGGCTAATTTCCCTCCATGCTACCTTGAGCTTGGCCTCTAGTCTCTTTCTCCATGCAGGGTACTGCTACTCTTGGCTGTTCATCTTGTAGCCATCATCTAGTCATCTTGTAGCATCTCAAGGAACAGGATCAGATGTTGCCATTGTGTATATCACCTGGTTGGTTTCAATGATGCTTACTGTAGGCGGTAATACTGCATTTACATATTCAAGTAGACTTTCAGAGGGAACTTCACTTAGTCTTGGTAGTCAGCCACAGAGGGTCCAGGTTTCCAGCTTAGCCATGATCTTTTCTGTCAGGTTAGCTGCTTTCGCATTCAACACCAAATATCAGATCATCAGATCAGTGGGAGAATATCTCCCGCTAATATTCAGGCCCCCCCTTCCCTTAGCATATATACATATCTATATCTATATCCATATCCATATATATATATATATATATATATATATATAGTATATATATAACCTGGAAGTCCCGAGGTCAAAATGGGAGATGCCCCCAAGGGTGGTGGAGAATGACCGAGCTAAGATCCTGTGGGACTTCCAGATGCAGACGGACAAAATGGTGGTGGCTAACCAACCGGACATAGTGGTGGTAGACAAACAGAAGAAGACGGCTGTAGTGATCGATGTAGCGGTTCCGAATGACAGCAATATCAGGAAGAAGGAACACGAGAAGCTGGAGAAATACCAAGGGCTCAGAGAAGAGCTCGAGAGGATGTGGAGGGTGAAGGTGACGGTGGTCCCCGTGGTAATCGGAGCACTAGGTGCGGTGACTCCCAAGCTAGGCGAGTGGCTCCAGCAGATCCCGGGAACAACATCGGAGATCTCTGTCCAGAAGAGCGCAGTCCTGGGAACAGCTAAGATACTGCGCAGGACCCTCAAGCTCCCAGGCCTCTGGTAGAGGACCCGAGCTTGAAGGATAAACCGCCCGCAGGGGCGTGCTGGGTGTTTTTTTGTTTTTTATATATCCACTACCAGAGGGCTGGGAGCTTAAGGGTCCTTCCGCAGTATCTTTGCTGTTCCTAGTGCTGCACTCTTCTTCTGGACAGAGGTCTCTGATGTTGTTCCCTGGATCTCATGGAGCCACTCACCCAGTTTTAGGGGTCACTGCACTGAGTGCTCCGATTACCACGGGAACTGCCGTTGCCTTTGCCTTCCACACCATCTCTAGCTCCTCTCTCAGCCCTCAGTATTTTTCAAGGTTCCCCATGTTCCTTCTTCTTAATGTTGGTATCATTTGGTATAGATCTTCCTCTGTCTTCCTCTGCTTGTGCACCATCACTATGCCCCATTGTTTAGCCATCTCCAGTATGTCCATCTGTATCTCTTCCTCTCTCTCTCTCTCTCTCCCTCTCCCTCTCCCTCTCTCTCGCTATACATATATATAGATAGATAGATAGATATGGTTTATCAAACTTGAAATATTGAATTTAAAATAATCTGCAGCACACTCACCCTCTCTGTAATAACTGCACCTCCCACTCCCTCTTCTCACAAATGCACATAGACACATACAGACATTGGTTTGAAAGGCAGCCCATCAGTATTCAGAGCAGCATCTGGCAACTAAATGATAAGAAGGCGGAAAGCTGGTAGGTCTAAAGAGCTACATTCCCAGATTGATTATTGCCATGCTTATTTATTCACTGCCTTCCCCTGTTTCTTCTAACTGCCTGGACATTAGCAGAAACTGGACTGGAACCAGAGGCCTCCATCCTCTCTAATGCAACATTCAGGCACTGCTGCATGTCTGCAGTTCATTTCTTCATCACACCCCATGACAACATGTCTGTCTCCCCCTCCTCTACTCTGTTCTGCTTCTCCTGTCCATCTCTCTTCGCCCTCCCCTTGTCGTTTTCCCTCTTATTCACCACTGTCACCAGGAGGCTTGTGGCAAGAGGCTTGATAGTTACATAACCACTGCAGCAGCGCTCCGGACACTGTGATAAATCACAATGCTGTAGCAAATGTGTGCTTTTATTTGTGTGTATTTCTATATGGGCTGCCGAGTGTGATATGTATCCTTCTGCCAAAAAAGCATTTGAAGACTGGAGACCTCTGGGAGACCTTCATTCAGTTGTCCCTTCCGATCTGCAGACGATGATGAATTAGAGAGAAAAAAATGAATACTTGACCCCTACAGTGAGGAGATCCTCCAGTGGCTGTGTGCAGTTTGCGGTCATGGTTTGGGCCTGCGTAACCAGGAAGGGTCACTAAAAATAAATAAAGCTTTCCCTATTCTATGGGAGTAGTCTCTATCAGGATAATGCCCCCCACAAGCACTCACTGAATGGCTTGTGGAGGATAAAAATGAATGAATCGTTGCTAAGGCCTCAGCAATCACTGGACCTCAACTCAATTGAGCATCTATGGTGGTTTTAGGATCAACTAGGTAGACAGTGATGCTGCAACACAGAGGAGAGGACTCGAATGCAGACACCAGGCACAAGCCCAAGATCAAGATCCAACCAACTTGGAGAACCATGAATAACCACTGCATCACCACGACAACTGTGGACATCTGACTGTCAGTGTTTGATCATTGTTTAGTATTTAAGTGCTTGGTTAGTGGTTGATTAATTCACTTTTTGAAACATATATTATTCTTTTTTATTTCAGTTTGCTAAAAATATTGTTAATAGCTTTTATGTTTCTTTTGTGCTTTGCAAATAAGTTTCACTGAGAGAGGCCATTACCTTCCCTCTGTGGTGAAATTGAAACTTCATGTAAACAATTGAACCTGAATCCTGTTTGAAACTGTTTGAAACTGACACACTGTTGGCTGTCATATAACAGGCAGCATTGGTGTGTCAGCATCTACTCTCAGTCCCTAACAGCTCCATGTGACCTGTAGATGGCAATAACCTCTGACCTCCCTGTGGGTGGGGGAAGAGAGAGAAAAATTCCATATAAAATCACTGTAGTAAAATATTAATAATTCTTTTGCATTAGTCACATTTCACTGCTTAGGAACTACTGTGTGAGCTTCTGTTCTGGGAGCTGAACAATAACAAATCTGGCTGATTCACACTATTATGCACACAATAGATATTGATTTAAAATCATATAATCCATCCAAAAGTTATGCGGAAACTGGATTCTTGTGCAATAGCACAGAGCACATCAGATAGCTGAGTCATCCTGTGCATGTTTGATGACCCGTGCAGCTACCCTGCACAGGCAAAGGCCAGCAGGGACTTAGATTTTACTTCATAATATGTAGCTGCTGGGATCAGATAGAGAAATCTGAAGCTGGTGATAAGTAACTGCTCTGTGGTTATGAACACAAATTAATTGGAAGAATATTTGATTAGTTTGATGCTGGTGACAGATTGAAAACAGCATTCTGTTGCTTCAGGGTATAAGAGTCAGGTCTGCCCTCATCACAGTAGGTTAGGATGAAGCAGATTCCTTCCTTCATTACTTTCTGTATGGTAGTTATTTTGTCCCCAATAGACAAGAGATGTTTTGCCTTCTGATTTTACACTTTCTGATGAAACTATGAATGAAACATTGCTGGTATTTAGCTACACTAAGAACATGATAGGATATAACCTCAAAATTTTATTGGAGTAATTCAAGGACCTTTGCAATGATGATATTATGAAATACTATGAAATGTTTGATCTGTGACTGCAGCTCACAGGCAGCAGCATTAATTAGTGCAAACAACATGAAGGGCATTTTCTGTCCCTCTTTTCCAATTAGCGACTGTCATTGATGGCAGACTACCTCATTCGAAGTGTGAATCTATTGCCTCAAGGTGCCAGCAGCAGCATTATAGTGCAATACTAATTACCAAGCATTATATACAGTGGCTCAGTATAAGTCAAATGTAAGTACAAAAGTAACCTAGGTAGTGTTTTTCAGTTGAAATGTGAAGTAGAAAAGAACCGTTTAGTTTCCTTTGTAACTCTTCAGGATCCTGAAAAATATTGTCATCTAATAAAATTAAAACCTGAAAAATATTTTCTACCTGGGATATTCTATCTTGGCTTGAGCGCTTTACCCGGTGGCTTAAAGCACTCCTTTGCCACCATGTAACTTCATCCACTGTTTCTTCTTTATGTCACATGTAGTGCATTTAGCAAGTGTTCCAGCAATGCTTAGTGGAGTCATTGTTTACATTGGGGTTGTGCATCACTAGAATTGCCTCCTTAATAGCCCAGTTGTGCTTGAAGTAGAGAAGCAAGTTTGCTGCTACCAAGTGTAGCAGAAACAGTTTTCTTCCATATCTTTGCCAAATATTGGCTTTTGGTGAAGTTGTTTGAAGTAGCTCCTTTTTAGGTATTAAATAATCATTGGGGGCATGCGTTGTTGTTGTTGTGCCCGACAGGAAAGGTAAAATGACATTATGATATGACACTGACTAAGGTCAGCTATGTTTGTTCCAGGCTGAAAAATTGTTATTCCTAGAAGAGTAGTCCTAAAGAGTTTATCTTGTACTATAATAAAGTTTATACTTAAATAAAATAATATATTTACAAGGCTTTACTAAACACTTGATTTGATTTCAGTTTTAGTTAGTTGTGTGAAATGACAAGAATCGGTATGATGAAGTTAGATCTCCGACTCATGAATAATGCCCATTATCCTTGTAAATGACAGAAAGTTAGCACAGAATCCACAATGTAAATAAATAAGTAATTGTATTTCTATGGCACATATGAAACCAAAGTGCTTTACAATAAAACATAAAGGTGTTCTTAAAAAGTCATGCTAAATTCATCTATAATATATACCTTAAATAACACAACCTGTTCAACCACAGTTCCAGAGATGAGCAGCTTCCAAAAGCTTGACAAAAACGTACAGTTGTTATAGTTTCATACGGTACACAAGGTTTACTAAAAATGTACTTCCATGTGAAGTTTGCCTGGGTAATGTTGCCTCAATTCAAACACAGTGAGCTGGCTGCTAACCGTGATTGACGATGTTAGGCTACTTTTTTGTTTCTAGATGTTACCTTTTGTGAACATTAGCTAACTGTTGAGCTTCTGAACACACATAATACTAAATTCTGTTACAGTAAACAAGTCAGTTTAAAAAAAATAAACACCAATAATTCCACATCACATCTGACTTTATTCCTGAAAAAAATCTGCCACTTTAGCTATCTACCATTGGCACTGTCAGTAACACATAGCTGAATCTTTTTCAGTGCTCTTTCCATTTATCATATAGCCCCCAGGATGGGAACAATTTTTGGAAAGAAGTATAGTGTGCCATTGCCAACTTTTTGACCACTGTGAGTACACAGTCCAGGTATTCCAATGTGCCTTCTAACCCATACTTGTCAGTGTCTACATACTTATGCTTAAGATATGCATTTTTAGACAAAGCTCCAGTTTTGCAAAGACATCAGCAATGCAGTAGCACAGGTCTGAGTGATGTTTACGTACATAAGAACAAGAATTTGTACATTAAAAAAATGTTTGTGTAGCTCATCTCTGTCATAATTTTCCTCCTTTTCGTCAGAAGGAAAATTCTGTTAATATTTTGCAGTTTCAGCTCTTTTTCTTCTGGTGGGCATGTTAGCCGTTAGCCAAAACAGTGGAACACAAAGGGTGTTTCATCCCCAAATACTGCTGCACACTCCCCATTTGGATCAACATGTCAGTTTACATTTGACTCTCCTATTCCATGCTTCAGCGAGCGGTGCTAGGGCTCACAGCATTTTATGTTCAGCTGATAAATACGAAATAAGACTCTCCTCACCTTCCATCCTCGCTGGTTTTTCCTCCCTTCCTGTTTGTCTTTCAGTCTAATGCTCTGACTTGTTTCGCGTGCTGTTTTTTTAAGGTCTCTTCTCTCCATTTCAGTTCAGTGCCCCATTGGTCTCCTCGAGTTACCCTCTTGTGTACACTGGCGCTAACACTCAGGGACTTCCTACAACTTGGCTATTGGATGGACAGCTGACAGAGCGTCACCGAACCAGCCTTCTTGCTTTTGTCTAAAGCATCGGTCACATGGCTGGCTTATAACGACAGCCTCGGCTGTTACGACGTGTGTGAAGTCTGCACTAGGCAGCTCTGTCTCCTGGCAACATCCACCAGCCTGCTTATGCTGTGCTGCACCGTGAGATGAATCACATCTTTGTAACGTCAGCTGCCGTTCTAGCTCCGTGGCTCTCTCTCTATTTCGCTCGAGAACAGCCTGGCCGCTTGACCAGCCCCTCACTTTGTCCCGAGCGTGCTGTACTTTCTCCCAGCCTTTGTCCCTCCTCATTTCTCCTAGCACGTCCCTCCCTATCTCCATCTGGAGCTCCATCTCCTCCTCTTCTCTTCTCCTCATTCTCAGTCCGCATCACTCTCTCTCTCAGTGAAAGGCCTCCCTTTCTTCTCATGCGTCCTCTTTTACTCAGTCCGTAGAAGGGGATGGCATGCTGAGCTCAATCAAACACAGTCAGCAACCATAGTTTAACAAAAACCAACTGCATATGAAAACACAAGCTGCTGCTTTTATTAGTTTCTTTGATTTAAGATATTAGTCGTTTTGATTACTGTAGAGCGCAAAACTATTACTGAATTTATTTTGGGTAACCAACTTTGCCTTTCTGAAATGCCATTGTCTATATTCAGAGTGGAAAGAGATGGCTTGGTAATGTGCTGGAGTAAAGTTAGTTCATCTCGCTGAAATCTTCTTACTGTAACAAGCTTACATGTTTGCTGTGGTTCCCATTCAGAGCTTTAAAAGGCTTGTCAACACTGGGCCTTCTGACTGCATTAAGAACATTTGTGACACTTGGATCAGCAGTTTTCTTTAATTCTCTTGAAAGCTGTTTATGCTCATGAGGTACAGGCTGGTTTCACGTGTGCTATGTTACTGTAAACAGGAGTGCTGAGCCATGGTGGGCCAGCAGTGCATTTGTAATGCTGGTAAAAATTAACTCCTTGAAAAAAAACCCCAAAACTGACAAATGTGGAGTCTCACAATAGCGCTATCCTGTTGGTTTACAATATATTGCAATAAATTATAGTTTCATGTCAACAATAAATTCCTCTTCACACTTCTCGTCTTTCCGTCTCACTTGTCCTACCCGCCTCTTTGCTCTTCTTGCTCGTGAACTCCCTCCCCCTCTAAAGCTATTCAAATGGCACACTGCGGGATTATCCCTCAGCCTCTGAGACACACTGGTTTGGTCAGACTTATCGTCCTCTCTGGGTTTACTTTGGCCACAGAGGTCAAAGCTGCAGAAATAAAATTTGCAACATATCGTTTATCGTTTGAAGAGCTGATGTAAAGGACATATTTGGAGTACAGTTTAAGGAGTTTGCTGTTTTAAGGAGCTGCGCTGTGTTTTCAAATTTGGGAATTGGTTTTCGTTTTTCTTTTGCAATGATGGAGTCAAACATGGTACGTGAATATGCAGAAGAAGCGGTAATTACTAACAAATATGAGAAGTTTGGATTGTAGCACTCAGTTATGTCCTTTTTTTCTGTCCACAATCAAAACAGGTTTCAAAAAGATTACAAAAAGGATTGCTTTGTCAGCGTTTTTTTTTGTTTTTTCAGTGTGTGGGTTGTTTGTGATTTTCAATTTGCAAGACACTTGCACAAAACAGCTATTATTGTTGTAATATTTTTTTGTGTGTTGCTATGCTTTGGGTGTTAAGTTATTATACAGGCCTTCATTATTTAGCACCATCTGTACCAAGCTTACCATGCTACAGTTTAGTTTTTTTCTGTGACATTCCTCCCAGTTAAATCACAAGGGAATGAGAGGTGTGTTCACAGCCACTCAGGTGGATTAACCTCAATAACTGGAGTATAAGCCCCTCTGTCTCTTGGGACACAGAGCACTCTCACAGTGGACCAAAACTGTGAATTTTCTGTCATGTATCCTCTTTGTGCTGTTGGACCTTCTAAGTTTAGGCTGATGACGTTAGAGTTCTTAGGCATAAAATGTTCACCAGTATCATTTTATTACTTTCTTTATGTGTTTTGTTTAATAACTAAACTCACGTCAAAGTTCTTGCCTATAATAATACTAAAAACCATGCCTCAGACATTTTTGAGTACGGCGACGCTCATGAATGTCTGAAGGAATTTGTGAACATGCTTGTGGAATTACCTCTAATACTTTCTAATCATTAACATTGTGTAATATTGAATTAGGTGTTCCATGTTTGGCTAAACTTGTATCGGCAGTGTTATGAGGTGGGACACTGGTATTGTGCCAGAGCTTAACTGGCTTTGATGTCACTAGGTATTGTAGTCACTGATGCCAAGGCTTATTGGGTGACTTGGCTGTGGGACAGGTTGCTGGACCAATGGCGTTTCTTGGTTGCTAGGATTAAGAACTGCTACTTTAGGGCTACTTAAATTTTGAGATGCATGAGGTTGTCTTGCATCATAAAGTTGACTGTTTACAGTGTATGGATTTCACTGCACTGCACTTCATTAAACATAAAATGCACGCATGTTGTTGCATGCATGTTGACTTAGAAAGTGAGGCCTGCCCTTTTGCTCTTCTCGTGTTCATATACAGTGCTATGGAAAAAGAATTTGGCCCTCACATGATTCAAATCATCAAAAAATATTAGTAACAGACAGAGGTAACTTGAGTAGATACAAAAATGCAGTTTTTAAATAATAATTCAATTTATCAACTCTGTCCAAACCTAACTTACCCTGTGTGAAAAAGTAAATTTCCCTAAACCTAACAACTGGCTGTCTCACCCTTGACAACAAGAATTGCAATCAAGCATTTGCAATACCTTGCAAGTCTTTCACGTTGGTGTGGAGGAATTTTGACTCACTTTGCAGGATGTTGTAATTCAGCCATGCTGAAACGTTTTTGTGCATGAATGACCTGTTTAGGTCATGCTATAGTATCTCAATCAGGTTTAAAATCTAGAATTTGACTAGATCCCTTCAAAACCGTGTTTCCGATCACTGTCCTGCAGCATAACCTGAGTGTGCTTGAGCTTCAGGGCATGAAGTGACAGCTGGACATTGTCCTTCTGGATTTTTGGGTAGAAAACAGAATCGATGATTCCATCAATTACAACAAGTCGTCCAGCTCCTGAAGCAGCAAAGCAGCCCCAGACCATCACAATTCCACCACCATGTTTGACTGTTGTTATGGTGCTCTTTTTATGAAATGCTGTGTTGGGTTCTTTTGTGTCCTCCTAGATGAGTCGTCGATGTTCTTTTGGAGTAATTTTGGTAGGCTGACCAATCCTGGGAAGATTCAGCTCTGTTTTAACTTTTCTCTCTTTGTGGATAATGGCTTTCATCCTGGTTCAGTTGATTCACAAAGATGTAAAAATGTCTTTATAACTCTTTCCAGAATGATAGTTGTCAATGACTCAGCTGTTTGAGATCTTGGTCTGATGTGTTGCTTTTTGAGACCTTTTAGCCTACTTAACTTTGTCAGACAGGTTCTATTTAAGTGATTTCTTGATTCAGCAAGTCTAATAGTAATCAGATCTAGATGTGGAACTAAAAAAGTACATATAGGTCCAGGTAGGTTTGTATACCCTTTTACCCTTAATCAATGAAATCGTAGTTTAAAAACTGCATTTCTTATGTATCCAGATTATCTTTGTCTAATATTAAAATTTGTTTGATGATCTAAAACATAAAAGTATGAAAAATATGCAAAAAAAACTAACAAACAAGGAAGTGAACAAATGCTTGTACTGTATACATGCGTGCATAGCATGAAGATGGTTCCCTGAAAAAGAACTAAAAAGATTACATGCCAATTCTAAACTTGGGATTTAGTACATTTTTAAAAAGTTTAAAGTGTCAAGCCTTAATTAAGCATTAAATGTGCTGATATCTGGAATTTGTTATCTAACAGTGAAGCTACCTCTTACCTAGCTGTTCTCAGTTAGGCCAACCCTCCCATTTACCATAAGCTAAAGACAGTTAAGCTAAGGGCATGAGGTAATGGTTCATGTGGGGACATGAGAATATAATCAGTATTCTCACATGTCAACGAAAGTGCTCACAATTTCCAAACATAAAGAAAGGGGATGTTGTGAGAGACTGAGTTCCTTGTCTGTGACAAGGACAGAGAGGTAATTGGAGTCTTTTCGTTGTCATGGATAGCATTCAGTTATGCTGGGTGTGGCTGGCATCTATTGTAAAATACTAAAAGTCCTTGTATTTGTTGGGCAAGTGGTGAGCGTGGCTGACATATTTTCTGTGTCACATGGACTGACAGAAATGGAACCTGTCCTCAGTTTTGAGAAGTGGGTTACTGAGGGTGTTCCCCTGCTGATCACACTTTCCACAGAAAGTACTGCAAGCTGTACAATATCACATAACATACTGCATATATGGGAAAAACGCTGGTGGAACTTTACACTCCTGTCTCATATTCCTCTAAGGCACAGGTGTCGAACTCCAGGCCGCGAGGGCGGGTGTCCTGCAGGTTTTAGATGTGTCTTTGTTCCAACGCAGCTGATTTAAATGGCTAAATTACCTCTTCAACATGACTTAAAGTTCTCCAGAAGCCTGGTAATGAACTAATCATTTGATTCAGGTGTGTTGAAACAGGGTGAGATCTAAAACCTGCAGGACACCGGCCCTAAGGCATCTGTTTTCCCAACCAGTTAAAGTCATTAGCTGTAATAAAGCTGATTCATACTCAAAATGACAATTATGCTAATGTAATATTTTTCTTTCTTCAATATCTTTATCATGAGGGTGGTAAGTTGCTGCTACAGATTTAAGTCTTTGCATTTTTTTACCATTCGTCTTCTACGTTTTGGCAAACACACTTTGCATGTCAATGCATTAAAAGCTTTGTGTGTCTTATTTCACATAGTTTATCCCCTATTTTAAGGAATACAAGCGGCACTGACTGAACAAACTTATTGGTGGTAGTGCTTAGGCAGTACTTTTTTTTCTTGGCCTTGGATGGGAGAACATGAAGTATAATGTCATGTCTATCTTGAACCACTGCGCAGGTTTAACAACATTCAGTAGTTCTGTAAGTATTTAAATCCATAAAACAACAACAAAAAAGCTCAGTATTCCTGTGTATGTATATGTGCAGTTGTGAAATGTGTCACTCACTCAGAAAGGAGACATCGCACCTTTTTTTCCCCCTGGAACTGTTCGCTGCAGCTGAGAGGCTCAAGTTGTCTTCAATTCAGTCTGTGACAGTAAAATAGCTAACTCCTAGAATAGCTCTGTTGTTTTGCAACCAGCAGGGAGTGCACTCTTGATAATAGTCAATGAATGAAAGCCTTGAGTGCAGAAGAGCCTCAAAGACTGGCGTAAGCCTGGTGATAGTAACCAAGGGCTTTGATGAATACAGCTTGGCTAAATCAGTTATCTGTCGTCTGTAGAAACACTGACTGAACAGGAAGCAGAATCAGTCACGCAGGGTGCAAATGTGTTGTTGAACTCCCAGATAACTTGTTCATGTCCAGACTTTCTGTGAAAAAAAAGTTACTACTGTCAATCCTTTCCTTGTATGACTTGATCTTGTGGTTTGAAGCCTCGTATTCATCTCACAAGGAAAATTACGTTGTTTATGTTGTTAATATAGACAGTGAGGTCAGGCCAGTTCAAGTCGAGCCAAATACAGAAAGCTGTTTTTTATGACTCATTCCAGGGATGAAGGTTGTTGCAGGAATTAATTTGTTCCTGACAGCAGATGGAGGTTGAAGCATGAAGGGCTAGGCTACTGTTTGAACGTAATATTCCTTGTGATGCAGCCAGCTGCAGAGCGCTGAGTCAGTTTATTCTCTGAAATGGCCACAACTCATCCTTACCTATAGCTAGCATACCTAACCAGCCAACCCAATATCACAACAAAGCGTGTATCACGTGTACCACCATGTCCAATTCATGCTTTGCCTCTCCAAATAGTGAAATGTACACGCATCCAAGGTTGAACCATCACTCAGGTTGGACTGTGCAGACTAAGAATCAATTAATCACACCCTTCCTTAATAATAATTTACAAAACTCTTTATCATTTTAATTAAAAGTGTTAGTAGTGTTAAAAGTTGTGTTTTGCTCTGTTGGGCCATGTACAGAATTAGATAATAATTAAATCCACTGTAATTATAAAGACCCAGGAAACCATGGCAGGGGAGGCTATAAATTTCATTGTCATACCGGCTGTTGCAGCGCTATGAAGAGCTCTCTGTCAAAGGAAAGACATTAGTCATGAGGACAAAATAGATTAGGTTTCAAACAGAGTTCAATACCAATATAATGGCCAGCAGTTTCTTCTGCTTGCACCTCTGTGGTAGGGTATTGAGTGAATGTCAAACAACTAAACATAAATCACCTTAAATACTTGAGGAACTGTGTTATGTACACCTTACTATGCAATCAGCAATCAAACAACCTAATTAAAGAACACATTTAGATGCATAAATAGGAGTGTTGATCTTGTTTCACTGCATTTGTTTCCATTCTATTTTAGGGCGTTAATTACATGATTCTATATTTACACGCAAGGTGCATTTCCAGGCAGCTAAACTGTGTAACTATGCATGTGTAGTGTGTATGTGTGACAGCTAATTCTCAGATTTAATGTGTCAAAAGAATGGGGGTTTTCACTGTGGAAGAATTGAGCTGTGTGACGCTCCACTCACTGTGATGTCTTTTCTAGGACACACCAATCTAAGAACCCCCTTCTCATTCCTCAGGGCACGGTGCTGCATGCATGGCGGAGAAGACTATTTTTACCTCATTATTATAAACGTCTCAGATAGAAACGCTCACCTTGAAAGATTCTTTTGAGTTACCAGGAAAATAAATTGTCGCAGTTTTGTTACACAAAGTTTTTGCTTTCTTGTGGTGTCGCTGTCTCTCATTACTGTTGGTCTCCTTTGCCTTCTTCAGTGCATGAGGAACCCAGCTCTTCTGCAGAGGACAGGTTTAGTCATTAGAGTGCTTCGCTTCATCCAGGAAAATGTCTGGCTCCTACGATGAATGTGCAGGTGGTGACGACACCATGGACAGCTTCTGGGAGGTAAAGCCGCCATCATGTCTGTTCTCATGGATTTTCAAATTGTACCAAAACCTCTCACGCTCCATTTCTATTGATTTGGCTTCTGAAATCAAGCAATGCTATCAGTGAAACCATGAAACTGTTCTTAGAAGTAAATGCGTCACACACATCTTAATGAGACTGTTTGATATCCATCCCCGTTGAGTTTCAAGCCAGAGGGCCACTTGTGCCGTCCATTTTAAAGGAGGGTTTGATGCTTTTTGCTCTAGTGCCAAAAGTTAAATTAGACTCTCTTATATCTACCCATTATATACGCTTCATCATCTTTGTACCATCATATTCAGTGGAAAAATACTGATGACTTCAGTATGGACTTCAAACCCTGCAAAAGAGGGGTCATTTTGAGCATTTTGCTTCAAAACGCCTTCATCTAATATGATGGAAGCACACCTACCAGAGCGCTCACAGTACTCAAAATAAATAAGCAAATTTATTACACACAAATTATGAAGTATGAGGAAAAGTAAGGCAGGTTTGTTTATGAACCTTTCACCAACAAGGGAATTCAAACTGGCATGCTTAAGGCAAAACGTAATGCATTAAGACAAGCTGTAAACCAGAGAGCAAAGTAATATAGGAGGCTAATTTGCATTTTAGCACGGTGTGTTTCTTTTGCTCCAAAGGGCATCATAAAAGTTTCCTCTTTATGAAAAGAAAAACATTTTTAAATACCATTATCATAAAGCACTATATATGAAAATTTTAATACTGAGGATAAAGTCAGTAGATAAATGTTAAGGACATTAGCATATTTCCTTGTGGCCAGTTTCATAATAACTTTTTCTTTGCTGAAAATCTAAGAGTTTAATATAAATCTGGTAGAGACACTTCCTCAGCTTTTTTTTTGTTTGTTATTTCTCTATAATAGTGAATGCACTGTTAATCAAATTTGCTTTAGATCATACAAACTGTGTTAGGCAAGTAGTAATTGTGTCCCCTGGTGGAAACACAACTCTGTGTGTGTGTGTGTGTGTGTGTGTGTGTGTGTGTGTGTGTGTGTGTGTTTGCACTTTAACCCCCCCAGCTTAGTGATAATGAATTCCCTCAGTACAGAGTCTTCTTTGTGTTGTGGCTCTTAGCCACAGAGACTCAGACAAAGAGCCTCAGTCATCAGCCTCTCTGAGGCAGCCTTTCACCACATGCACCTGCCTATATCGTCTCTATACTAGCGGCACAGCTAGAGTCAGTTTATGGTTTATCAATGCTATATAAAATGCTGTATCCTCATGTTTTGTCATCAGGAAGGCTTGTGTTTTATCCACACAAAACCACAGAATGGTTTTGCGGCTCAAATAGAGGGGCTCAGGTGTGTTTTCATGTGTACAACCAGTACACCGACGTGTTGTTGTTGGTGTGACTTGGCAAACTGTCACATAGGACAAAACTCATACCGTTAAACACCTGTCTCATGGCCTCCCTGCAGCTCCCATCTCAAACAGTAACCAAACATGCGTGCTCACGTCAGGACCAATCAGAGTGCAGCTTTACAGCCAGCGAGCACATCAGAGACGCACTCCATGATCTGTGTTTTTTATTATGCTGTATATGACTATGTATTTATACCTATCCGCACACACAGTCGGTCATATTTCTGTCTTTACTTTGTCATCTATCCCTGAGTATCCGACTGCATTACGCCTCTCAAGAGGATTAAAGCAGCTACCCACACACATACACTCACTAAAACACATTCATCCACACACACAAAAGCCCATGTCATTGCATAACTACACATGCACAGGCACTGGTAAACCCCTCTCCCTTCATCATGCACCATGAGCACACCCCCCTGCAGGCACAAAAGAGGCGGAGCTGCTTAGCCTGGCTCTGCTTTTTTAAGGTAGTCCAAGTTAAGGAGGTGAGATGTAAAAGAAAATGCAATAAAATAAATGTCGAGGTAGCATAACAGCTTTGATATTTTTAATTAAATAGATATTTTTAATTAAATAATGAAGTTGGCCAGAGCCTTCTGCTTGGATGGAGTAGCATATTGTATAATGCAGTAAATGAAACATACACTCAATTGTCAGTTTATTAGTGAAACTGCGTGTTAAAGCATGTTTTCTTTTGAAGACTTTTTATCAAGTCTCCAGATTAAAGGGCGTGCCTAAATGCTGTTTGGATTTGCTGTAGCTTCTGTAATGCTAATACTGCTGACACATTTTGATGTATGTTGTGTTGAATTTGTAAACAGTACATAAAAGATGGATGTAGCTACTATGTCAACACTGATTTTAAAAGGTAGAAGTGATCATCTATGGATAACAGGGTGCTACAGTGGTCTGGTTCAACAATGTGAATTAGTGCTACTTATACTAGCTGCCAGTTGTGAAATTATACAAACATAATAAGCCTTAATACAATTTAACCTGGCAAATATTACAAAATTATGCACAGTTGACATAAAGACAATGTAATAGCGTTTATTTCTGCTGTAAAGTTGGGCATTTTACCCTTGAGTCCATTAGGATTTACATACTTTTTGGAGCAAGCTTCCAGTGGCCATTTGAGGAACTGCATTTGCTACTCTTTTGCACCCCGAATGCTGCTGTGTGGTTCAAGTATTCAGTCATGCTACAGTCTCTCAAACTCTTTGTATTTTTTTTCAGTAAATTCGCAAGAGAGACATCGAACTGCCTTCGCTTCAGTTAGTCTCAGGGGGGAAAATGTCCGAGCTCTGTATATTTCTATGCTTGTTATATATGTATTGCAGATTGGTTACAAGTCCTTTCATTTGTCTCTCTCTGTCCTCAGGTGGGGAACTACAAACGTGCTGTCAAGAGATTCGATGACGGCCATCGGCTCTGCAATGACCTTATGAGCTGCTTGCAGGAACGTGCCAAGATAGAGAAAGCCTATGGTGATCAACTAACTGCCTGGTCCAAGAGATGGAGACAGCTCATTGAGAAAGGTCAGCTTTTGTTAAAGTGTCAACAAGATAAGAAGGCGCAAATGTACCGCTATCTTTCACCATGTGTCCTTTTATTTCGATGTGTTTTTCACGATTTCACTGAGTAATATTACCCTGAAATTTTACTTGGAATCACAAAATAATCCAACTCGCAGGTCCACAGTATGGCTCTGTGGAGAGAGCCTGGCTGGCTGTGATGACAGAGGCGGATAGAGTGAGTGAGCTGCACCAAGAGGTGAAGAACAACCTCGTTAACGAAGATGTTGAAAAAGTGAAGAACTGGCAGAAAGAAGCGTATCATAAGCAAATGATTGGAGGCTTCAAGGAGGCCAAGGAGGCAGAGGAAGGGTTCAAGAAGGCTCAGAAACCATGGGCCAAAAAGCTCAAGGAGGTGAGGAAGATGAGGGCAAATTCTTTTTCTGTAAGGTAACAGGACCGTCTGCCCATCCATCACACTTTTACTAAACTTTAAATGGTAATCATAATGGGGATAGCAATACAGGAGCCAGACATTGCTAGCCATTGAAGCAGGATTTTATGACCATTTGCTATTGACTAGGGTGACCAACCGTCCTCCTTTCCCCAGACATGTCCACTTTTCACGTTCTGTCCGGGGGGATTTTTGAGATTGATGTTAATGTCCGGGTTTTCCTACAGAGGACCCAATATGTGTGTTACGTCATCCCTAGCTGCGGCTTTGTGAGTTGTTGTTCTGCGCTCACAGACAGGGCAGATAGCATGCAGCAGCGCGTCTGGTGATGTTTAAAAGATGCCAAAGCGCAACTGCAGCTTTTCAGACGAACTGCAAAAGAAATTTCCCTCGTAGCGTCCCGGTACTGGTAATTTTTCTTATACAGATGAGGCCGTATTTCTGTACCATTATTTAATTCCACAGGTTTTTAAGTTATTTTTTTCCCCTTGATGACTTGTAAAAGCCTATATGACATTTTTGTTTCACCATTCATTAACCGCACAGAGAAGGCATCGTTTAAATATGTTAAAATTTTCTTTAAGCAAACAGTATTATTAAAGTTCTTCATGACTTGGCCAAGTGTCCTCTTTTTTGGAAATCAAAATATGGTCACCCTACTATTGACTAAGTTATTATTTAACCCCTTTTCTATAAAACTGAACAGGATTACAGAAAGTAATAAATATATTCACAAAATATACATTAAGATTAAAAGATGAGTGAAAGAGATCACTTGAATCTAAAATAGCCTTAGCTATTAGTTTTAGCAGCTGACCTTGGAACGTTATTATTCTAGTAGTTTGAATAAAGTTATTTTTGAAATCAGTGAAAAGGCTCTAATAGCAGATAGCGTAAGTGACTAACTGCTGAACATAGTAGAGCATTAGCGAGTTAAGGGCCAAATATTACCCTCAGAAATAGGTGGAAGCTAAAATGATCAAAGAGAGTGAATGCTGGACTTAAATCCACTGGTTAGCCAGACGCTGGTTAAAAGGTGTTAATGTGTTGTTGTGGGTATGATAATCAAACGATATCTGTGAAGAGCATGTCCTAGAGTTGCTTTATTAAATGGTGGCACATGACATATATATGGTAGTTATATTAGCACATTTCTTTCTTTAAATCGTCAACTACTGTGCATGACTTTCATTCCCATGCGGCATTTCAAGTAACCTCCTGGAACTGAGGGAAAAAACGTATCTTTTGGTTTAACCTTTCTATGATTTGTGTGTCCACTACAGAGGACATAAATGAATAGGCTGGGTCTCAGGAGGATAAACATTATGTGAGTTAATTAACTATGCGTCACTGGATGAAGTCTTGATTTCCTGCTTAGGGAGAGACTTTGTGTACTGATATCAGTTCCTGGCACAAGTACCAGACCAACAACCTAAGGCGAGCTCCTAATCAATGAAGAGGAGCAAATACTGGTCGTGCATTCATACTGGAGAAAATTGCACATGTCATTCACTACTGATTTAACCTCCTAGGACCTGGCGTCCACATATGTGGACATCACATTTTGGGACGTCTAGACCAAAATACTTAATTTTTCTCTACAAGGGCCTGATATCCACTTACGAGGACATTATACTGCTACTGTTCTATCAAAATTTGAAACAAATGTCCTCATATGTGGATCTCATTTTTCTCAAAAACAAAAATTATCTCAATCTCAATCAGGTCTCAATCAACCCAAATAGCAAAGAAAAATTAAAAATGCATGCCATGAAATAGTTCGGGTCTTAGGAGGTTAAAGCAGCCTAAATAGAAGAATGAACCAAATACATTAAATTAATTACCTATTTTATACTGTATAGTTTCTATTCTTGTGTTCCTTTAATCAAACCATCAGATCATGTTCTGTATCTGTGATACTAGCAATGTCTGTGTTTGAATATACAGATGGAGGCAGCTAAGAAAACATACCACATGGCCTGCAAGGAGGAGAAGCTGGCTGCAACCCGAGAGGCCAATGGCAAGACTGAAGCTTCTGTCACACCAGACCAGCAGAAGAAACTCCACGAGAAAGTGGACAAATGCAAACAAGATACGCAGAAGGTAATAACCTTAAAGTGGGCCTGTTATGCTTTTCCTGATTTTTCTGACCAACAGTTTCCAGTATTTAGGTCAACGAATGTGCAAGTAATCCCTATGAGCCAGGCTTCAAACTGCTGTTTTAGACAGTTCACTTCTATTCTTGGATCTGTCTGATGTCAAAAAGAGGGGAGTTCTGGCTCTGTGAGCAGCCCCATGCTACTGCTGTTCAAACGTTCTCTTTGCAAGGGGCAGTCAATCAGAAGGAAGTTACAGACAGGGCTGCTCCAAGGCCCAATATGAGATTATTCTCCACTGTTTATTGTAGATGACTCACCGTGTTTTCTTTTTTCTGTTCCAGGCTAAAGAAAAGTATGAGAAGTCTCTGGAGGAGCTAAGCAAGTGCACTCCTCAGTACATGGAGTGCATGGAGCAGGTGTTTGACCAATGCCAGCAGCATGAAGTCAAAAGGCTGACCTTCCTTAAGGAAGCCTTGCTGGATATCAAACGCCATCTTAACCTCACTGAGAACCAAAGGTTAGTCAGAATGAAGGCTGGGTTGCACATTAAGCACCTCTGCAGTTTGGCAGGAAATGTATACCATTGTATAGACTATCATTCTGTGTGGGCACATGTGAAGTAGGCAATGGATGCTTAGAATATAGTTACTTAATTGTACTTTTAATCAAAAGTAGTCACACTGAATACAAATTAAAATTCGATTAGTCTGATTCGTCTTGTGTCACGTTTGACACAGTTCGCTGCAGTCTGATTAATTTCAACAGACACCCAAACCAGGCATGTGTTTCTCATTAGTTTTGTGACTCTCAGTGCTAATTAACCGATGATTCAGTCAGTGGCATTTCTGACAAACTGAATTTAGTCCAGGGTGAATGCTTGTCATATTCTAGATTTTCTTTTTTTTGTTATGCTGCATTAAGCAAATAAAGCCATGAGCCATGGAAAAGTGATTTTCAGGTTTAATCATTCACCTTTGATTTGATTTATTCTAACATTTTCACTCCTTTCCCAGCTGTAAAGCCTACTCCAGCTGTCGTTGGGTGAGAGACAGAGTACGCCCTACAGTCTATCACTGAGCACAGTGTCTATTTAATTATAATGAACCCAACTATTTCAGTGCTATGATGTTAAAAACAAAATCCCTCTCCAACTAAAGCAGGGTAGTAGGAACTTTTTTACTTTAAAAAAAAAAAAGATTACCATGTATTATGACATTATGACCATTACTTTGCAATGTCATTCATTCAAAGCTGTTTGTTCTTATAAACCAGATAATACAAAGCATGAAAAAATGCCGCACTGCACTGTTGTTACTTGCAATTTCCAGTAAGAACAACACAAAAAGTGTTATCAGTCTTGACAGTTAACAATAAGAAGAGGAGAAAGGAGCCAGGAAATGCTTGTGGATGAAGACAGCTTCCAAGAGACTTGTGGTTGTGTTCTCAGTGCTTCTCTCTAAATGCTTTAAATCGACTAGAAGAGGTCAAAAGTGACAACTCAAATCCAATATGACCCCATAAGTTTCTCCGAACACTTTCAAATAGCAAGTTAAAGTCACTTTAAGAACAATGGGAAGCATTAGTTTCTCTGCAGGTGCGCAGTAAACCCTTTGCTCTGATTACAAGCCAGCCTGAAAGTGGGAGAAGTGACAATTTGCCACTTCAGTCAACTCAGCAATCTGTAAACATTCAGTCTTCTCCATCTAACTGCTCAGATGGATACAGTCATGTTGGATGCAGCTGTACAGTGGCCAGCAGATATTTACACGTGTGAAGATGAAATGAACTGGAATTAAGAAGAGGAGTCAATGCTAATTACTGAAATCAGAAAGCAATAGGTATAAATAAAACATAAGCTTACCTCAGTTAGCTGATGAGGATAGCACAGAGGAAGAGTGGCTGTGCATGCCCTCTCTGATCACCTTTACTATTCTGGTATATATTTTGAGTTATGTTTGGTACATTGTCCTCTTTGTGTTAGGTGATGTTAGGGTCCAAGACCGGTCATGTCATAAGATAAGATGATACAGGCTTTATTCGTCTGACATGAACACAACGGTAGCCTACAAGTGAAAAGATTTATTTCAAAACTAAGACATCTACAGTTTTTTAACAATAGATTTAAATTGCTGATGTTAATAACCTATCATAACCTATAGGGTGTCATTTTAGCTGAGTGGGAAAGCAGGTGACCACGTGCCACATGAGTGGAGTGCAGTAGCCCAGGTTTGAGGCCTTTTCCTGCATGCCTTCTCCCTCTCTCTCCCCCCCCTGCTTTCCTGTGTTTCTTCACTACTTTACTATGCAATAAAGGCAAAAATGCCCAAAAGATAATAATATTATAAACTATGCATGTCTTCACAGTAGTTTTGTTATCGACAGGTGTTAAAATATGACCCCAGACATACTGGTTTAGCCTGTAATTAGAGGAAGAAAACTGCAGGATCATTGTTCTCTTTTTAATCTGTTACACATCGCCATGGTTTGGGTAAACAGTGGCAACATAAACACCAACATCGTGGTACAAAATAGGGCCATTCAGAGGAAATATGTCCACTGTTAAGAACCCCAGCTTTACCAGAAAATTCAGGGAGACACTTCAGTCCTGTCGTCACCCAACACTGGATCTCTTTCAACCCAGAATTTGAACTACACTGATGGTTCTGTTGCCAAATTGGCAGCACCCACAGGTCCCTTCTGGCGCTTTCATTGTCACTATTTGTTCCATTTTCCTCTCCTCAGCTATGCCACAATATACAGAGAACTGGAGCGTACGATCTTGGCTGCAAACACGCAGGAGGATCTCAAGTGGTTCAGCAACAACCACGGCCCAGGAATGCACATGAACTGGCCCACATTTGAGGTGCAACGCCAAGCCATCACAAAAAAACGTGTATGACACCTCTCCTCTTTATTTTCTACATTACTTTATGTGCTTCTGTTCTCTCTCCTCACCAGGAGTATAACCCAGACCAGGCTTCAGCTCCTCCAAAGAAGAAGAAACCAGACGGAGCCCCACCCACTCCTAGCACTGACCATGTGGCTCCACCTGGTGACCGTAGCAGGTTAGTTCAAGAGATCTGCTTGTGTAGTTTACAGTCACATATTTTTGAGTCAAATCTAGCAATAAAATTACAAAATGACTAATAATTACTTTTATTCCATTTTATTTTATTCTAAATGTTTATTGTTCAGTTTTCAGCCAAAAATACCACAAAGATGTTTTGTGTACCTCTGGTTTAAGAGTCTGTCGCTTTAAATCGTCCCACCTGAGCCTTTCAGGAAGAAGACTGTGTTTAAACTGTTTATACTGGAGTCCAAATTTAATTATACACAATATATTGTCACAGCATTACTGCAAAGTAAAGGCACCACTACTCTTTCTTTGCCATCATGGAGCTACAAGTGTGAGGTGTCATGTTTTAGCTTCTCTAGACTCCCCCATTGCATGCACCCAGTGTTTTCTGTGAATGCAGAATAAGTCTTTTCATAACACTGACTCTTAACACCAGAATAGTTTTTGGACAGTCACGGAGGTCTGTGGTAGGCAGCTCATTTCTGACATTGGCTAGCAGGATTAGTTTGTTAATGGTTTTGACCTGTTCAAAACCTCTACATTTCAGTCTTTTGTTTTGGAAACATCCTAATTTCAGCCTTTTCTCTCTCCTCCAGTGTGAGCAGCTATGAGAAGAACCAAGCTTATTCGACTGAGTGGTCTGATGATGAGCAGCCCGCTGCGTACTCAGGCAATGAGAACGGTGGGAACGGCAATTCATTTGAAGATGATTCCAGCACCGGGAGAGGGGTACGCGTGCGTGCTCTCTATGACTACGAAGGCCAGGAGCAGGATGAGCTCTCCTTTAAAGCAGGTACATGTGCATGACCGGGAGACATAGTTTGGGGATTTTGTCAGTGCCATTCAGCTCAAGCATACCAATAACTACAACAAAAATGCAGTTAAATTATTTTTTATTTTATCGAGCCTGAAGATTTCAGATAAGACGACAAGCTGTAGCTTGATGCAGGTGTTCAACAGCAGCTTGGCCTAATTTGTATTTGTATTTTCAAGTTCCTTCCTCTGTAGAAAATAGCAATGATGAGTCAATAATAGCCACATGGACAACAAATTACAGGGACTTGCTAACACTTAACAGAAGCACCAAAGCTAGTCCAAAACAGTGCTCTAGAGCCATCACAGTGACATGACTAACAATTTAAAGGCACACCATAAACAGAAGAATAGCTACTGAAGAAGCAACAGCTGTGTATCTTTGTCTTGCTCCTCCCTCTGCATCCATATTTTAACCGCACTGTGAGTGAAGGTCTTTGTTCATCCAGTTGTCGCCTGATAAAAACATGAAACAAACAAAGCGACACCCCACCCCCTGCCCAAACTCTTCAGGCACAGCAACTTTCTTTGTGTTGCTCCTTGAATATTTGACAGGACTCGTCTCACCTACAAGCTGTTGTATGTATTCTGTTTAAAAACCACTGAAAGCACCTCCTGTCGCTTCCTTAAAGGCAAACAAAATGAATCACAGTTCTTCTTTGTTAGTATTTTTTTACCTGACATCAGTGAAATTCCTTACCTTTTAATGGTATGTTACTGCTTTTCTTTGCACTTTACTGCCACTTATAAATCAGTTAACTATTATAACCCTGTTAAATGATGTCATATGATCCATGCTGTAAATAAGAAGAAGAAAGAAAAACTCCCCTGGATAATTTTAAGATGTTTGACATTTGTTTGGGGATTAGACTGGATTGTGCAGCCCAAAGAGTGTACACAGAAGTTGAACTTAGCCAACATGACGTCAACCACTCATCTCTGAAACCTTTTTCTGACTCCAGTCCGGCCCACTGGTTGGTTTTCGAAAATGTGGACATGAACACCGGAATCTTAACTCCTTTTTTTATTACTTTACCAGCTTTTCCTGATAAAGACCATCCCTATGGTTACTCATACTACACCAATGAAATTAAGTAACAGACAAACAAACCACCATAGGGAACTACTATAGTAATTAATTTTTTTTTTAATTTCACAACTTTAATATGTAGAAAGCTTGAGACACAGTGAAACTCCTTTTCTTATATTAAGAGATCTCAGTGATTAAATGTGTTGTTAAACTTCATTACACTGGGAGAAAGGGAAGCTTCACTGATCCAGCCCACTTAAAATCAAGGTGGGCAGCATGTGGCCCACAATGTAAATGAGTTTGACATCCTTGATCTAAAGGAATACTTTATTCTCTGAGGATATACAAATAAGATAATAATATATATGCTGTAAATTCTGTGTAAGTTATTCTTGTACAAGAAAGTGAAAAACAGACACACAAGTTGTGGTTTTTTTGACATATTATCTGTCGGACAGTTTTGCTTTTTTCCCCTAACAACCTTAAAGCACAAATACACAACTAACCAGTGTTACCAACACAGCACACATTTGATGTCACTCTCGCTGTTTATTCATGTTTCTGGTGTTTGCGCTACGCTAAGTTAACCTGCTGCTGGCCTGTTTGGTTTAATCTATTTTATAGTTTTGGTGGAAAGTTCAAAGTCTCATTTATACAATATAATGTTATTTTACAAACTATGCTTACTGTTACAGCAAAAAAAAAAAGCTTTTGGGTGGTTCTACCTTGCAACTGTACCTCAGCTGTAACTTTCAGTCATCCCATTCGGGGGACTAAAAAGAAAACATAAATTTTACTAGAGTGGGGATTTTTTTTTCTTCCGGTGATTTATTTTCAAAATACATAATAAATGAGAAAATGTGGAAATATTGTGATGAATAGCTCTGCTTTAGATTTAAGTGAAACATAAGAGCGTGCTGATTAAAGAATCATTTGTCTTTTGCAGGCGATGAACTGACTAAGACTGAGGATGAAGATGAGCAAGGCTGGTGTAGAGGTCGTTTGGACAACGGCAGAGAGGGACTGTACCCAGCCAATTATGTCGAGCCAATCTAGTCACATTACTGGACAAGGACATGCCATTGGAGGCAGCTTGAACTGTCCCGTCCAATTGCACCGCACATAGCCAGAGACTTAAGAGCAACACATCCCTTGCCCAACAGATGCGCCAAGCAGTTTTGCCTAAATAAAACTTAGTAACCTAAAAGACAATATATCAGTATAATATATTTTATCCAGCATTTGGGGTGGGCGAACTTACACATTTAAAAACAGGAGCAGCAGTTATTCCAGTATATACACACTCAACTATAACATCAAGACAGTGCAGGAACACATTGCTTGTCTGTGTAGCTGTATTTAACAATATAATGCAGCTTATTTAAACTGCAGTGAGTTCACTTGTGAAAATGGGAAGATAATATAATCAGTTGTACCCATTTGACAAAGATGAGCTTCTCTAACCTGCATTGTGTATATACAGTGTGATGCCATTTTGTGTAGCATTTTTAATGCTGTGTACGGTCAGCCATCATTCTCACATCAGGAATGCTGTGTAGTTTTAAAAGTACCACTGACAGTATCCTCTTTTTGTTTTTTTGTTTGTTTGTTTGTTTGTTTTTTCTTTGTGATTTGGTCCAACCTCTTTTCCAGTGTGTGCAGTGCTACGTGTGTTAACTGTTTCTGAACTTGCATAGCAGCATGTGCTATGCAACAACGTGCATTCCCTGAATCCTGCAGCCTTGTTTAGGCTCCAACCTGATGCAACACTTCAACTACAAATGCAGAGATTACTTCTTAGCATCACAAGCTTCTGGACATGCACATGCTTCTAATTTCACAAGAGAAAGCTTGTTGATGAACTGATTTTATGTTGGTTTGTTTTGCTTTCAACATCTGTTTTTCTTAGAGTCACAAATCCTTTGAGAAAACCATCTTCATGCAAATCATGGAAAGGATTTACAATTTTTCACAGAAGCTCTCATCCTTGGTTCAGTAACTCCTTACTATATCCCGCTACTGATAACGAGAAAGACCCTTGATGCATTCCCTCAGAGTGAAGGCGGATCAAGTCATCATGAGGTTTCTACTGCAGTTTGAGAGGAGGGTTTTGAACAGTGCATATGCTGGGGACTTTTCTTCCAGAGTGAAGGGCCAGTGGAGGCATCTCAGTGTGTTACTGTGCTACAGACTGTTGTCTGAAGATTGAAGCCTCTCCAACAGGACATGAATGTACTAGTGTTTGGGCTTGAACGAGGGCGTGTCGTATAAGCATTGTTCTCCACTGTCATTTAAAGCCTTGCCTAGCAAAAAGCACTAGTTATGTGGCCCATTTTACTGCTGAGCCAAAGAACGACCCAATACCATCAACTATCTGTTTTCACTCCGTGCAATAATTTACCATATCAGTGTGAAGCAGCTTCACTGAAGATCAACTTGTAGTTGCTTCACAGTCCATCAAAATTCAGTTGTCAAAAAAAAAAACATGTTACAAAATACTGGGAATACATATCACAAGTACTGCACTGCATGCAGGATGACTTACAGGGTGCATTACATGGTTATTTTTGAAATCTTGCACCATTTAAATTAAAATCATAGCAGGAATTGCATTTATCAAAAGTGGATTAGTGAGTTATCTTGCTACCAGTTGCACCTAAATCTGATTAGATTGGAGATTGCTATTTATAACTTAGTTTAAATGTCACCGGACTAACAGCAGTCAGATGTGTTTAGCTTTGTGTCTGGAATAGGATTTGACAGGTTTTGGGTCTCACACATGAGGAGAAACACATCACCAGCTCACAAGTTGTGTCTTAGAGTAAAGCTGTCCAGCATAGCAAAAAGAACTCCTGTCATAAAAATGTCATACATCCTCGATGCACATGCGCACACACTTGCACATGCGCACACACTTCCACACACATGCATTAAGCAGGATATACATACACAATACACACAGGTTCAAATGCATAATCCACGTTATCAGGTTAATATTCTGAGGGAAAACATCTCCATCACCCAGTGTGTATGAGTTGTGTAAATGTAACAAAAAAACCACAAAAAAAATGCAAGTGATTGACTATTAAGACAAAATGTAGTGTTATACATGTAAATGTGTTTCATTAAATAACAGCAATGGAAAACATATTAAGTAATAGGTACCATATTGTATGAATTTTATTGCAATGGAATTGTCAGTGTATCATAAAAGCGTGACGTTACCCCACGCTGTCAGATTTGTATATGATGATGTAATTTAAAGATTATATTCTATTGTAACTGTACAACTGTGTTGAGTTGAAAATGAGACCTAACCATGTTGAGGCAGTAAAAAGGTGTACATGTAAAATGCTTTTTTATGTTGATCTCTTCCTTATGCACACAGGGGACAGCAGCTCATGTTGTGGAAACCCTTTATTAGCGGTCTAGAAGATGTATGTTCATAGTTAGTGATGTACTTTTATCTCCTAACTGGTGTAGTGCCTGTTCATCTTGATGTAACAAGTTCATTTAAATATGCATAAAGATGATTATGATCACAGATAATGACGATAGTGATGAAAAACCCAAATCAAATTTGTTGTGATGGTGTCAATATTGCGATATTGGTTTGAAAGGGAAACAAGTTTGTTGACAAAAAAGTAGCCTCTGTGTGTTTTTTTGCCTATAGACAGCATGATTTGGAGTTATTTGTTATTAAACCATTAATTTAATTTAGCATGGCACTTTATCATAATGTCACACTATAAGGAATTAGCAAGGTATTAGCAAGTTCTTAATTCATCATTTATCATTACTCCGCTTTATTATGCTATCTATAAATACAGATATGTTTATCCATCTGTTACTGTTACATCATTTACAGCTACCACTGCTACGACATCACTGGTAGTAATAGTCAGTAATGCTATATGATGATGAATGAAGCACTTGCTAATACCTTACTAATGCTTAATAGTGCAACATTATTATAACATGCTACCAATTTATTTATTTTTATTGTCAAGCATGGGCATAAACCATGCCATATCACTGACACATAAAAAATGCTATTTATCAAGACTGGTTTAATAATACAACATTTCCCAACTTTGAATTAAATACACCTGGATGGGAATATTAGAAAATGCAATTCTAAAACTAGAGGGGCACTTGAAGAGCCAAGGCCAAAGAAAGAGCCACAGACTGGTTCTTTTTTAGCCCACTAGACACTTTTTACATCAAATCTTGGAAAAACAGAAAGCATCTACCTTCAAAGATCACTAAATTCCACCTAAATTCCACTTTTAATAAACTGAACTATTTATTTAGTGAATCTTTTCTAAAGGTCTTAAATTAAAGAATGATACATTATCAAGGAGATTAGTGTTATGTTTTAAAGACGAAGGACTTCATTGCTGCATTAATCATCTTAATGGGGAACTTCCCAGAATGGAAGTTAGCAGAACGTTAGAGAGATCACCGGATCTACCTGAGACAGGTGTGTCATGCCCTGGTTACGCTATACATGAAAAGGAGACCTGATACTGCTACACTGCAAGCCGAGCAGTTATGCCGCTCCGGGATGTGACTGTCCAACACTCAGGTGGATCTTTTAGTGGATGTGTTATGCCGATTTTCAACCACATCTTTTTAAATCTTGGACTCCAAACAAGCATTTTAAACTTTTCTCCTTTTCTTCTCATTGGCCCTTCATAAATAAACTCACTGCAGCAACTTCAATTACTTGTAGCGACTATTTTTACTTTAAAAATACCCAATGTGTCTGATAAATACATTTCAGCTCACCGAGCAATTTAGAGAATTTCTGAATGTCATCGTTAATTTCAAGTTAATTTATTTTTTAAATTGTGGAATTTAGAAAAGTCTTCTTATATAGTTTTTTCAAAAGCACATTTTTAGTTGTTCGGTAATCCAAGGTTTCAAATCGTTAGACTCTGTATTATTACTGTATTATAAATAGTAGTCAGTCAAAAAGACATCATTAAAGATTGCTGACATTGTCTGATAAGCTTTTTTAGTATCATCCAACCTATGTCATGTGTTCACGAAACACCAAGACTTTAAAGAAAGTTATATTTATATATGTGTCATATATATAGGCTGTTATATAGGCTGAAGAACTTGCTGTTTCAGTTTTTTTTCAGTTAATATTCAGCATTTAAAAATCTGTCACAGATGGCAAAGCCCTTTTAAGAAGATTAACGAGGAAATCAAGTATTTTTGTTACACATTTTTGTTCCTTGTACATTCACTAGTTACACCTTGCTAGCACTGGGTTGGACAAACTTTTGCCTTCAGAGCTGCCTTAATTTGTCATGTCATAGATTCAACAAGGTGCTGGAAATATTCCTGAGGTTTTTTTTTATTCTTTACACTTTCTCATAGTAAAACATACAGCCACCATCATAATAGCCATTATTTAAAGTTCTAATTTTCTATCTTGGAATCTGCTAGTGAGTCGCTTCATAAAACCATGAAAAAGCAAGACCACACAGGCTTTCATTTTCACTGATAATTTAATCATACAAACATTCATCAAACATACCAGAAATAAGCTTTCATCTGTCTGCGTCTCACTCACCTAAATGTGCTGCTGTTTGAGTCTAATGCCAACCGATTCATTCTGCAATTCATTTTGGCCAGTGGAAACTTCGCAATATTACATTAAATTGATAATAACTACCTCTGATAGCAAGATAAACATTAATCTCTCTCTTTATTAACAGGAAATGCACATTGTTCTAAGCAACATTTAGATCTCATGGATCCTCAAGTGTCAGCTGAACGGTGTTCTCACATCAACTCTCATCACGCTCAAGGTTACAGGCCTCAACATAAAAGGGTATGACAGGGATCTAACACACAGCTTTAAAAAAAACAAAAAACAAACCACACCTTCTTACCAAGGAGAAAAGGTACACTGAGGCCTTGCCATTGGGGTCTCATTTCTCAGTGCATAGATTAGCAAGTAAGTAAATGCTGAATAACATTACTTAAAAAAAAAAAAAAAAGAAGATATGAATCAGTTATTTGATTGGTGATAAAGAAAAATAATCAAGCGTGTGATTAAATGAGAAATATCAATGAGACCATTTGTAGTCTTTTAAATGGAACTTCTCAAACATAAATTTAACGAGATGAAAACCAACAATAATATGAATAAAACTGCCAGTTGAATGAAAATATCCCATTAAGAATCTTTGGGTAAATTTATATGTTTCTGAAAGAATTTTCCCCTTCTACATTCATCATTTACATTCAAATTAATATGTTAAAAATATTTCCAAGACCGCTTTAAGTTGAATTTGGAGCAGTAAAACGCAAAAAACAAACAAACCACCAAACGGATTCATAATGAAAAACTATGTCTTTACTTCTCTTTATATGACTTGAATTACGCATCTTATACTTTCCAGGAATCTAGTTCTTTAAAACTTTTTATGAATTAATGTACGAATTAATGACCCAACTATGAAGTCGGGAACATTTACCAATAATACAAAATAAATTTATGTCAGTAAAGATTTGTAATTAATGTATGAGACTTGTGTTTCTCTGATCTTAGCTTCAATTTGGCTGATTCCCTCTTGTTTAAATAAGCTGCACTGTTTCTAAACTTCCAGCTAACGGCTTACGAAATACTGGTCATACTGTATGTGGCATGAAAAACACAGTTTAAACTTATCTAACCTTCAAATAAGCTTTAGGAAAATATTGTTTCTTTAAAAATGCATAAATTATGTTTCAGGAATTTAGTAGTCCAGACAACAAAGAGTCCACGAACCCAATCAACATACCAGTAAATCAGAGTAGAAACCGGAGAATCAGTTGGCAAAGTGAATGGCTTTTCCTCCAAATTCTCTTTTTTCATGTTGCACAATCCACACACAAATACACAAACATTCACACACTCCTGTCATCTTTGTTTAATGGGTACTCTGACTGCTAAAAAAATTATTTGTTTTGAGAAAAAAAAAAAAAAAAAAAGTTATCACTCAGAAGACTCATAGCACTCATTTTTAACTTAGCATTCACACGTGCATACAGTGGGTGCAGGATGTTGGTTGAGCTGCATGTCAGGAGCGTTGGCCTCCGGATATTCAGTCTAACTGGACTTTGCATAAAGTGTTTTTGAATCTCCACACTCTCCACTCTCTACTGACGAACCTCTTCTTTCTTTTGTTGGTGTGACAGACTCCAGAGGTATGATTTTAGTGCTGCTTCACTCCTTCACAAGTCCCATGATTTAAGAGTGCCCAAATGGATAGGGCTCCTGTATACCCTGTAACAAAGAAAGGATTTTTTTTTTAAAAAAGTAGTAGTAGACCAACAACAGACTGAAAACATAGCTTCACAGTTTACAGTCACTGCAACTAATTTAGTGATTGCCAGCAACTTCCAGTACCCACTCAGCAAGGGCGTCACCAACTAATCTCTATGCCTGTGTGACTAGGGGTGTAGGGTATTTCCTGTTTAGCTACTGCAAACATTAAAAGTATATTTTAAAAGGTGCTGACATGAGCAGAAAAAGTCCAATCTATTGAATTTGCTAAACAGCAGCTTTACAGACTTTCGGTGTCTAAAGTCTATATTTTTCAGTATAGCTACATTAGTCTGTGCTATACCAACGACAGCATGGAGGTGTCCTGGCCAACATTACAAAATTATAGCTGGTAAACTTTGCATTTAGTTCAAATACGTGCTCTGAGCACACCAATACTCAGGATAATCTATTAAAGGTTAAAGGCAAATGTTGACTTTTTATTTTGTTCACAGAAGATTCAGTGTGATTAGTTTCAACCCTCATTAACGTGCACGGACAATGTTGTTGCTCTGTGACATGTCTCACCTGGTTGCAAGAGACTACTGATAGATTGCTTTGTAGACTGTTTGCTAATATATCCACAGAGTTTTGTGAAAGTCCATTCTGGTCTTGCTGCAGCTGGTTTGGGCTTCCCTCCCAATGTTCCTCTGCAACTCTATGGTTGCTGTCATCGCAAAGGCTGTTGTTGTTGCTGTTAGGGCACTTGTTTTTCTCTGGTGAGGCGAAGGGGTTATAATCTCCTTCCAGGTTACGATGAGGCTGGGTGTTGAACTCAGCTTGAAAAGAGGAAAGCTGCTGTGTGACACCAAGGAGGCCTCCAACCTCCACACTCAGGATCACCCAAATTACATCTGTAAATAGACAATGGTGTGTTTAAACATAATCATAGAGTTGATAACATGTAACTAAACCTGTATCTATATGAAGGATTTTTCCCAATACCCATAAATCAAATTGTTACAAAATATTTACAGTATAATTAGGCTGGACTACACTTTACATCTTGCATCCTCAAAGATTTAATGTGATTCTGATCTGCAGCCCTCTTCTTACTCCTTAAGTCAACATGAAACTATTTTAGGTTGGAAATAATTGTGATGAACAGGTAGATGAAATATTAAAGCCCAGTGTTTAAATTCAACATCCCTCTCCAGCTTAATTTGTAAGTAGAGAAGTCTTTAGAGACATCCATCAATTAATTTAATGATAAATAATTAATCATTTTATTGCAGCACATTCATACAAAATGATCTAGCACTTAATCTGCATTAATGAAGATAAAGTGCTAATAATTGCCTGTTACTGCTACACAGCACATTGTACTATGTAGCGAAATTAATGGGTTAGCAATGTATGCTGATCCTAATGTCCGAGCTGTTAGTATCACAACAGTGGCTCTCGCTTTACCTGCCTAGATCACCATGGTAACTAATGCTAAATGCATAGTCTAGTCTTGTCTGGAGTAGGTCATATACAGCGATCCCATCAGCAAAAGGTCTGAGATAACAAAGAAAGCTGATAACCACTGTTGAAACACCATTATCTCTGACTACGGTTTTAGGTTTTGTAGAGTCAACACAAAGTAAGCCTGGACGACATGTATAATTCAGTGTCAGCAGCTTACGTAAGCCATGAATCACATATAAACAAAACGTGACTAATTTAATTAACTGTCTAATGACAGGGTTGTTGTGTGCTGTGTAAAGCCCCTTGAGGCAAAACTGTAATGTGATACCAAGGTATATAAATAAGATTTACTTGATTTGAACATTTTTTTTCTGTCTATACATAACAAAGCCCAAAACCCCCAAACAAAGGCACTCTACAAATAGCTTGACTTATCTGTCTAAAAGTCCAAGACCAAATAAGATTCCAACAAAGCTTTGAAGAATAACCATCTGCGTAGCAGTGTTTCAACCAGTGCTGGGTGCGTACAGGCACACTAGAATCTAAACCTTGAACAGTAGGTTAGAATGACAAAAAGATGACGTTACTTCATTAGAGTCACTTTTTCTTTTTTTCCAAGAAATTCCATTTGTTGAAGATAACTTACTTGCACCTTAGGCAAGTTATCCCCCAGCTGTAGGTGTATTAATGTCTTCCTACCCAATATTTCTAGTTCTCTCTCTTTTTTGTACCAGCTGATATATTACTAATGGCTCCAACCCCTTGTTTAGCTCTGAATGAAGTCCCCCTAATCCTATGCCATCAGAATCAACCAGGAAACACATAACAAACTGTCTTATATAGATAACATTTTAAAAAACAAAAAAAGAAGTTAATATATAAATAAATCTCCAAATCATAAAAGTTGAGTTACTTATCATCACGATAAGTAACTCAATTTAACATTTTTTAAGTAAAGTTGCAGTTCTCACCTCCATAGAAAAGTCCGGTAGCTGTGCACATTCTCCATTGGCCCTGGTACATGCCAGGAGATACAGGACTATGCATCTGCACACTGACATCAGTCATTTCCTGCGGGTCTAGCGAACGCACCATCACCATGTTTATGTGGCCGAACTGATCTCCTCCAACATACTTCAGAGAAACTCCTGGAGGCCATGACTCTGCACCTGGAAGACAAACAGACCATTCTGCTTGTTACGAACTGTATTCATGTACATTAGAGTGATTACTAACCAATGATCAGCTTCTATTTTAGATCAGTATTGAATGGCCGGCTGCACAACCAACTACCTCATTCTTTTGGAATATTTTTATACCATGCCTTGGTTGGCTGGAGGCAGAGCTGCAGCATTTAAATAAACAAGTGATTTGCTGTTGCTTGAAAAGTTACATTTTTTTCATAACATTTTTGAGCAAATGACACAAGAAAAGCGAATCAAAAGAGCTAAGTTACGTAACATGTAATGCCACCTTATTCAAATAAAATGAGATGTGTTGAAAACATAATAGGGCCTGTGCACAGGATGCCACGTGCACTGTGCTTGCAGTTGGATTCAACATGCTATTTGTTAGGAGTGCTGAAGGACAGAGCAAAATAGGCACTTTTCAAAACTTCCTGTGCAATATCTGCAACTCTTTTCCTATGTACCTCCACAGGATTAATACAGCTGTACAGCTATTAGGAGGATGATATAACAAATGTAAACTGGCCTTACACACAGGTCAACCTGCAAGAAGAAACACCTTCAGGCAGTCATTACAGTGTGGTTGCAAATGTTCATATCTGTTAAAATATGACCACAGTGTCTTTAAGCACCCCCAAGTTGAGTGCTGCATTTTGTCCAATGACATACTGTTTTGCCAATGAAATCATTGGGTTTCGGACTTCAGTCTATGGCTGTCACTGTGTTTATGTGCATGTCTGAGTGATGCTGATGAAAAAACAGTTATACTCCACTTGACAACAACTCTCTAGCCAACTCAAAGTAAAATAATAGCTCCCAACAAGTGTTACTCATCTAAAGCCAAAACTGGACAGACCAACATTGGTTTCCACTGCAGACAACCCATCCCGTCAAAGCAGTCAACCATTGGGAAACACTGTTACTATTTTATTTTCCATTACAAGTGTTATTCTTATTCTAGCTGACTTACCAGTGTTCTGTATCCTCCAGGTCTTTGTGAAAGGTGTGTCAGGTGGAACAGATTCACCCTCACCAATCGTCACATCCTTTACAAAGGACATGCAGGGTGCACTGATGTTGGGACTTTCAAAGTCATAATAGGCTCCGATGGCTGCCTGTAAATTCCTAAGAAGGAAAAACCAGAAATTGGAGTAAATCTAAATATTCACTTATAATACATTTGCAGAAGTAACGCCTTAGTTTTTACAGCTGGTTAATAAATGATTCTACAGGCCCTTCCACATATGTGAAGGTTAAATTCAGCCATTTTGGGGTTTGATTATTTTTTTTCCTTTTTTAAAGTTAGTAATTGTACACTGACAAAATCATCCCCATCATCAGGCATCACAAGGAGACAGATCACGCTTCTGTATGACACATTGAGGATGGGTTCTTCCCGTGACACCAGGTCATCCATAAACCAGCAGTTTTTATTTTTAGAAACCCCGTTGCAGAGCAGCGAGATCACGTGATACTACAACAGCCCCACTCCCAGTGAACGCACTGCTGGAACGGTTGATCTTCCACAGACCCGCATTAGCTGGCTCAGCGCCGCATATGCGCAGAGAAATCTATTTTTGGGATGACTTCAAAATGGCCTTTCCCCTCAGCAGCACATTCATTTTCGCTTCCGTACACTGCAATGGCACCGCGAATTGTTTCACTGTTAAAACATGCCACCGGAAGTCACATTTTTCCTAAAAAACACAAGACTTGTCAAGTACCCTCCGTACGTGAAAAAACTGAAATACATTCTGTCCGGCTACGATTGATCTGGTTTGCGCAACCAGATCTCTGAGCTCCAGTGATCTTTGAGCTCCGTCTCTGCAACTTCAATGTAGATGGGTTACGTAATAAAGTATAGACACACTTTACTGTAGTTGTATCGACAATAAAGGTAACGGGTACCTTAAAGGGTACTCATGTAACTCACTGAATAACAAGTTAAAAGATTGTAAAAGAAATCCTAACTATCAGTTTAGTTCAGTTTAAGTTAGCTAGCTATCCTGTAGCTATCCTAGCTTTTCAGAATAAAAGTGGTGACTAACAACAGGCTAACACACGTAAACATGTTTTTTTTTTTTTTAATGAGATACAGCATCCGCTTCGGTGCTATGTTGTGCCTAAACAAAAAAGTATTTGTTTCAACGGAATTTTCCACCGGTATGCAAATCTTGCGACCCTTCACTATGTCTGTTACAGACAATCAAAAGTCGGAGTCACACTGACTCAGCTAGTTACGCTTCTTCAACGTCGTTAGCCGTCACTGAGCCGACGCTTCTATGGCCAACGTAAACGCTTTTGTTCTGCGAGGACAAAACTTTCAGAGATATTTTCTGCTGTTTGTTTTTTTTGTTTTTTTTCAGGCAGACTATCTTTGTACAGAAAATGCTGCTACACAGAAAGCTAGCTGGTACACATTATATATTATCTAACATTAACCAAACAGCAGGCCATGCGAGTCCCCGAGCTCACCAGTTGGTCATGTCCAGAAAGAAGGCGCATCCTGCGGGGTTTAGCTGAAACCCAAGAAGTCTCTGAAATTCTGATATGAGGATATCTTTGTCTGTTGTACCCATGCAGCTGAATTTCTGCATGAGCTCCTGGTCCAGGTCCATGCCCTCCATTACGGGATTCGCCCGGATAAACACGGGGGGTTGGCTCCTAATTTAGTCCGAGGCCTCGACTTATCATAACAAACTCGGTAACAGGGTCGAGTGCGCATGTCACCTGATTGCATCCTGAGCCTCTGTGCCTGAAAAATGTGAACGCTAATTAAAACATCTTCTACGCCTATACAACAGTAATTAACTGGCAGACTAATTAAAATACCACGAAATAATTCACTAATAATAATAATAATAATAATAATAATAATAATAATAATAATGATAAGAAGGAGAAGAAGAAAAGAACAACATAAGGAATATCACTTAATATATATATAACAATTTATCGTTTATTTATCCTAGAAAATGTCATGGTTTTAAGCAAAACGGTCTCTATATAGAGAGAGATACCGTTTTATATATATTGTTGGTGATACTTGAAGTACTAGCAGTGGGACTATGCAGTTGTTTAGACTGTAAAATTTCTAAATAAACACCTGTAGACAAAAAAACCCAAACCAAACCAAAAAACAACCCCCGCCGCAAGCTAGCAGCACACTGTAGATCGTATTTTGTACATGGACCCCTAAACAAAGAAACAATGTAAATATTGGAATATAACCCAGCTCCAATTTCCATGTATAATAGTCTTTTACAAATATAACACAATTTTAAATGAGTGTTTCCCAAAGTTCTACTGGGACTACTGTTAGGTGTACGCAAGGGGATGGATACATATCTGATGGTGCCATGGGTAGTGCCATACAACCATTTTAGAAGACAAGAGGACAAAGAAATGACCAAATTAAATTTGACAGTGAAATGAGGAAGTCAGGGACCAATCCTCATATTACCTAACACCCAATGTGCCTTGTATTACTTTTCCTTATTTGTGCATATCAGTAAGCTGTCAGGAAAAACATTATGACATTTCCGAGTAGAAAAGCACTGTTGTCATACTGGTCTTGTTGAAAGGAAAGAAAGCCATTGTTTAGGTACAAGATAAAAATGCAATATCCACTGTAATAGTTGTACGAGGTTATATTCTTCAATATTAACATACTACCTAGTTGATGTTTTGTTTTAAAATATATATGCAGTTACTATAATGTCATATTTTTAAATGATTTTGGTAAACTTCAAAGTCTGTGTTTAAAGGTTTAAAATATATATGAATACATATAAAATGTAAGCTTATGTGTTAACAAGTAACACATAATGTCGAAGCAATACCAGTCGCTCACTGTGATGTTTATTTCTAGTTTAATTCAATATTTTGCCTCAGTTCAAAGCCACTTGTCTTCCCACTTCCCTTGAACATCCAGCAGAGGGCAGCATTGTGTTATTGGCGCAGGTTGCGATTTCTCGTTAAAGTTGTTTTTAGTGCGCGTGCGTGTGAGAGAAAAGGAGGTTAGCTTCTGTTCTGTGCTGTGCGTTGTTTAGCGGCTAGCCTGTGCTGTGCTGTGCCGTGCCAGCAGCGGCTAAGAAGATGCACACAGCTAGTGCTGTGTACAATATAGAGGTGCCTGCGAGCTAACATATGTTTATATATGTAGGAAAACTGCCGACACCGTTCGACACTAACGCTCGCAGAAATGGCTGGGATTATTAAAAAGCAAATCCTGAAACATTTGTCAAGGTAAGTGTCAGGTTCGGGTTAGTGTTAGCCAGTTAGCCCAGCTGGATTGTTGCAACGTTACTGCTCACAACCAGGTTAGTTGGCTGCGATTTGTCATTTGCATGTAGTCAGAGTAATTTGATGTCCACGTTGGTTTAGTGCTCCGCATTGAAGCAGCGACTTGCAAATAACGGTTAGAAAGTGTAAAGAGGCAGTGAACGACACAGGATGCCAATCTACTTTCCCAATCATGTGTATGTTATTTACAGGGTTATGGACTACATACTGCCTTGCTTTTAAACGGTTTTGTCCATACTATAGCGTTCGCTGGGGTGAAAATATAATGATAACACAGATGTGACAAAATTCGCTCGATCTACAGTCAAGGAATGTCTGTATTTTATTCATACAGGGGTCAGGAATGAGGTTTTGACAGTTATTTAAAAAATACATTTCTCATATTGAATGGGTTTATTGTCAGCACATGAATAAATCGCATCTTCACGGCATAAAAAGCATGGGAAAGGGAAAGCAAAGCTCTAGATCGGCAATGTTACGGTGGAAGTACACGTCATTTTATCTATCTTTGTCCTTCAGACATATTTGTCAGGATGATAAAAAGCATGTCTGTCCTAAGCCGTAATAAATAAATGAATGAATTGTTACTATCAGTCCATGTTTGCTATTAGAGTTGTCGGGAATATCCCTAATGTCTCAGACGTCACCTTAATTTCAGACTTAATAACAATATATTCTTTACATCTGACCTGATTTTACTTCCTCGGGAGACAGCCTCCAATTTTGTGATGCACAGTCAACTTTTTTTTTTTAGGTGGTGGTGTTGGCTAATGTGTTCTCAGCTATTGCTGGTTGGCACTGCTTACAGTTGTTAAGAAATGCATTTGGGTGGGAGAGCAATGATGAAATGTGTATAAAAGGTCTCAAAAGCTAAATGGGGTAAAGAGTAAAGTTGATGAGCCTGGACAATGGATGTCCGCTCAGTTAGAGGCTTTGCATTTGACTAACAGCTATTCTCCTCCTCGTTGTTGTCTCTGTCACTAAATAATTAAAGCAAATTTTGCAGAAGAAAGGACAGAGTGGACATCAAAGGTTGACATGCAAGCACATCCACAGCTGGCCATAGCTCGTTCTATGATAGCAAATGATCCAATCATCTCTTCAATTTCATCTTTTCATCCTGCTGTTGACATAATCACTTAAAACCTCAAAGTGCAGTCTGCTGGACAGTGGTGGCCCATGGGAACATTATATGCTCCCTGCAATCACGAAAAGAAGGCACATCTGTAAATTTCATCCATAGTCATCAGTTTCAGTCTATTTTGTTGTAACCATCAAAGCAGACTAAACCATCCGAATATTAACAAATACAGCTGGTGTCAAGAAGTGTAAAAGCCACTTGCCTAATAATTAAAAAGCCATAAACGGGAAAAGGCAATTACTAAAGCAAACCACTATTTGCTAAATGTGTTTGTTTTGTGCAGCTCTTAACTAACAGTTGTCAACACTTTGAAAACCCATGCTTTAAAGCATTGTTTTGTTTCTGTAGTTCAGTACCATTTTTAATTTTTCCTTGTGGGTATCTGACTCAGTAAAGCAGTTATCCTGTAACATCGTGATCATTTCATAAGTGGTCAAATCATATTCTGCTTACTTTGCATTCAAGGTAATGACAAGAATTTAAACATGCAGAAGAAGCATATAATTGATTAAACTTGACTTCCTCAGCCAGATTAAAGTTAACCATTTAGTTAACTGCGAACTACATTGTTTATTGTTTAACCAATTTAGTGTTCTGTAACTGTACAGCTAAGCAGTTGGGCTTTTGGCTAAGTATGAACAACCTTGAAGAACTTTGGACTGTCATTTCAAAGTTGTGTTGTATTTTCAGCCATATGAAGTAGGTCTACGCCCTAGGCTTGACTCACTGATGTCTGTTGGGGTTAATGTGAAAAGCAGCAGAGCGGGTTTTGTCTGCAATAATGAGCCATTATTTTGTTGCTTCATATAAAAAAGAAGCTGGAGCTCATTGGCTTCTCACGTTTATCAGGAAAAGCATGTTATCAGATGATGCTAAGTTTTATAGTTTAAAGAACATCCTGAACTGTGAGCTACAATCTGTAGCTTTAATCACATGACACTTAGTCCTCATTTTAAGCAATGTCTCACAGTTGATAATTGAAATGTCACACCCATTTTTCAGAGTGGTGTTTCAGCCATGTAATGTAGGTGGAAAAAAACAAAAACAAATCAATACTCCAGTTCTCTGCTATTTCTGCTACATTTACCCCGAGTAGGTTGAATTTTTATTCCTGGCTTTTGGAGCTTGCTACCTTAGACCCTTTGAAGAGGGTACTCTAGATGGGAGTGCAGCTGGAGGACTTTATTAAGAATGCTGCTTCCTCTCAGGATGAGTCATCCAGTTGCACTACTTCAAAAGCATCTTGCCTCCATATTTGCATTATTCAATTTGAGGTATTTCTGTCTCACAGATTATCAGTGGCTGGTGTTTCCTAGATGTATCCTATTTAAACCTTTTCCAGTTTTATTCTGTATGTATTCACTCTGAAACATTATATTTGAACTGGTTTGTTTAGGTTTACGAAGAATCTGTCCCCGGACAAAATCAATCTGAGTACTCTAAAGGGGGAGGGGCAGTTGTCCAACCTCGAGCTTGATGAAGAGGTTCTGCAGAACATGCTTGACCTGCCTACATGGCTGGCTGTAACCCGGGTCTACTGCAACAAGGCTGCCATCAGGGTATGTTAATATTGATCCCTGTAACTGGTCTAACAGTTGATGTGCTTTTCAAAGAAGACTACAGTAGAACAAAGCTGTCACACATCGGATATGTACATCGTGTCTTTGTCTCATAGTTCTTTTTTTTTTTTAATTCATCAAAAGTACATGGTGTTTATTAGTGTCTCAGAAATAGATTTTAGCATTCATAGTCCACTGAATCTTAGAGGAAATGAGCAGTGGCAGAACCACAAAGATGAGCACTACTAGAGGCACTGCTGCGAATGTTGTGATCCTTCAGACCAGTACTGTTTGTTGATAATAGACAGGCAAGCCATGATTCACAGGGACACCAAAGCCTGCAGGCTAGAGTGATCCGGAGATACAGTAGCTAGTGTATATTTAGCTCTCAGGATGTCTGATTTGTATTTCAAAAAAATCCCAACAACCTGCAAGTGAAATGGGAGTTTACCTTGAAATATCTTAGAAGTTAGATTTAAAGTAGGAACACATATTTTTAAAAAAATTACTTAATGAATGCCTTTGCAAATAAACATTTACAATGAGTTTTGTGGCGTTGCCACTAATTGGCAGACCCCCAGCTTACTCTGGGTAAAAACCTCTCCTTTCCTCAGCTATTTGCTGACATTTACTTATTTAGTTTCATCAAATTGTCTTACCGTTTTCAAAAATGCACCAGACTCAACCTTGCAGCCCACATAAATATGAAGAATGTCTGCACCATTGGGCAATGAATTATTATCAGGTTACTGTTTTTTGTTTTGTTTTGTTTTGTTTTGGTTTGTTTTTTTTTGTTTTTTTTAATCAGCTTTGCTTTTGGTATGACTCTCTGGAATAACTGATGATTGATCTGTTAGTCACCTAAGGTACTAACTGCATTTGTTAGATGTCATAAATTTTTGTACAGACATTCATGGTCCCCAAAGGATGGACCTTGTTGCCTGTGGTGATCTCCTCAGTTCTTCTGTAGGGTCACTGTTAGCATCACTAACAAGTCAGCATGTTGCTTTTTTCAGTACGTCAGTTTATGACCACATCTATTGACATTCCTATAAATCTTGGCCATACTTTATTTTGAGTGCTAATTACCAAATGTCAGCAGCAGCCTAACACACCATATGCTTGGCTGCAATCTGTTGCCCGTGACGTGTAGCACTTCAGTTATCATGCTAGACAGAGATGATGCTTAGAACTATTTCTACTACTACTGTTAATTTGTTGTGCAGAAATATTACAGCATGTCAGTTTTGGTCACAGCTGCTGTGTCATAATGTGTGAGCTTGCTTCTCACTATGTGCTTGCGAATGACGAAAACACAGAATGCTGCGGCAAGTGCTTGTGACTGACACTGTTGACCCTGCTGTCCTGTCTTTTCAGATACAATGGACAAAGTTAAAAACAAGCCCCATCTGCCTGGTAAGAATAGTGTTATTTTGGTCCTTATTCAGAGCTCATGCACATTTCTGCAACATTTAGCTTCCCTCTCATCTTTAATCCAAAATAACCTCACTCTAGGAAGACACTAGCAATATCCTGTTTTGCTATTGTACTGTTTATTTGACTTATAAGCATATAAAGATTATTATATTTATATGCTAAATTTTGGCTGCATCTCTCATTTACTTGCTCAATTGTATTCTGACTGTTTGTGTTTCCTCTTATGTTTAGTTCTTGGATAAGGTCGAGGTAGAGATGAGGACATGTGAAGAACCTCGACCACCCAACGGCCCCTCTCCCATAGCTATAACAGCGGGCCAGAGGTAAGCTTTCACAAATTCTGTGCTAAAGAAACATTTTTGTTTTGTAATACTGTACTACATCCCATGTCGTGTGTATTTACAGCGAGTATGGCTTTGCTGAAAAAGTAGTAGAGGGCATGTCTGTTAGGATCAATTCAATTACCATCAAGGTCCAGGCTAAGGCCTTCCACGCGTCCTTTGAGCTCTGGCAGCTACAAGGCAACAGCCTCAACCCCAAATGGCAACGCAGTGATCTTCGCTACACCCGGATCACTGATCCAAAGAGAGGAGAGGTACTTTATACACACAAACGCTATCACTTTCCTCCCAACACAGCTTCAGCACTATCCATTTTAGTCCTGTAATGTATTACTGAAAATAATGATCCACCACAGAAGTAGTGTTTGCTCATTAAGCCTGCTGTAAATGACTTCGGTGGTGTGTAATCAAGTCACATGTTCTGGTCTTTAGCTGCAGACTATTTTGGGATAAACAGCCTTTTAGAATGAGAGTTTGTAATCCAGTTAAAAGCAAATGTCTGTTCCCTTTTCTCTTTGGTAACAATCATTCAAAATAACCATCACAACAAGTCTCGCATTGTTTATTTTATTTGGTTATAGTTTGATGGGTTTATATGTATATTTTTCCATTCAGGTGCTGACATTCAAAGAAATTAACTGGCAAACTCTACGTATTGAGGCAGATGCCATTGAGAGTGATGACCAAGACCTAAGTAGCACCCCTTTAAGGCTCATCACCAACCAGGGGCGCATTCGCATTGCTCTTAAACGCAGGGTAAGATTGTAGTTGAGCCTTCATCTGCTTTTCTCACAGAGAACTGGTTTCAGATCAGAGACATTAAACCATCAATAAAAAAAATAAAATGTCCTTATGTCATTATTGTTCTACCCAGATTAAGGACTGTAATGTGCTGGCATCAAAGCTGCATTTCATTCTGGACGACCTTTTGTGGGTGCTGACAGACACTCAGCTCAAAGCCATCATCCATTATGCCAAATCTCTCAGTGAAGCAATGGAGAAATCTGCGCAGCAGAGGAAAAGCATGGCTGCCGAATCCTTGCAGGTCTTTCCTTACTTTTTTGCTGCGTATATTGTAAATCATTAAAAAAGAGTTCCAATTTTTAAAACTGTGGATGTAGTAATTGAGTAATGTAATGTTACAACAACAACAGAAAAGAAATGCTCTCACTGATATTTGATAAAACTTACTTTTGTTTCTCTATCTTTATGCAAGACATACTTTTTCCCAGTTTTGTTAAATAATCATCTTGGTCATTTTAAATGTGTTGCCTCTTCTGTGGTTTAGACTGCACCACCATCTCCCAGCCTCCATAGTCTGTGGACAGAGCCCCAACCGGCTCCCACAGGCACCCCCAGCAACATCAGCCAATACTTTGATGTCTTTGATGTCAAAGAGTCTTCTTACCACACCTTCATCTCACGCTTGGACTTACACATATGCAATGACAGTTCTTCAATGGATGAAGGTTAGAAGGAAGTGTCTTACCATGTGCTGCTGTCTTGTAACTAAGTTTTTCTGTGTTGTCTGCACATGGTAATCACTTAAATACATGAAATTGTTCAGCATTTGAAGGGTAATTACTGTCAGGCTGGTTTAAAAAACTCTTGTCATGTGATATTACATAGATGAGCCTCCCCCACCAGGCTTGCAGGGTGCCATGCAGCTGACCTTCAGGAAGCTAGGTTTTGACTACTATCCCGTCCACAGACCTGGTGAGTTTGACTGATTCTTTCTTTGACTCATTTAGCTGGAGTTTACCCTGAGGCTCTGTACTCCTCCCACTAAAGCCACAGCATTCATTCAGGACTAGCTCTTAGGAGGATTACTGTTCAAGCAGACTAATGGCATGGGAGACTGTTCTCAGTGCTGTTACTCTGTGGAATTACTGAAATGTTGAATGTAGAACAGTAGTCACCTTTGGAGCTCATTAAAGTAAATAAACCTTTTAAAACAGGTTCTTTTTTAAAATCTGTGTCATTAAGAATTATACCTGTTTGAAGTAAATATAAAAAGATATCAACATTAACACGGTGCATGATTATGAAAGATGAGCAAATGTGTGCACATAGTGTGTATTTATACTGTACAGTGTGAACACTGACTTTGAAAAGTATTGACTCCTTTACTTTTTGAGTTGTAGATTTAAATCAAGTAAACATCTCTGTTGTGCTAGGATTCATTTAAACTGATACATTATGGAAGAATGGCAGTCTCTTAAAAAGTTGTGTTTAAGTCATAAATGCATAAATTTCAAATTTCCTTCAGATGTTTTAGCCCCACTAACTCTGTAGCTCTGGTTGACAATAATTCAGCCCACCAGTTTAATACATACTGAAAGTACACTGAGCAGTAGGGATGGGTACCGGTGTCCGGTTCTGACATAAACGGTAGTAACCAGACCGAAAAGCAGCGCACATTTCGGTGCTTTATTTCGGTGCTTTTTTTTTCCTGAGCCAATTCTAGCCAATCATTTTACGTTTCCGAGGATACTAGGCGGGGCCATGTACGTACGTTCTTTTAGAGCAGAGCTACAGATTAAAAATGCCCAAGGCCAAGCGATCAAAAGTCTGGCTGTACTTTGCAGCAAAAGATGCAAATTCAGCAGCCTGCAACAAGTGCTTTAAGCTGATACTGTGATACTGTCAAACACCTCAAATCTGATGAAACACCTGGCGATGCATAGCGTTTTTTTATAAAGCCGAGAAGTGCGCCGTGTTTGATATTTTGCTGCGAGACCTCACACCGTGCACATCTACTGCGGGTGTGGTGCCTGTTATCGGACCCGGAGTTAGCAACATCCCCCAAAAACCCGACGAGTAGAGTCCTGGCCCCTAGCCCTGTCAGCGTAGCAGAAATGATGACGGATGATGATGGCAGCAGCAGCCGTTCTTCTCTGCGTGAGTAGCTTCATGTTGTTCGTGTGTAATTAACGTTGAGTACGCTAACCACATTATTACATTAATGCATGTAAGGTGAACTAGCAAACACCGTCGTAGTTACATGCGGCTGTCTTCTTGTTTGATGGCAGATACTCCCTTCACCCTGGCCAAAAAGGCTAAAATGACCAAAGAAAAAGTGGAAAACAGCTAAACATGAGAGGTTTTTGGACAAAGTTTGTGTTTTTTCCATTTTTAAGCACTGCTTCCAGCCAAGAGTGATGCCATATATGCCCTATAGCTGCAGAAAAGGCTAACATTGTTATCTTTTTACAAAAAAAACAGCTGAACATGAGAGGTTTTTGGACAAAGTTTGTGTTCTCCATTCTTTAAGCACCGGTTTGAGAACCGTTTAAGCACCGGCACCGTTTCAAAAGTACCGGTTTGGCACCGGTATTGGATAAAACCTAAACGATACCCATCCCTACTGAGCAGTATTATTTATTTTAGCGTAGGTTAGAAGGTTTTATAATGACTTTTCCACTGAAACCACAATTAGTTTTACATTTGTGGCTTTGGTTGTGTGTACTCTCCAAGGCTGTTTGATTACCACTGCAAGAAAGTGCAGTGACAGAATGAACCATAATGAGTTTTGGGCTTACAAAAACCACAGAATGAAGCCCAGCTGTAAAATCACACCAGTGTTAGCTTGGCACTTAAAAACTTGGTGATGCAGAAAATATATAAATGTTTATATCCTTGGTTCTAGTCTGATGCTAAGTTTTTATCATCGTCATGATCATCATCACTTGATAGCATCTCTCACTAAAGAAGGCAGCACTCAAAACTGGGTTTCACAACTCGGTGTTGTAACCACTGCCATGATACCAAATATCTTTGACTGGAGTTTTATATTATGTCAGTCTAGCTATCACAAAGAAACACTGGCACAGCAGCACCAACCACAGCCAAAATTAATGCATCTTATAAGACAAACAAAGTTTATTAAAAAGCAGTAAAATTAAATCCTCGTTTAAGTTGGGGTATTTGGTGGCCTATAATCAATAAATCCAAAAACCTTCCCTTCGTTTAGAAGTCTTTAACTGTCACCTCTTTATATGGAAAGAGGAATGTGGTCAATCCCAAAGGTTTGTAATGTAGCTGGACTACTGTTATTGAAGTCAAGTCATTTAGTAATTGACTTCTAGAAAAGATCCAGTGTGTTCTTGAATGTTTAACGCCTCGATGAAGGCTTGTATGCAGAAACACAGCAGAGTTTTTATAGGTTAAACATGACCGTGCCATGAAAAAAAAGGCATTTTAAATTTTATTAAAAAAATAAGCGCCTTGGAGTTGTTTGATTTAGCCTGATACTTGCCATGTAATGCAACCAGAAGATCAAACTAAAAATAAATAAATAAAATACATTGATTGTATCTTATTTGTCTAATACATTCTTTTGTCATTATGTACTTATAAAACATGTGACCAGCTACTGCTGAACTTATCATATGTGTAGGGTTTTTTAGCAGCTGTTGGAATGCTGATACACGAGGGTGATGGCCATTATACCTGTTTAACATCATGATGTTTGTATTCACGTTGTGTCATTTCTGACGTTACCATTTCATCACTGTACAGCCTCACAGAGCAGGAACAGTTTACATGCAAAATATATTGTTGAAATCTTTATGTAATATAAATAATATCTTGAAAATGTACAATAAAGGTTAAAATGTATATAAATAAGTTACTTATTTTAGATTCTTAGATTTCAGCTCTAATGGTTTCTCTGGATTTTTTTTGCTTGCTTGTTTGTTTTTGTTTAAAAAAAAACAACTTTATGGCATGCTGTATTGTTTTCTACGCTCTTCTATTGAAAATAATGACCTTGTCTTTTTTTGTTGTTGTTCTTGATCTATATTTTTTTCTGATATGCATCATTGTTTTGTGTAGCTATTTACATAGTACAACAAATTTTAATCTCTAAAGCTGGTTTAACTGTAGAATGACTGCTGAATCACAACTGCCTCTCGTTGCTATTCTTGCACAGCTGATGGGTGTCGACACTGGGAACGCCACAGTGGAGCCATGGAGGCCCACGCTCAGTGGGCAGGGAAACTACTGCAAGAGTATCAGAGAAGAGTCGAAGCTTCAGGGATCCCTGGTCCACATACTGAAATTCCCCAGTCAGCCAAGGATTCCCCTGCAAAAACAGCACAAGGTATGAGTAATACTTGAAGTACTGCTTATCTTGGTAAAGTTCTTAAACTTTAGTTTAGATTGAGCCCTAAATACAGATAAAAATGTTATAGATGGAGTGAAAAGTCAGTGCTGATGATATTAGCAACAGTCATCTTATAAAACAACTTCAAGTCAAGGTTCACTTAATAGCTTTTAGTAGATATAGATATGACTGCATAACATTATTAATGCATACCGGTAGATGAATTACTTGTTTACCTCCTTCATCACAACGGCCTACTATAAATTATTATTAAAAGATATTATGGGGACCATTCACCAAAAAAATTAACATATCTATGTCACAAATTCTTATGGAGAACTCTATTTTAGCTTGCAACTGAGCATTTACTCGTATATTTCAGATGGACAGCCAAGTCCCAAGTCAAACTCGTCTGAAAAAGAGCAGGCAGCCAGCAAGACTTCAGCAGCTTCGGGATCATCACTGAAGAGGCTGCGATCTAGCTGCGTGGTGATCAGAATGGATGATGTTGACATTCACCAGGCAAGTTTTTATCATCGTCTCATTTGATTTACTTGCTCTAACAGAAGCCTTACTCTTATTACTAACTCTCTAATCCTAAGTAGAAGCAGTCGGGCATTGCAGTTGGTTCAAACCGCAAAAAGTTCTGGCCAGTTTGTAGTCTTGGAGTCACGTGCTTGGCAGGGCTTATAGAGGAACCAAATGTCTCTTTCACACCAGCCACAGATATGGCCAATCTGACATATTGGAAAGTCAGCTCAGGGCGTCAGGTTGCTTTCTTGAACTGTGGTAATAGATAAGATAGTGATATAATTGCAATGATGACTATTACTGCATCAAAATGATCGTTAGTGGGATAGGCAAAACGATTAATGACATGTGGGTAGAATACCTCAGCATCAACACAAAAATCCCATCACATACATGTGACTTCTTTTGTCAGCTGTAATGCCACTCATTTGGAACAGAGAAAACCCCTTGCCCCTTTGAATTACTCATTCATGCTTGTTCTGCATTTTCACTTCAGATATTCTACACTTTTCATCATGAAAGAAAATATCCAGGGTTATTTTAGTTCAAGGCACTTGTAGTTCCTCATTTTTAGAGCAAGAGGCACCCAGGGGAAACTGTGTAAATGTTTGGCCTTTAGTTTAAATTTGGGACAGGAAATCATTTGATGTTCAGGCTCAGGTGGTTTAGTTCTGTTTTCTTAAACCTCCCTCTACATCTGGCTAGTAATTCAGGATCTTTTGCTTCTTAATATGTTTCAAATAAGGCAGTTTAGTCAAAATATAAATCCATCAATACTTCCATTAATACTTTTTTTTTTTTTTTTTTAACATTTAGGTGTCTACAAGAGGCCGACAAAACAAAAAGACCCAGTCTTTGTTATCCTGTAACCGTAAAGCGCTGCATTTACCAGACAACATACCAGCAGTTCATCTGCAGTTTACTGAATACTACTTTCCTGACAATCCCAATCTACCTGGTATTTATTTATTTTTATTTTTTTATTAATATCACAGAAGAATTACTTCATTTTATGTGTATTGTATTCAATAATACTAGTTTAATTTCAGTATAATTCTGGACGTGTCTGGACTTACCATATTTTCCTTCTTGCAGTGCCCACCTCAAACCTGTATGCCCAGTTAAACAGCCTCCAGCTTTGTGTTGACTCAGCTAGTGTGTTATGGATTAATTTGTTCACCAGGGGTCTCCTACACACCCTGGACCAGGTCAAAGCCTTCTACCATTTACAAGACAGTAACAAGTCTGATGATCATGTAGACATCCGCATGGATGCAGCTCAACTTAAGGTGAATACTCAACTGATTATAGCATACTAATATTTTCTGGTTTTGGTTCTTTCTTGTTACCAATCTTTGTTGTACTTTGTTTAGAATTCTGAGCCAGTAATTTTCTGTTTATTTATATTTTTATAGCTGATAATACCCTTGGATTCATCCATACTGGACCATCCAGAACGTCCTCAGTCCCTTTCTGTCACTATACCCCAGATGGTTCTCAGCAACACCCGCCACTGCCCTCATGGGTCCAATGTGGACCTCAATACTACATGTGAAAAGTTTGCCAGCTGCACCTTTTTCCAGTCCACACCACCTTGCCCTTACCCCAGAGACCTGAGTGCCTTCCACCCCATTCCTTCCATCTTCCTTCAGCATGCTCAAGAGATGGAGCCCCAGCCTCTGGACAGAAAGCAGCTGCGATCCCAGGACATGTGGTCTCTCAGTCTGTCCCGTGTTACATTAGGCTTTGATGGAGCACGGCGATTCCCCAAAGGCAAAACCCAGCCTTTTGTTGAGCCCTTTGCCATGTCTGTGTGGATGTGTCAACCATGTGCCTTTAAAAGCGGTTCATTGTCTTCCTCCTCCAGTCCCAGCAAAACCCATCAGCTTTCTTCAGAGCAGGAGCCTCATCAGCAAGAGGCTACACTTGCTTCGGTCCATTTCCTGGCCCACACAATCACACCAGTGAAGATGTGGCTCAACCACTATCAGTACGTTGCACTGCTCAGGATGAAAGATGAAATGGCCCGCTTGGGAGCAGAGTTGGGCCGGGATATACGAGATGTTAAGCAGGCTCATGACCAGAAGACAAAAATGGCTACAGTTTGCCTTGCCCTTGTGGTGGACTCAGTGGAATTGGGTCTGCTTTTACCACCAGCCTGCACAGAGCCTGAAGAAGAAGTCCCCCACACTCCTGAAACAGACAGCCCCATAAGTGACTCTGACATCTCCCCATCTCATCACTCTGATGTTGTTCTTGAGGACAGTGGATTAGAAAACGGTATCTCCTCCATCAATACAGTTGGATTTGACCAGGATGAACAAGATGGAGTGGTGGAGGAGGCTTGTGAGGCTGTGGAGGAGGGTCTGGAGGCCCCTGTTCCCTCTCCTCCCCTCTCACCCGGACAGTCTGTAGTACTCTCCAGAGAACCGTCTACCTTCAGCCTTGAGGGAGAGCTGTCAAGCGCCATTAATGTCACCAAGGATGTGACCAAAGATGCCATTAGTGCCTCGCTGGACCTGACTAAAGGGGCGTTTTCCATAACAAAAGATGCCTTTAGCATGTTGAGTCGTGGCTCGGGGATGAGCAAATTGTTCAGTCCACAGGCAAAGTAAGTGCTAGTTCTCTCCTGCTTAATGCTGTTTTTATGTCTGTGCACCTCATGTTTTTCATTGGATTTGCCTTAATCGCCGTTTGTGTCTGTGTATGTTCATAGGGAACAGGTTCAACGTTCAGAAGAGTCTCGTCAACAATCCATGAAGCCGTCTCCTTCCCAGCATTCCTTTGACAGTGCTATCTTGGATGGCAGCTTGCCTGATGAAAATCTTTCTGTGGATAGCGATATCAGTGACAATTTTGTTGTCCTCTTGGACTCAGGTGTTTAAATACTACCAAGATTCTACATATATTTCTCTGACATGCACAAGTGGCATCTACCATAACTTTGTTTCTTGTTCCAGAATCAGGAATGGAGTCAATGCGCCCTAACAGCACACCTGTTGGCAGTCGAGGCAGCCCAGCCCCAGGGACAGAGGGAGGCTCATCAGCTGATCTTAGCAGTTCCCTGTCCCAAAGTACAGAGGATGTCTCTCAGGACACGGTGGGTTATTGTGATCATATAACAAATTTCAGAAGTAGATTAAATTTCAATTTAATTTAGTTAAAATTTAACTTGTGATGTGCTGTTGTACAGTCCTCAGTGTTGTTGCTGATCCTGAGTGGAACATCTTGTACCATTGAAGTAAAGGGAGAAGACCAAGTTGTGGCTGTTGAAGCACAGACTCTCACCCCTGTACACATGGGTAATGTCAGACTGTCAGACGTGCTTGCTGGTGTCATTCAAAGTAAGTGATTATCTGTCATGCTGAAAAATAATTTTAGTCCTCTGTTCATCTATGCCATGACCTCATTTCATGTTTACTCATGACATTCTTTTTTTTCCTGTTTACTTATCTGTGGGTTGATAATTATATTCAGAAAAAAAACTAAATTATGCTTGATTCATTTTGTGATTGGGCTTAATAAAAATCTAATATGAATACCTTCTGCAGTGTGGTCTTTAATAGCTTTTTGGCTCATAAACAATCCTTCATAGTGAACCCATAAAAACATACTTTATACAGGGACTGTATACAGTGCTGTGAAAAAGCGTTTGCCCCCTTCCTGATTTTTTTTTTTTAATATTAACCACATTAAACAAAGATAATCCAATTAAATACAAAATTTTGTTTTGTATTTGAGTTTTTAAAAAGTAAAATTACATTTTTAATTTAGATTTAGAAATTACTCCAAGAATACTCAATTTTCATCCAGGAAGTCACAAAAGAACCCAGAACAACTTAAGATCTGCAGGTCTGACTTGCCTCAGTTTAAATCAGTTTTTTATGATTCAACAGTAAGAAAAAAAACTTTGGACTTGGGAAAAAACTTGGGATTTATGGAACATTTCCACTGCTGACCAAAAAAACACAAAGGCTTGTCTCAGATTTAGCAAAAAACATCTTGATGATGCCCAAAACTTTTGGGAAAACGTGCCGTAATTGATGGAGCCATGAATTTTTTCAAAAAAGGGTTTTGGAGTGGCCTAGTGCTTTGATATGACCTTAAATCTCCATTCATGCTCATAAATCTTCCACTATGGCTGGATTAAAAACAATTCTCAAAGAGGAGTGGACCAAAATTCCTCTACAGTGTTGTGAAAGACTCACTGTGAGTTATCGCAAATGTTTGATTACATTTCCCATTGTCAAGGGTGGCACAACCAGTTTTTAGGTTAAGGAGACAATAACTTTTTCTCATAGGGCCAGGTGGGTTTAGATACTTTTTCACTTAATAAAGTCCTCTTTTAAAAACTGTTTTTTGCAGTTTCTCAGGTTTTCTGTAATATTAAAGGTTATTTGTTCTGAAACGTGTATGACAAATATCCAGAAAGCTAGAAGTTAGTAAGGAGGGTTTCACAGCACTGTATGCACATAGTAGCTCAGCTCAAAAATTGAACTAGATTAGTTAATGTTGGGAGAGCATGCTGGATCCTGAGTTCTGTGTGCATTCTCAGAATGGTTTACAAATGTACCTTTTTTTCTTTTGTTGTGCAGCACCAGTTTTGCCAGTCCAGAAGCAGAATAGGGAGGGTAGCAGTGCCTCTCCAGCATTGTGCATGCGGGCGGAAATGGGCCCAGCTGCAGCTCGGCACTCTGCTCTGGCTGAATCGCTGGGCTTTCTGGATGTGAGAGTGCAAGACTGTCAGGCTGAGTTGTTAGCCTCAACAGTTACTAACATTGGTCCTTTCCTTGAAGACGAATTCAGCGTTGACGGTCAGCCAATGAAGTTGCACATGAGCAACGTCACCATCACGATGAAGGTAAGTGTCTTTCTGTCCTCGTTGCATGTGAAGTGTTTGCTTTGGATATCTGTTGAGTCACAAAAACTACACTAAAATATTTTCGACATCAACCTTTCAAAACAACTTTTTTTTTTTTATTAATTAATTAATAAATTTTTGTTTCAAGGATGATGGTCCCAGAATATACCCCACAGCCCCCCAACCTGTTCCAGCCACATTCATTGTAGATGAGCTGGTTCTCGAGCGTAGTGATGATGGCATCATGAGAGTCAGCGGTGAGCAAGAAAAGAACGCTTTTCATCGTGAATTTTGTTCACCATGATGAATTTTAGATTCTTGATCATGAACCTTGAAACCACAAAGACTCAGCTATAGAGTATCAGCTGTCACAGTTTCAAAGAAAGATGAACAGAAACTGATCATCACTATTTTCCTTTCTGGCTGCAGCTGGAGGTGGAGGCTCTAAAGCATCAGGAGATTTCCCTGAAGCTGGTGGGGATAACCCTAACAACTCTTTCGCTGTCCAACAGCAGAGCGAGGTAATGTGTATATAATGATGTGTTGCTCTGTAACATGCTGCTTTCTGGGGCTCAAATTTGTGTGTGTACCTTTGACTTTTATTTATTTTTAGTGGGGTCAACATATTTAAAACTCAGCTCAGTTAGATTAACAGTTTCTATTCATTTTTAAATACAGGTGTAAAACTAGTGCCCTCTTACTTACAGCGATCTGTCTTAAATACACAGGGTTATGTAATGGTAGTGCTTTCAGAATCACGTATCAGCCCGCATGGTCTGTAGCTAACTAATCCATTAATCCTGTTGTTGCAGATACAACCACAGGAGTCACAGCTCTGTGAGGTACAGGCTGCCCTTACTCAGGCTCTCAGAGAGAAAGAGCGCCTCCTGCTGGAAGTCAGGAAGTATGACCCCACATTTACCCTCTGAACTTCATTGTGCTTGACTTCTGAATCTGTCGCTGCTGAAGAATGCTGATGGGATTGGTCAGGCTGAATGTCGGGAACCAGCATGACTCACTCATGTCTGGACATCAGACATGTCTCAAAAGAAGAGGAATCCAAGATGAGTGTTTGGATTACTTCCCTTGTTTTATTTATGAAATTACAAAAAAAGCCACTTAAAACAATTACTGGATGGGGAAGTTGGTGAACTAACATAGGTACATTAATTGTACTGTTTTTTAAAAACTGGCTAATAGTCCTCACTGCTGTATACAATTCTTCTTCTTCTCCTGGTTATTTCTCATCCAAATAAGTGTGGATGGTAAACTTGTTGTGTGGTTTTAGTGTTTTGTCATGCAGCATGCAAAGGTACATATTATTAAGCTTTAATTCTCTCTAGTGATTGTTTGCATTACAAAAGTATTACACACATAAAACATGCCAAAACCTCTTTTCACATGCACTGACACTGCCAGACAGCTGCTACTTCATCTCAATACTTCACAAAACATATTCTCAAGCATGCTGCCTGAACAGTGCTAATTTACATGCACATATACATGTTGACAGTAAGAGAGCTAGACTTAGTAACGAAGATTACTTTTGTTAATTGTAAACTTGTGGGGTTTTTTCCCGCTTAGTTGGTGGAAAATGTGTTTTGACAAGTAGGAAAAAAAGCACTTTAAAAGGAGGGGAAAAAAAGCGTACCTCCACTGCTTTCATGGCGAGCCTGATTCATTTCAAATTCCACCTGGTTATTTGATCAACAGGGGGGCATGGTTACGCATAGAGGCTGAATCATTCCCCAGTGTTATATGTATATATTTTTTTGAGTTGCAAAATGTTGATTATGCTTCTTTGGTACTGTGAAACGATGTGCTCTGTGGCTGAATGTCCAATGAAGGCAACGTGCCTTTCCCTTGACGGTAGAGAGGTTGCACACAAGGTTCAATTTATTGACCTGATTGGATTTGTCAGTCCAGTTCTCTGGCATAAAGACATCTGAGAATATACCAGCTAGCAATGGTATAGTACCTGTGCTCTTTAATTGTGTTTTGTAGCTTACCAGGAAACAACTCAGACTGATAGTGTTATTACTTCTGTACACATGTATTGTGTGTAGTGATTTGACATCATGGACTTGACTTCATTTTGTGTGTTGTTTTACTGCCTGTGTTTTGTTTTTAAGCTTTGACTTATATTCAAGCCATATCAATCAAAGAAGGTGACATTTATAAGAACTATGGTACTGATAATGTAATGTATATTTGTTAGATTTACTACAAAACTCATATTTAACTGTATTTAATCCTAATCTGCAGATATGATCTTTTCAGGCCAGTTGCAAGTTTAAATTTCTGTCACTTCCCATTATCCACACAAGTCTGTTACATGGATTTGAAGCGATTGACTTGTTTATCCAAGACTGCTTGGGTAAACATTTCATGAAGCTGTCTGTTACATTTGATCTAAAAGTGTCTTAATGTTAAATCAGCATTTTGTTATTTTGCCTTTGGCAGGGGTTTAATGGTTGCTTAGCTGTCACAGAAATCTTCCACTCACTTCCACTCATAACGGTCCTTCGGAGACCTCTGGTGGTGGTGACTTGCCAGCATACACTTCATTTAAAATGTTATTTATCGTTTCTTTTTTTCTTTTTTTTTTTAGCAAGTGTGGCAATTTACAGCCTGTGACTGACATTGTGTGTTATTAAAGAGGAATGTTAGATGTCGAAGCAATAGACACTTGAGTTTATCCACAAACATGACAAAGAACCGTAACACTACACATTTTTGATGTGGAGTTCTTCAGTTCATGGGATGATCAATTACCTGTGTATCACAATTTTCTCCTTCAGCTGTGTAACTCAAAATATCCTCAATCTATACATGTAATAGAACAGACTGCCTTTTAACCTCATTATCACTTAGAGATGTGATATATTTCTCAGCTGTTGGTGTTTGCTTTTGCATGCCTGTAGTAGACGGATATATTGGTACGGAATTGAACGTGCCATGCTGGATGCATCATGTAGCTCTGAGGTTTGCCCAGTTTCTTTCTCCTCAGTCAGGCTTCCATGTTTAGTAGCATTTTTCTTCCACAAAAAAAAAACAAAAACTGGTGCTTTAAGTTAAATCTGCTCATTACCTGTTACACCAGAGTTTATTTGCACTCCAGAGCAGGCCAGGGTTTCTATGTAAATCTAACTTTTTCCCAGTGTGCCATGCAGAAAGGAAGTGGACAAAGTGTGGTGTAAGATTCACTCCAGAGTGTGGTGTTCTCTCTCTAGATGCATGTGCTGAAGTGATGTTCTGTTGATTATACCTTGTGGATTACTTGCACCTGTGTGGTATAGTGGAGATTGCACTTGTTTTCATCTAAATCACTTCAAATGACTGGAGGAGTAATTGTGAAATCTTTCTAAGTGATGCAAATGTTTGGACACTTTTTTGTGAGTTGTGTAGGATTAAATAGAATTTTATATTGTCTTCATCACTTAATTGAGACTAATTTTAAACTGGTTCTGTGAACCAAACGTAGTATGTAGAGATTAATTTAAGTAAAAAAAAATAAATGATTAATTGCTAAACACATTTCGTCTTTGTATCTTTTTCAACTGAATGCATGTTTGTATGTTACAATGTATCATCTGAATTTATGGTGCTGTCTGAGCAAAAAACTCAAAGTATCATTCTGCTCATTTTACTAGTATAATGCAAACTTGACTTTAATCTCAAAGTACAATATTTACAAATACAGTTTAAACAGAATTCATCAAGTCTTGATGACAACCTGCACAAAAATATAAACTGAAGTAACAAATATCAAGAACCCAGTTTTTCCATCAAGTCTGTCTTGAGTCCAAACTATTTCCAATTCCAGTTCATGGTCAAACAACTAATACTATTGGCTACAGAGAAGAAGGGCCTTAAATGATACGAAGGCTTTCAAATATGGAATCAAACTAAAAATGATGTTTGCATTTTCAGCTTGGCCCTAATCACATTGAAATGTTTCACTCAAAAAGAAAAACAAACAAAACATTGGCTATTAAAATATAAAACATGTTTTAAATAAAACCATAATTTCTCACGGTTTAGTTGCAACCAATTTAATGATGAGAAAAACGTTTACCTCGACTTTGAGGGGTGAATGGCAACTCGGCTTTACTTAGCAGCTGCCTTGACTGCTCTTCAGGACTGTAGTCACTGCCTACTTGGCTGCAAGATGTGTTAAGTGGCTTCATGGTGAGTTTTCCATATGCTCTGCACCACTTATTAAATTACTGGCATTTATCCGTCATCCTCATACAATCTGCAGCTCAGGTGTGTCAGTGAAAGAGAATGTTCTTGTACTTTGTGTTGGGAATCTGATCTCTACTCTTCAGCCTCCTCACTGCTTCCCTCATGTGCTTAGGCTGAAGTGGTGGTGTGTCTCCCCACTTCTCACAAACATCCAGAGCTGTAAAGGCAAAGACACCTCATGAAACTATAATTCATATAACCTTGTAGTCTGGGTGATTTCGGTTTTCTTAAATCCTCCAACTAACCTTCCTCGACAATTTCCCCAGCAAAGACCTTTGCGATACCAGACATGGCAATAACCACATTCTGGGACACCGATGATCCTGTTATTGACTGGATGAGCTAGAATATTAAAATAAGAGGCATCAAATCAATACAACAATTTCAGGGTTTTTAATACTTCCTCTATTAAAAAAACCAAAAAAACCCCAAAAAACTTACCCTTTTAATGGCAGCCTTAGGGAATGCAGAACGTCTGTACATTTCATATCGATTCAGCTGCTCTTCAGAAAATGATGACACCAAAACTCTGAAAATGTTATGGAGTTATGGTGAATTTTGGCAAATTACATAATTTCAAGAATAAGAACGATGACCTGTGAGATTAAAAAGGCCGTCTTACTGCATCTTCTGTATTTCATCTTCATCAACCTTGTGCCGCTTCTCCTTTTTCTTCTCAGGTTCCACTTTTAACCTTTTCAAAGGAGGCTGGCCAGAGGTTCCCTCTTCCTCATCTTCTCCTCCTGGTGTTTCCTATCCAGTGGAAGACAAAATTATTCAGAAATACTACAAAGAAAGAGACACCACTGTGAAACCACATAACAAAAACACAAATGACAGCCTGTAAATTCAAATCTGATCATTCAGGTTTTAGGATTTTTGTTGGTTTAAACTATGTCTAACCCTGTCCACACTGGTCACTCCCAGTGAAAATCTTAGCATCCTTAAACTCCACCTCCTGTCTTTTTGTTACCCCCACTGTCTCCAAACAACACCTCATTGCAGGTCTCATTACCATCTTGTATGGCTGCACTCCCTTGTTCACTTCCGTTTTGCACGGTTCATTGCTTTGGATGGCTGAGCCCATATATTTATAGACTAATCTACGCTCAGTACCTCAGCTCCTTACATTTTCACTTTTAAGCCTATTCCCCTCTCATTCAAGTACATGTATTCTGTTTGCTTCTACTGACTTTGATTCCTCTTCTCTCCAGCACATATCTCCACCTCTCTTCTATCTGCTCCCCATTCCCACTAACAGCCACAACGCAGTCTGAAAACATCAAAATTCACATAAACTATGACCTGCCTGACCTCATCTATTATCCTGATGTACCTTTAACCTATATGTAATTCCTGCCGCACACCTCACCATTGTCTCAATATCGTTGTACATGTCCGGTAACACCTTTACATAGTTCTCTGCCACTCCTGCCTTATCATGCTGTAACAGCAATCCTCCCTTGGCACCCAATCATTTCCTCTCTCTAGATCCATTTGTTACCATATTTCCATCTCTATCCTTAATCACCCCAACCTTCTTCAAATACTTTCCATCTTGATTTCTCCGTCTACCAGTCGATACAAGTTCTTTTTCTCCTTCCTCACATACAACTCACTATAAGCCTTTGCAGTGCGTCCAGCCTTCCAGTACTCCTGTTTACTTTCTTCATCGCCCTAATTATCACACTTTTTCTTTTATAACCTCTTTCTTGAATAACTTATGCAAATGACGCTCCGAAACTCACATGTTTAATTTCTTTAAGCTGATCTTGCGACGATGTCTCTAGGTTTTCATTTGCAGGTTTTTCTGTGGCTGAAGGATTTTCGCTTTCCTCTGACTTCAGGTGCTCCTCGTCGGTAGGAGATGTCCTCTCAAGTGCATCATCGCTCTTGATCCGTGCAGGGTCTGCCATTTTACTAATTTCACTTTAGATTCTGCAAATATCAAAGAAGTTGATGAGATACTTAACCCCAACTCTAAAAAGCTAGCTACAATTAGCTAAATTACTTAATTGTTTTAGCTAGATAGCCCAGAAATTAGGTACATTAGTATTAATAGCAGTGTGTGGATAAAACTTTACAAAAAACAAACAAACGAGTATGCACATACCCTGTCCGCAGCTAGGCGTCAACAAAGCAGCGGCAACAGTCTGGCCGTCAATTTAAGCTAACGATTAGAGTTAACGATTAGAAGCTAGCGGCGGCTAACATATGCCTGATTTATATAATATACCCCAGTACACAAAATTATATTCTAATGAACGCAGTAGCTGTGGATTATATAAATATGTAACCACCTATAGTAAGAGGTACGATGCATCAGATGGCTAATTTCCCTGGTAATGTTGCTAACACAGCATACGCATTTCCGTTTCCGTTTTGTATGAACTTTATTAACACCGCCTTCTGTGTAGTAACCAGCGACGGACTATGGAAGTAACGTTCAGAAGTTAGGAATAAACAGGACGATGTTCATTCATTTGTTTGTTTGTTTCGTTTTGCTTTGTCTTTTTGCCCCTTAATTACAGCGCAATATTCAGTAAATATTCAGGCTGCAAGTGGCTTCTGTCTGAAATAAATAAAGCATAATATATTCCTTGGTTTTCTCTTGTTATTTCCCAGATTATCTACTTTCACTGGACAAAATGCTGTAAAACATTTATTAATTTGACCGGAATTAATACGATTAGAGTTGCCTAGCTGCTAATGTCAGGTAGTTCCATTGACAGTAAGATTAATTCACAGTTATAGTTATTCCTAAAAAATTTTATTCTTAATTTGTGTTCTTCTTATTGTTATTATTATTGATTTTATTACTAGTAGTATTATTTGTATTTATAGACTACCAATCAGTAACTTAAAAAGCGTTTAGTAAGTAATTAAGCGACTATGTATGGACGTTTACTGTGGATACAAGAGGTCAGAGGCGAACAGATCTTAAAAGCACTGAATGGGTAAATCCTGCCTGTCTCTAACCAATGCGCCATCTTGCTTATATCCATCCACCTTCTGATTGAAGCAGTAAGGGCGGCGGTATTAGGGGGTATAAATGTGTGTGTGTGTGTGTGTGCGAGTGTGTGTGCGTCTGAAGGGTTTCGGATTGGAGATGCATAAAGAAAGGGCAGTTTCGAGGAAGTGACGGACGACGCTCAGTGGTCTGGTCAGAGGAAGTTTGTTCGATGCTTGTGCCGTGCTGTTGAAGGAAACTTTTCACTCCCGTGAGCGCCAGAAGCACCCGTGGATCGGGACGGACGGATCCAGCGCGGCGGAGGGAGCTTTTGTTTCCTCTCCACACTTAGCAGCACTGAGGAATAACTTGAGGTCGGGAGAAAGAGGGGCTCGCACAGGAATTTCACTCCCATAACCAACCCCCCTCCCCTTTTTCCTTCTCTTCCCCGCGCCTCCTTTGATTTCTTTCTGGGATCCGCGATGGGAAAGGAGCAGGAGCTTCTTGAAGCGGCGCGCACGGGAAACCTGGCTGCTGTGGAGAAGCTTTTATCCGGGAAGCGACAGTCCGCTGGCGGATCGTCTGGGACCGGTGGAAGCGGCAACAGCGGTGGCCACGGCGCCTCCTCTCATCCGCTCTCCAGTCTGCTCAGGTAGGCTTAGGGAAAGCCGAGGCGAGGTGGCTCTGACTACATGGGAGACAGCCAGCAGCTTTGCCCCTGGCGAATATTACCCAATCCTTTATTGTTACTGCAAGAAACGATGTTTCATGTTTGCATGCTTCCCTGCATTGTCAAACAGTCGCAAGCCAAACCAGTGCAGCGCCCAAGCAGTGGCATGCTTCTTTGTTAGCCTACACCTCCTCCTGTGTTACTGCCATTTCTACTATAATGTGCACAAACAGCCTGGGAGGAAATTATGCAACTTAACTAACGAAATCTGCAACGAATCGGCCCACGATTACGTTTAAAGAAACGAATTGCAGATGTGTCAGTAATTATAATGCTTACATGGCGTCTGGACGTGAACACAGTCACAGGTCTGGAGATGGAAAGTCTTGTCACAATTGGATTCTCATTGTTTAGCAAAATTCTCTTATTTTAAGGAAATCTTTGTCGTATGAAGCCTTATTGACTATCCTCAGATTTGTGTGAGCCAGGAATATGACTTTCTTTTTTTAGTAGTCACTGGAGGAAGTCCTCGGTGAGGTAAACGTTTGATGTGGTTTGTCACATCTATTAAAGACCTACTCTGTATGGTTAGAAAGAGTTAGCTCTCCTTCCTCCTGCTCTCTCTGTCTGCCTTCAGTAGTTATGAGGTCACTATTAAAAACTGAAAAAACAGCCCAGAGTTATATAAAGTAGCTGTCATACTTGCCCACACTGTATTGTCTGCAATTGATAGTGACTGTGGACATAACCAGATTCAATTACCCAAAATCACACACTGGGTAAAGCTAAAAGATATAGTAAAGGGACAAGCCCTTAGTAGAAGTATAAGATCCCCGTAAGGTTGTGCAGATGTTGAGAACATTAAATAAGATATTAAAAAAAAAATCAAATAAAAAAAAATCAGATAAGTTATTTTTCATTTTGCGCTGTGTTATCTGCATTATTGGCTCACCACAGTTTGATTCTTGTTTTTCTCTCTGGTGACAGATAATTTTTTTTTTTTTTAATCATGAAGTTTCTGTGTGTTACACGTGATATGAAAACCTGCAAAGAAAGAATAAAAAAAGTCCTTTTGTTGAAAAGGAGTCGACTCCTTAAAAATATAAGGCTTATAGCCTTTTTAAATGCTGCCTCTCATACAACCTGCAGGTCGCCTGTCTGTGGTAAAGTGTATGTCAATCATGTAAAATTGCTCCCTTGGGTTTCCCGGTAACAGCCGCCTTCCTCTGAGGGAGAAGTGTTAAGGCAAAGCTTGGGGTGATGCGCCACTGTGTTACTTAGTGGAGACTGCAAAATTTGCTTGAGATTATTACATTAAATTCTCCTAATTGGAAATCCAATTCAGAAATGTCATGCAGTGAAGGCTGACTCGTCTCATCCTCACTGCTCCGTGGGCGGACTGGCGAGCCCATTGTGTCATCTCATTTGTCTTGAGCAATCGGTGTTTGGCAATGGGATCTCTCGGAAATTATTGGCTAGGCTCGGGAGGAAATGAATGAATAAATAGGTGGTGTGTAGATCTAAAAAGCTTCTGGCTGGTGACACTTGAGAATACTGGACAGGCTCTTATAAGAATTTGCATGAGTGTTGACTCTGACTGGCTGCTTTGGAGGGCTGTTTCTGTTGTGCATGACATTTGATTTGGTTTCCACAATGAAAATGTCAATACATCTAAGGGTATTACAGTGGATTGGTACAGTGGCACAGGCTGTGGGTTTGTATGTGCATGTTTTTCCAACCCCCTTTTATCAAAATCTCTTTGCAACCCATTCATCATCCATTGTTAGAAAGTGCAGGCCTGTAATCCTGTCAGAGGAGATTTGATCTGTGGCTAAGACAGCTTTCTTTGGCGAATTTTCGCCTGTTCTGGTTGTGTCAGCTTGTACCTCCGCTTGATTCCATGTCCGTTCATTTCTACTTGTGTAATAACACTTTTCCTTACTTCAAGTTGCTTTTCAGGCTCAGTTATATGAGATGATATATAATGACAGTTATTGCTGTTGTCAGTTGCTGTTTGTATTTGACCTTGTACATTCAATATAGTGGAAAAACCTACTTGTTTATCACGTAAATGAAACCACAGGTGATGCAGATGAGTGAGCTAATCAACTTTAGTCCCATTCTTTGAAGTGTTTTGTTGTGTGTGTGCTTCTGCTAGATCGTTAGCGTTCTTACTCTGGAATGGAACGCATGTTACGACTTGCAGTGTTTTTGTGCGCAGGCTGTTGTACAGCTCTGCTCGGCTGAATGTCTGCTTTCCCAGGAGGCTGCATCCCAGCCGTTGCCATGGTATAGACACTGACCCCCGGCGTGTTTAACACCCCTGCCGCCCCAAACATTTGTTCCATGGTGCTCCATTAACACCGAAACGAGCTGGGCAGTGCTTCCTCAAGTAGTAAGATCACAGTGTAACCTTTTTACTACTACAGCACAGCGGCGGCTACTCATATTTAAGTTACATGAATTTAATTTTAGGGCATATATTTACTTGTTTTTCCTCCATACTGTAGTTTTCACTAGAAGCCCTATGACCCTTTTTGAACCCAGAGGTATACAGGAAGAGACCAACACTAGTATTTCCTGGCCCAGGTCATCCAAACACAAGCAGCTGCAGCAGTTACACCGGAGGTAAGACAAGTCCCTGGCAGGGAAAGTGCTTGCCCACTGAGGGGAAATTAACAGAGGAATGCATGGAGTCCTGGACAGACGCTCTGAGAGCTTAGCCAGATGAGAGTTGGTCTCCCAGCTCCACAGCCGTGTCCTTTGTCCCACTGACAAAGCGTCAAATGGTGCTTTTCATATTCATTTCAGCCCAAAAAAGACCATTCTGGGGCTTTTCTGTACTTTTTTTAGTTTTACAAAGAAAATTGAGCTGTCATTTGGACTGAACTGGACCACCTATTAAGAAGAGTTCTCATTTAGGCCTTTGCTTCTAAAAGATGTTGACTGAAACAAGTGGGGCTTTTTCAGTGTTTGGAGATAAACATCGGCTTAAGATATTCACGAAGGTCTCTTGAAATATAGTTTCCCTAAGGGATGTTTTTCTGCTTTCTGAATGCTCGCTAGGATCATCAGCTTTGATACTTGGTTAGCATTTTAAGAGGCTTGGGCAAAACTCCAGATCTTTCCATCCCATTACATCCACAATTTCTGGCTCATCCCAAGCAGACCCATGCTGTCAGGCTGCTGTCAGCCGAGAGAATATATGCTGCAGGAGAACTTGCACCTACTGTCCTTTTGAAAACACTATTTCCTCTAGCTTCTCATTGTATTGCGACCAGTGTGCAAGTATGTGTGAAGATGCGTTGCAGGGACGATGTGTGTACAAAATGACGGGCTCACAGTGGGGTTTGGACACCCACTATCCTTAGCTGTGCTTCAGAAAAGCTGGACATTCATGCAAAATGTCTCAAAATGGCATTTTGTGCAGAAAGACTGTGTTAAGAAGGTAGCTTCTACTTTTTCACAACCACAAAGAGCCTGAAATCATTCCCCTGTAGAAATCTGGGCCAGCAGCAGGCATGGCAGTTACATTTCATCATTTGTTGACCTCTGAACTGAAAGAATTTGTAGCTGCTTCAACCCAGGAGGGAGCAGTGGTAGCTGGGAAATCTAACACCACCATGTTAGCATTCCTAGAGCATCTGAGTTTGGGATGCTCTGCTCTATGCGTTATGTTTCCGGCTCGTGTTTGTGTAGCCTGAGAAAGCAGGCTGAAAGGCACTCTGTAGTGATGAATTCCACAGATGTGTGAGAGGTGGGAGCAGAAGCCGACAAATACAGCATCCTTCCCATGCAGTATGTAGCCCTCCATATTTTAAACTAGTGCTGGTTGGCTAAAAATAGATTTCATCCAAGTGGGTCAAGGGGTTCTTCATTAGCTTTGTGGGGAAAAGGCTGCTTTGAACTGGTGTGAAATTAAAATATAATTATAAGGGGGGCAAACAAGCAATATTTATAATGGAAATTATTTATGGTGAAGCTATTTCACAGTATTTCTTAATACTGCCTAACAATTATGAACATTCATATTACTCAGCATCTGCATTGTCTAATGACATCTGCTTATCTGCCAATAAAATGACTTTTTTTTTTTTTTTTAACAAACAGTGACTGTTTATCTGTTGTGCTAAATATATTTTGTGCTGCCTAGATGTTCAGAGACTTCCAAAAGATTTATTTTACTTTGAATATCAAACCAATAGCCCCAATTTGGGGCTATGGTTCAGCTGACACTACAGAGACTCATGTACAGCCCAGTGGAGTAATGGAAAAACATGTGGTCCTGAAACTCGTCTGGTTTCTGAGATAGAAAGTGTAAATGACAGCATTTTATCTGCTCTTCCTGCATTAAAGAAACAGAAGTTGATATGACTGCTACACACAGACACCTACACTGACTCTTATGGTCATGTGTTTATGTGAACCGTATTTAACACCAGCTACAAAAAAGTAGCAAATGGACAAATATAAACTAACGTTGATGAGCTTGCTATTTCTGTGTGTGTTTGTGTTTGTGTGTGCCCATTTTGACCATATTTATAAGAAGAAACTTTCTTGTTGTGTGTAGGCCCACATGTGTTCACTGGCTACTTGCAGCCCTCAGCCCAGACTTTTTCATTCGCCTTGCCTTCTAAGCGGCGTCTTCTTTTATCTCACACTCTGCTGCTCTCAGCAAACTCAGCAGCCCACCTGCTGGGCCCACACCAACCTCTACTCCACCTCAAACTTAAAACATGTTGTACTTGAACCCAGATTAATGACACAGTGTGTTGACACAGGAAACAAATTTGCCTCAGTCTTTTTTTTTTTTTTAATTCCCCTTTGCTTTGGTCTTTCTGCAAAATGTAAGAAAGAAACTGAACAAAGTTCTCTGGAATGATTTAACCTGTGACTAGGCAGATTCACACCACACTGTACCTGTGAAATGCATCTACTTTCATATTCACACATACTGATCACCACAAAGAAGGGGAGATTGGTGTCAGAGTCATTTTAAAAGTCATTGTGTCAAATTTAAAGAATGACCGTGCTGATGAATTTCTTTTCAGCAAAACTGAGAATCTTAAATAACTCCAACTGGATTCTACAGAAAATCAACTTCAAGAATCGGCTTGTGTGCATAATAGAAAATAACTGCCTATCAATCCAACAAGATTTGAGCTGAAACTGAACATGAGCTTGCTCTTTCAAGCAAAAGGCTCAGAGGATGCCAGGGCAAACAGTCAGATCTGTTTCGTGTGCAGGAGCATCAGCTGTGAATCTGCGATTAAAAGTGTTCTTGTTCCATCTCATTCTTTTTACGTCTACCTACCTCACCTCCAGCATTTTCCATGTAAATCATCTTGATTATGCCGCCTCTCACTGGACTGCTCTGATCATAGTGGGCATATGACATATATTCACACCTCCTGCTGTAACACAGTTGCACTGTGAAGTGCTCAGTGTGGTGTATTTATGAGGCATGAAGTCTTAATCAGGCTTCATCAAGACCGTGTCGCCTGGTGAGCTGCTGCATGTCTGTCACGCAGTTTGATCCGTTTGAAGTGTTTCAGACTTTGGGAGCACTAAAACAAGATTGATACTGTTCACAAGCCTCGTTGAAATGTTTATCGTCACAGTTAAGATTTCTGAAATGAATGAGACTGTTCATTTATTTAACTAATTTCAAAGACCTCTTGCCTCAAGGATTCTTTTTGAAGCACTTTAATCAAAGTGGGCGATCAGTGGGTCTTCCACTTTGATCCAAGCTAAAATATCTCAGCAGCTATGTGGCTTGCCTTGAAATTACGGTCAACCCTAGTCCCCAGAGGATACAACCACAATTGGAATCACAAGGCTTTCATTTGTGGTTCAGAGTAAAGTCTGCTGACAACTATTGTAGCGATTGTTATGATACCTTGTAGAGACATTTGAGTCCCCCTCAGGATTCCCTGTAATAACTCAGGTGATCTCTTAACCTGCCTTGTAACACTGTTCTCACTGGGATATTTCTGCTAGCTTGAGATGTATTTGTGTTTACGCCCTAATCGCCAAAGCAGGGAGCATTGTGTATCTTCATTGATGACTGTTGCGATAGTCATTTAGCTAACAATAATGTACCTAAACACAGTGTCACGGAGCTGTTGGGCATGAATAAAATTCTATTTGATAGCTAATACAACATGGGCTCACTAGGAGTTCTAGAAAATCAAAGTTTCTCCATAAATGGTCAAAATGACAAACCACATGACCAATAAGTTCTCTTTATCAGTAGCTTTAAGACTTGTTAGTCATAGACTTGTTGAAGCCGTGCCATACTCGTGTCATGCATTTGAAATTTGGTTGCCTAATACGTTTCCCTGTGCCAACTAACTCGTTATACTGCTTTGTAGCTATAAACACGCTCTCCTGTAATTTCATCTGTAACAATGTGTATGATGAGCATGTACTGCTTAATTACAGTCATAGCTATTCGGTCCTAACATCAATTAGATGTTAGCATCTTAACAGTCTTTTTTTTTTTTTTTCTTCTTCTTCTTCTGCTTCTTCTTTGTCAGTGAGTGTAGTACTCAGCAGGCATAGGGAACTCTGGCCAGTGCTTCAGTCTCTGCTGAGGAGAAGATGTTCGAGTAGACTATTTGGCAGCAGGGCATCTGGTTTCAGCACCCGCCAGCAGGATGCATAATTAAGCCCAATTTCCCTGACGGTGGGCAACATGTGCCAGTCACTGCTGGGCTCGGTGCCCTGGTCTAGACTAATCCCTGGCAGTGTGGTTACACTGCTAATAGGCTGGAGGGCAAATCTGTTTATTTGACACTGGGTTCACACACACCTGGGTTCTTCTTTGCTTAAACCTACTACTGCATTATGCCTTGCTCTTTTCCTGGGGCTCACTGAATAAACATTTACATGCACTGTCAATGTCATTTTTACCACTGATGCACTCTCAGTTTAAAAATTAGATATTTGATTACATAGTGTGGGATTATCATGTTTGTTATATTTAACTCTAATGAAAATCCTTAGAGTATCTGACATAACTCTGGCAGAAATCATGTTCACAGATGAAATAATGTGCTAAAACATTTTAATTTACATCACACTGTTTAATAATAAAAGAGCTACACGTAATGTTAGCTAATGTAGATGTGTGCAAACGAATGCAGCTTTACTGTAAATGACATGAGTTCACTGGCCCAAGATGATGTAAGCTTTTGGGAATGTTGATCAAATAATGATAAAGTGCTGAGATTTTTATTATACCTGCAGTGCCATGATTTTGCATTTTTGCATTTTACATATTTCTGACACTTAGACAAAGATATTACGATTTTATTCATTAAAGGAACTTACTTTTTCCTCATAGTCAACTAATTGCCCCCTAAACGTATTGCTCGCTGTACCACCGTTGGCAGCAAGAACTGCAGTCAAGCATTTGTGATAGCTGACAATGATGTCAGTGCCAGTGAAGGCAATGTCTTTTACTTTTGAAATGTTTTACTTCATCCACACTGTAGGGCTTTCGAGCGTGAACAGCCTGTTTTAAGATCATGTCAATCTGATTTAAATTCGGACTAATCCAAAACCGTCTTTTTGGTTTTTTATAAGCCATTCAGAGGTGAACTGATCATTGTCCTGCTGGATAACCCGAGTGAGCTTCAGGAAGCAAACTTACAGCCAGACATTTTCCTTCTGGATTTTTTTTGGCAGAGAGCAGAATTCATGGTTGCATCAGTTACAGCAAGTTGTCCTGATTCTGAAGCAGCAAAGCAGTTCCAGACCCATCACACTACCACCGCCATGTTTGACTGTTGGTATGATGTTCCCTTAATGAAATGAGATGTAACAGGAGTCAGACTTTTTCATCAGTCCACAGAATATTTTCCCAAAAGTTGCGGGCATCATCAAAATGTGTTTTGGCAAATGTAATACAAGCCTTTGTGTTCTTTTTGGTCAGCAGTTGATTTCACCTTAGATGCCATTTATGTCTCTTTCTTATTGTTGAATCATGAACTCTGATCTTAAGTGAGGCGAATAAGGCCTGCTGTTTAGATTTAGATTTTATTCCAGCTTCTGTTCTGGCTTCCTGGATGAGTTGTTGATGCACTCTTGGTAGGCTGACCACTCCTGGGAAGGTTTACCAGTATTCAAATTTTCTCCATTTGTGCATAATGGCACTCACCGTGTTTCCTTGGAGTCCCAAACCTTTTCCAGACTGATATCAGTGACTTTGTTTCTCATTTGTTCCCAAGTTTCTTTTTCTCGTGGCATGATGTGTTGCCTTTAGTCTATTTCACTTTACAGGCTCTATTTAAGTGACTTCCTTCTTTAATGGGTCTGGCAGTAATCACGTCTGGGTGTGGCTAATAAACTTGAACTCAGCTTCCCAAAAAATTTAGCTGATCACACTTAATTCATGATTTAACAAGGAGGGGCAAAATAGTTTTCCACACAGGGCCAGGTAGGGTTGAATAGCTTTTTTCCTTTTAATATATGGAATTACCATTTAAAAGCTGAATTTTGTATTTACTTGGGTTATCTTTGTTGAATATTAGAATTTGTTTATATAAAATAAAGTATGACAAATGTGCAGAAGAACTAAGAAATGAGAAAGGGGTGTGATCAGTGTGCTATTCATTGCTGACTAGCTTTAAATGAGTCAGCAACCCATATGGCCTTTGTACCCGACACCCACCATTAGGTGGCAAATTTAGTCATCGGGTTTTCCAGCCCATCGATCAGTGGCTAAAACAATTAAATATTCCAATACCTTGATTTTAATATTGTTTGAGTATTAAGGATGTTTGATGCTCTAGTCTGTTTTAATTTGTTTAAACAGCAGACAGTATACATTTTAAGCAAGAAATATTGTAAACAGTGGGACTAAAATGGGATTTTACTTGTTTATATTACTGGGTTTATTGAATATGGATAAAACTGCAATACAGACTTGATTTATTTACCAACATGATTTAATTTCAAGACTGAAAACCATACTTCAATGAAATGAATTGGTCTAAATAAATAATACATCAGTGACTTTTGGACTTGAAGTTTATTAGTAAACCTAAATATTCAGTGCATATGACTAATATAATATTGTTAAACCAATAAAGTAAAGACGGGAAATAAAAGATGGAAAATGCCCTTATCCATCCTCCGCTCTTTGTAGCCAGGCTTTGTACAAAACAGAATTACAGTCCTCCAGAATCTCTTTCAAACTTAGGCCTCATCCTGCTGATATTCCCTCAGGCAAATTAAGGATTAGCTCAGCCTTTCAAACAGGAATTCCTCAGTCAGTTCCCATGAATATGCCCCCTCCCAAACCAAATCAACTCTGTTTTGACCATTGCCCAGCTATGGGCCTAAGCCCCATCCCTCAGTTAGGTTGGTTGTGAGCCGTAGTAAGAGGATGAAGTGGATTGTCGAGCACCACTCTGACTCATGCCCTTGAATACCACGCTGCCAAAATGCTCAGAGGACGTAACACTTGTACTTCCCTTAAAGCTGCTGCTGCAGGCACCTCTGTTAATAGCAAACTGAAATACTATGACAGTGAGAAAATGTAATGAGCTGACATCTTCATTCCCTCTGCGTGGAGGAGATTTTGATAGGATTAATGATCGGCTATGTCCCCGATTAGAAGTGAAATATTATGGCAGTAGAATAATGCGGCTTGGGATGTGTCGTGCTCCTGTTTGGGTTTTTTATTTTTGGGGTCATGAGGATGATGTGAAACACTGTTTGTTTCTGTGTGGTATTTTTAGATTTCCCCTCTTTTTCTACTGGCAGTAACACAACAGAGATTCATGACAGATGAGGAAGACCAATATGTAAAAGCAACCTAAAAATACGAGCTTAAAGGTTATGACTTAAAATGTGAAAGGGAAATCTTGCCATATGTCTTCTGATACAGCTGACTTCTGTCTTGCACAATGTTTCTTTCCAGAAGATTGTCAAAATTCTGGATGTGGATATACTACAGGATACATAAAAGTGCACAGTGAACTGTTGCCTTTACTTGTGTAAGACAATGAATGCACCAAAATCAAAGGTGCATGATCTTGCATCTCTCTTCTTCTTTTTTTCTTTTTCTGCCCTGTGGCACATTTTGTTTAATTCTCCAGTTGTAGTCACTGCTCTGTTCATGTTTATGTTAATTTGTATATGGGATTTCTGCTTTAAGCAGTTATATAACTCTTTATCTAGGACAGCAACTAGAGGTCTGGTTCAGTCTCCCTTTTGATGTGTTCAGTGGACAAGCAAAGGACAGTGTTGCTGTTCTCTTTACTGCACATTCAGTTACTTTTAAAAGACAGGAAGTGAATTTGTGTGTGTGTGTGTGTGTGTGTGTGCCTGAAAAGTTGACATAATCATAGCTCACATATTTTCCACTCTCTAACAGAATTTTATCTGTCCCTACCATTTCTTGCCACATGTTCCCACTAGTCTTTCCTCCTGGCACTGCTTTTGATATCCCACTTCATGCGTGCTGCCTGACTAGTTGGGATGACACCCAGAAAACCTGCTGCAAGAAATAAACAGCTTAGGTTGTTATGAGTTGTAGAGTGGTGCGTCTCTACGCGTCGATGCTCTGTCAGGCCCATTGTTCTGCAGGCTACAGAGCCCTCCAAGACACTTATTTAATGAGACGGCTCTGACTGTGTAATTGCAGGCTGTTCTCAGAGCTATTATGGGAGATGTATTTTAGGGGGGCAAAACAGCCATTACTGCGGCAAAAATGAGCCGTGAATGTGGAGCAAAGTCACACTCTGTCAGTGACATTGATATAAGGGTGAGCATCTACTGCCACGCTGTCTACACACTGATTATGTTACAGATCAATCCTCAGTGTATCTTTAAATGTGTTCAACTCCCAGACCGTGTGTTTAAATTTGTTTCTACATTGTAAAGAGTTGGAAATGCACTGTGCTGCTGCTATTCTTTTGCCTGGTTCTCTCCAGGCTTCATTCATAGAAGTTACTTGCTTGCCACCATCAAAATTCTTACCAGTAATAATTTATGAAGCTATCCAGCTGTCAAAGCAGTATTTTGCATTTCAGACATCTTTCCCAGAATATCTGAAAAACCAAATAAATTTTACAAAATTCTCATCTCTTTTTAAACAAATCTTCTTACATTTATGATAGATTCTCTGTGAGGCCCAGCTGTTTTGCTCCAATTCTCTTTCAGTATGCCAGATGACTCTGGTCTCACATATTTGGTTCACTAGTGCTGGGATTTCCTAGTCACATGATTTATTTAGGATGTTTTAAGGTCTTCCAGAGAGCCTCACTATCCCGTCCTGGCACTCTATCTCTCTTTTAGCTCGTGAAATTACTCCCACTACTCCGTCTTTACCACCGCTCCTGTCATCATTCTCCTCCCTCCTCCCCACAGTGCTCTTTGCAAATTAAAAGAAACAAACCAATCTAAGCTGACAGCTGAGTTCAGCTCAAATAAATGAAAGGCCAGCAGTAGTTTAGCTCTGTCTTACACTTTACCCCATCGGTGCCTTTTGGCTCCATCCCAAACCTTTGTTTATTGTTAGTTAGATTACATAACAAAAGCCTATTCTACATCAGGACCTTGGCCAGAATAATCAGGCTTTGGTTGCACAGACTTATTGTAGATGAGCTCATCTCAGTGGCTTCCTATTGCTGGCAGTACTTTTTTTTTTTTTTTTTTTTTTTTTTTTCTCTCTCTCTCTTTTTCTGTATTCCTAATTTGATGAGGCTTTTGGCCCAGTGGTTCCTCATTCCTGACATCCCACATCTTCATAAAGAATAGGAGAGAACATGAAGGTTTGCCACCACCTTAAAGCAGATGTAGCCGTGAGAGACTGGAGCCGTGAGATAGCAATCAGAATAGCAACAGTCACACCCGTGGATAGACTTTACAGAGGGATGGGCAATGTCTGTTTGGTGTAGGGTATGGTATTCCTGTTGTGTATTGCCTGTGTTATGGAAAACTGACAATCCTTTCTGCTTTTCAGTATCTGGAGAGGCCCCAATGTGAATTGCGTGGACAGCACTGGATACACCCCTCTTCACCACGCCGCCCTTAATGGACACAGGTAGATTAGCGATCACCGTTTGGAATTCGGGAATACGTCTGTTTACGCTCTGAAATTTAATGCAGTCTGGCCTGGTAGGCCACTGTCCAACGGGGAAGATGAATCTATTCATTGACTGTCTACTAAGGCTCTGAGTATTTATTAATGTCGTTTTTATTGTTTGTTTTTTCTGACCTGCCCTGTCTCTTTATTCGTCTACAGCGAGGTGGTGGAGGTGCTGCTAAGAAACGAGGCTCTGACTAACATCGCAGACAACAAGGGCTGCTATCCTCTCCATCTGGCTGCGTGGAAGGGAGATGAGCATATCGTAAAACTTCTCATTCACCAAGGACCTTCACACCCCAAACTCAACGAGCAGGTCTGCCCATACACTTAGTCATCTATGTTAATGTGCATGTGTTAATGTTGGTCACTCTTACACTTCTGGTTTTGCTTGTACGTTCCTCATGCAGTACATGTAAGAGAAAACAGTATTGAAATGACGTCAATTTTCAATGTGTGTCTGCAGCAGACACATAAAGGCCTAATGGAAGCTTCCTAGCCCTCTTTTACGCTAATGATTCTTTGCTTTTCAGCACATTTGATCTCTGGTAGTGTCCAGAGGACCTTTCTGATCAACTATACGACGTTTATCCTTTTCTAAATAGACTAAAGTGGACATTTTTGCAAGAAAAGTCATACAGAGATTGTAAAATTCTAGTGCAGCATGGCAAGTGTTTGAATAAGATGAACGTTAAAAAGACTGTGATGAGAGTACATGAACTCCAGTGCATCTTGAGCCTCAACTTCTCCTTTGATAATGTGATACTTGAAGTGCTTTGACAGCTTGCTAGAGTGAAAAGTGCTTGTTTCCTCTAACCATTTTAACTGTTTTAACTCCTACATTTGATATTTTATTTGGTTGCTTACTGCACAGATAGCTTCCAGACTGAAACCATCCCTGGCCTGTCCTATTTGAGATGAGGAGAAATGACCCATAATGAGCTTTGCAAACCTAGTCAGAAACATTCGGTCAAACAAGCATTCATCTCTAACCACAAAGTCACTCAGAAATATCTTGGTTTCATTTTGTGTCATTTCTCCCTGCCTGTTCATGACATCTGATTGTTTATTAACTTGTTTGGTTTTTCTTCTCCTTTTTATTTAGTTTGGTTCATTTGTGACCATCACTCATTTGTTCATTGCTTGTCTGAACCAAAACCATCGACCTATCTTCTCTTCCTCCCTCCCAGAGCTCTGTAGACCATAAAGAGTTCAAACGCTGTGGGCCCTTTGACCCCTATATTAATGCCAAGGTGTGTACAGTGCTGCCAAAACTTTTCCTTTAAACCTGCTTCTTTGCTTTACTGCTGTGTTGGCTTTCTGTGCTTGGGTGTGTTTGTCGCTGTTGCTTGTGGGGTTACTCTGCTGTAGAGATATGGGGAGGCTTTTAATTTCGCTGCTATCAGTCAATCTCTGCTCTCATGCTTTCTCCACATGTTGTGATGTCCAGTTATATTGAGATGTTATGTTTACCACGGGGGACTCTGTTGTGCCAGCCTCTTGATCATGATTGTGAATATATAAGGTGTTGTATTAAAATGCCCTTGAAGGTTTAGTAAATGACTGTCTTCCAGGGGACGCTGTAGGTCATTTGAGTCTTTTTCCAATGGGTGAGAAAAACCTGGTTTAAATACCGTAAAGTTGTTGGCAACACACAGTCAGCTGTAGAGGATTATACTGGAAGGATGCGCACACCCCACCATCAATTAAGCTATTATAATCATTACAGTATTACTCCAATCTTTCAAAGGCTGAAAGCTGTATGAGATAAAGAAAGTCGTCTGTTAAATCTGCCACTGGCTTTCGATGGATTAGCACAAATTCTGGTTTTCATGGTTCCCAGACAATAAAGTATTTTCCTAAGGGGCCAACATGAGATTGAGATTTTTGTTGTCAGAGATAAATGTCTTAACAAATGGAAGATAGTAACACTGGTTACAGGGATTTTTATCTCCTAGAAGAGGAACAGAAACTTTGATCCCGCTGTGTTTTTTGTTTTTGTTTTTTAATCCATTGCTGCCATGAAGCAATAATTTTCTGTTCCATTTTATGATCAGATGACGGAAAAACAAACTGCAGTATTTTGTGTGTAATGCTAATCAGCAGGAATTAGCATTATAGCATGCTGAATTAAAATGATTAAACATGACAGATGTGGAAAAAGTACAGTGACTATATAAAAATGAATATAATCCGTCCGTGTTGATGTAGAAATTGACTGTTACTGAAATGAATTCACCTGGGAAGATTGAATGAAATCACTTGACATGTCAGCACTACTGTATATTTTAATCTGCTGTTAATAAATTTCACTAAGGATAGACACATACTAGTCTTTTATGTACAGATCATAGGTAACAGAAATTCATGTGAAGTAACTACTTGCTGTAGTACCTGCTATATTCCACCAGGCGCAACCCTATAGCATTCAGCTACCCAGAGAAGCCCCAGTCACAGCCTTTCTACATGTGTGCAGAGTGCTCAGCTGGCAGTGTCATCCTCACAGTTAGTGCAGTGTACAGGGTGAACATGCTGGTCGCTCCATGATTTGATTTTCTGCAGGCAGAGCCGGAAACCCACCCAGGCCAGTAGATAAAGCTGCACACTATTTTAGTACATTGTCACGTTTCCCCTGGACTAATCTTCTTAGCATTTGGATGGGAAGGCTGGCTTTCTTTAGTGCTGATATACAGTACATCAGAGCATGTATTCTGTGTGTGTATGGATTGGTTCTAATGCTTTTCCGTTTATTCTAATTCAAGGCTTTAAAAAAAAAAATTATACTAAATGGAGTGTTTTTTGTTCTGCTGAGATGTCGAAAATGTCTCAGTGTAAACACTTCTGAGATAGTTTGTTCCCCACTCCTGGTCATGAAACTGAATAATTGATGCCTTGTTATTAATAAACCAGAAATCAGGATGCAGTGTGGGTGGTGCGACCCTGGTTGTGGTCATGGTTGATGGCATCATGTGACTTAGTAGACGGTCTGTGCTCTGAATCCAGATTCATAACAATCCACATCAAGAGCTCAGTCTCAAGAGAATGGGAAGGATGGGAGGTTTTCAATGTAAAAGTCTCTTTGAATCAACATCAGAGGTGTGTGTGTGTGTGTGTGTGTGTGTGTGTGTGTTTGTAAAAATGGGTGTATGTCCTCCTCCTGCTCCCACATCCCAGTTTGTGCTTGCTCTGCTGAAGAGGGGAAGAGGTGAGACATTGTCATAGTAACAGTGTCACGGTTTATTGGTCCTGCGGTGGCAGTGAGAGACCCAGTGGAGAGATGCTGGGTTTGTGTAAGCTGAGTAAGCTGGTGTTGTTGAGTAAGGTGTGCAGTGATGCTGTACAAAACTTCTAAGGGACTACAGCTTCAACAGTAACTCACTCAAGAAATCATCCTGGATTGAGTCCAGTTTGCTGTCATCCTGGTCCAAGAAGTTAGCCAAACTAATTTTTATTCATCATACCACCATTCTGTCTCGTGCTGATACTGACCTCTGTGGGAAGGCCACTTTGATGATGTTTCAAAAGCCTCAGCAGGGGAGTACTGGCCACTAGCCACGGGATACCAGTTGGGTTAGGGATGTAGAGTACATTCTGTTCTTGAAATTTAGCTGAAGATTCTGGAGTCCAACAAAAAGTTAACAAGTAGCTATTTTCAGACTGAATCTAAAAACTAATCATTGTTTTCATGATATTTTCTTAAATATGTTAAGTTTTGTCTTGTGCTTTTGAACTGCTAAAAGCTGGTTGGGGAAAATCATGGAACTTTGTGGTTAAATAGTAATACACCAGTATATCGTACACTTGCAGACATGACATGTCATTGATGTACAGATGTCCAAGAGTGATATTTGCAGTATATGCAGTGACTGTAAATGTTAATTTGATCTACAAGAACTGGAACTCGGGTGGGTACTTGTAGAAGTGTTTATTTCATGATAAAGGAAAACAAATTTGCAATTAAGGAGAAGAAACTAACAGCAAGAAAATGATGAAACAGTGGAGAAAAAGCAAATAATGATGATGATCTCCTCTTACTGAAAAAGGAATCAGTGGACGTTTCCCATGCAGTGTATCACATGTCGCGTCATAGTTGGAATGCCGGCCTTATTGTTATGACCATATCTCATCCAACACCCAGTCCGGATGTTCAGCATTAATCATTAATCAGCCTTTTAAAATATGTTGAAAATTTTAACCTGCAGTGCAAGGCTTAGTCATCTCTGTTACTGCTGCTGCTTCCTCTTCAGTTCTGGTAAACCAATCACTGCTGGTGAATGTAAAATGCAGCCCTACTGGTGGGACTGTCACCACAGAGATGAGAATCAAAACACAGGTATACTGCAAAATATAAAGAGGATTTATCTGGTACTCATCAGCTTAAACTGGATTCCTAGTCCTGCATTTGTGTCTATTTGTGCCACTCTTTGGCTAAGCAGAGAGAATTCAACCAATGCACAGGCTACAAACACTTATTTGGTGTTTCCAGGAAGCTGAAAAAACCCCCAGTAACCACAACAAGCACTGATCTGAAGTACAACCAATGCCTTCAGTGGAGTGTGATCTGTTAGTTGCTCTTTGCCTGTTAACACTTGTTTATTCTAAGATACATGACCAACAACAGCACAAACATGCACAAGAGCAGCCCACATTACTGGGTAATAGATGGCTACAACATGTAGATATGTGTTTGCTAAGTAGCAACTACCAATGCACTATACCACAGCGATACCTCTAATGAGCGTTGTGTTCACTGATTTGGCAAGAGCTGGTTCGTTTATATGTAACGGACCTTCACTCAAGTGTTCCAGAAAACCTGCATGTGGTGCTCATTAGATCATTTTTATCACTGACCTCCTTTTTTCCCTTTTAATAAATTACCATATTTGACCATTATAAACCTTAGTTTGCCCAGACTTGTCATGCTACCTCTCATCCAGGCTTTCTTATATAGGTCACTTGTCTAATACAATATACAATAGGCTGGTGAATTCTGACCCAGCCTCAGATGTGCTTTACATGTCCCCGCACACAAGCCACTTTAGAGCCATTTAAAATAAGTATCCAAGAAAGGAACGATATTTAATGAAGATAAATTGAAATATTTTAGTTTGGTGCAGGTTTAAGCCAAGGTCATGTGAGACTATATGCAGAAATGAAGCTGATCTTATGCCTTGCTCTCTTTGGTGTGCAGTGGAAGTTGCTGATGGAAGCAGTAGATGCAATATTTCTGACTTGGGCACCTCATTATCAAGCCGAACAGTTTCCCTTCCTTCCTCCAGGCATAATGTTTGCAGTGTGACAGCACTCTCATTTATCCCCTCCGTCTGCCACTCTAGTGTCCAGCTCATGCCTCGTCAACACGTTGCACTCCCTTCTGCTCTCGGCTTGTCCTCCAAGACCTGTTCTCAACTCACTCATGCTAAGAAGTGCATGAAGTATGCTTGACATGCCCCCGAGGGAACTATGTTTTTTGATTTTTGATTCCTTATTTTAAAAAGTGCAATCGGGGTTTCAGCATTGTCATACTTACACATTTGTAAGTGTTAGGGTGTGTCTCCCATGTCAGTTTTTAGAAGTTTGAGGAGGAGGGATTCGGGGCAGAGCCGGAGTGTCTTATTTTGATAGTTTGCCAGCTGTGTTTGGAAGGTGGTGTATTTTAACAAGTGCAATACGAAAATTAAAAGGGTAGAAAACGCCCCTGTACAAAGAATTACATTCCATGGCTAGAAGCCATTTAGGCATCCATCTCATTACAAGACTCCAAAGCCTGTAATCCATTACTGTAGCCTGCCTTTATATTATTGGTGCTCTGTGTTATATGCAAAAACAAAGGGCTTTTGACTAATAAAGAAAAATACCAAAGCTGGAACAAATGGCTACTTTTTTGTGATTAACTGGTTTATTTATTTATTTATTTGAGCAAAATATAGAACAGAAATCCGAACAGAAATCAGCATTTCTCAGCAAAGCTCGCCTTCTTCCTCAAACTCCCAAACAAGTCATCACTGTTCTTTAATTATTCTTGGCTACAATTGAACTTAATTTTAATTGTTCCATAACTCATAATAAACCTAAAAAATTAAAATTGAGTCCAGCTGCAAATGACTACTTTTTTTTTTTTTTAATAACTTCTGTTTTTTCAGTATAACAGCAGACATATTGTTTAAATAATTTTATTAGAAGTACCCAGAAAACAACCCTTTAGTTCATGTGTGTGAGCTGTCTGAATGCACAGAAGCTAGCAGGAATTCAATCTGTGACACTGGCATGCACTGAGGATGGGCAGCCCTTTGGCGCACTAGCTGCAACAGCTGCTCAGCCCACCCCTCCACCACCATCACCCACCACTACTACTACTACCACTTCCAGAGGCCAGGCTGACGTAACCTCTGCTTCGCCCTGCTGCCAGTGAGCGTGTCATGTGACTGTAGTGGCTAGTCAAACCGTGTTACCGTCTCCCAGCTGCAGGTTGTGAGAACCATAACATCCTGCCCTTCTCTCTGTCACTTGGGCTCTTTCTCCCTCGTCTCAGAATATTCAGCAGCGTGATAACACAATGGAGTGTAATCTCCAGATGTTTTTGGTTAAACCACGATTGGTCAATCAGCAGCGTTATCTCCTCTTCTTTGACGTGCTCTGTGGTCAAAATCAGGATGCAGCTCCACACACAGTAAAGACAGAAGCCCAGGAAGTCTTAGCTTTGCTGTATGAATTCTAATCTTTCCCAGCGCGGCTGCTAGCCTTTGGTGCCATTTTGGGTAATAGCCATCCGAGATCTCTCTTGTTAGTGCGTGATTGTCTGACCGCTCATGTGGCCTGTGGTAGTGCAGAGGAGATAATGCTGATCCCAATCTTTATAAAGCTGAATTTAATGCTGAAAGTCCTTCTTATATAACAATATAAAAGTGTTTCACCAGAAATTGCAAATTAACTCTGTACAATAGCATTTTTGAATGGGATTTGTTTGCTACAGGGCAAGCAGTCTGCTGAAATTAGTTTCAAACTGGGCTCCATATTTCAGCTCTCCCACTGTCATGTCTTCACTCTTTCAATTCCTTTTGTCTCACATGCAGATTTTAATGCAAAAGCAAAGTAGACAGACTTTCAAACAGTTTTTTCTAGTTATGCTTTGTATTTATATGCGTGTTCCTCTGATGGCCTATGAATAAACGAGTTCAGCTGAACAATGTAACAAAATATTACACGAGACCCTGCAGTGTCTGTGCTGTAAATGCACTCCACATAAATCATGATATTCATGAGAAATGGAGGCTGTAAGTTTAAGATTTTGATTTGTGTGCATATTGCATTTGTGCAAATGCCACGAGCAACAAAACACAGGTTCAATTCCCGAGTGGCTGGCTCATTTTGCTGATATAAAATGCTTAAAAATAGCCATATAAATAAATTGTATACTCCTACTATACAACTAGTGGAATAAACTATAAGTGCTTCAGTTATAGGCTAAAACAGCAATACAAAACAAAGCGGTCGAGGTGTTTGGGAGTAAGTGGATGTTTTAGTGGAAGGCCTCTGTGTGGATAACATGCACCAGTGCTGCCACTGAAGGAGCCAAGGGTCACTGTCCTATTGCTGTGTGTTTCCTAACAGTGAGTCAGACGGCTGGTCAGCCATGTTTAATGCGATCAGATGCTGGGTGACACATTGCTACAGTGCCCTGACCACCACTTTGGCAAGGGAGACATTTGGTGTTAACATGCTCATAAGCACTGAAGTCATGGTATGTGTTCACTGTGCGTGTCATTTTTCAGCACTATTATTAAATATCATGAGAGAAGAGGAATAAGGGCGTTTCAGTTATCTAAAAAGTTCCTTTCCCCTGATTTTGCAGGCAGCTTTTGCATGGTTTGAGTTTAGAATTGTACCTAAGGGGCTTCCTTAAAAGTTAAGGCACCTTTGTTGCATGTCACACCTCTGCCTCTCCCAGCAAGGAAAAGCAAAATTGCCAAAAAAAAATATATAAAAAAGTCCTTGTATGCCAGATTTATTTGGATTACTATGGAGGCAGCAAACCTGCATGTTTGAGGAAGTGAATCATGCTGATATAATCACAGCGTGTGTGTGTTTGCCCGCTGAAGTCATCGAAATGCTGAGAGTAAATCTGTTTAAAAAGCTGTGACAAATGCTCGATGGTGCGTCACAGATGAAAGACAACGTGCTCTTTTCACGCGGGGTTCGGACCGTTTCTGTGTCAGTGTGCTTGTGTCGGTACACGTGCATTTGTTTGGAGCCAAAGACGAGCGCACAACTGTACAAAATGAAAATGATGAAACCACCCAGGCAGAGAGAACTTGGGTCGCTTTAATTTAGCTGCCAGAGAAAGGTTGTGTTTTTTCTTAAGCCTTTTTTACATTTGTTTTGTTCAGCTCAGTTCATCCAAGAAAAGCTTTTTTTGTTGTTTTTTTGTTGTTAGCCTGCATTTGTGTCCCTTCTTTTGATAGGCAGGTGTCGTTTTGTTCCTCTAGACTCCACCTCCTCTCTCCCTGCTCAAGCCGTGACCTGCTTTGCCAGTGTAGTACAATACTCGCTCTCCCAACAAAGAAGGAGATACCTGCTGATCCCATCTGGCGCCAGGTTTTAGAGAAAGCAGTAAATAGGCAAGTCACACCCGTCTAAAACTGCCCTGTTGCCCTGCATGACGGCCTGTCTTCGGTGGCACAGCTGGCGTGTTCCTCCGGGAGTCACCCAAACTGGCATCATGCATGTCCATGTGGGGACTTGTCATGCCAGCTGTCAGCCCTATTGTAGGTGGCTCTGTTAGTCTGGAATGACTGACTCTCTGAACATGCGGTTCTGCAATAGCTGGCATTTTCTACCACACCCCATCTGTATCTAATATTTAAGAGAGCCACAGAGCTGCAGAGAAATAAATGTCTTTCCATGTTTGCAGAGAAAAACACAAAATTGGAATTCTGCTAACACCCTAGAGTGATTTTAATTTACATTTTTACTTAGAAAGTACAGCAGGGTCTGCTCTGATTGACTATATGCATGTTGTCATTGTGTGTTTTGACTTGATCATGCAGGATTTCAGGGATTGCCCCCTGGTGGTTGCTTATGGTAGAGATAACATGCTGGAAGCTCTCATGTGTATTGATCGCATTCCTGCTTTTGAATGGTTAGAATCAATTAGCACTAGTTACTGAGTTTATCTGTTCAATACTCCTGTTTCTTCTGTGTTTTATCTACTTATTTGTTAGCATGTCTCCTACAGTACAAGCTCAGTCGGGTTTTTGTGCATGTCAATATAAAGGATTCTAATACTGGCTAAACTTAAGGAGTCCTTTCAACATTTAAATATCATCACTGCATTTTTTAGCACCAGAACAGTTTGTCGATACATTGATCAGCTGATCAAAAGGAAAGTCATAAAAAAATGCAATTTGGGGGTTTCATTTTCTTCTCTGTTGAGGATTTGCTGCTTGTAAATACATTTTCTTTAAGTGTGATAGAAGTATAGTTGAGTTTTCTGGACCCTGTTTTGGGGTTTTTGTCAAGTCGAGCTGGACTTGTGAGGAGAAAAAGAATCTGATCGGCACGGCAGACCAAATGTTGTTGTTAATATCACGGTGACCCTTTGAGTGTATTTTTGCTTTTCACTATGCAATGTGGATTGTTTCTTTTTTGTGCTTTGGTGAGAAGCAACAACAAAGAAGCTTTATACATGCCTGACCCTTTGTAGCTCTTCAGTGTCAGTGCATTCTGACCTCTTGTCAAACCGGCCCATGGCTCCATGTCTCTGCTAATTCCCCACCCGCCTATGTATCCCTGCCCCTCTGTTAGCACCCTGCTGCCCCTGGCACTCAGTGCCACACAGACACCTGTCCTCATTAGTCCATGCATGCTTGCCAGTCCCCGCCCCCTCACCCCAATCAAGCCTCACTGTGTGCTTTTTCAGGGTTGGTGGTTTTTCATGACCTTTCATGATTTGCCTGTACCCATCTGACTGGTTTACTCTCATGACTCAGTCGAGTCACAAATTCTGACTTATTGCAGACACGATTCAAGCATCTCTGTTCTATTCTTATCTCCTTAATTACACATTTTCACTTTACCTCAACTGAACTGTACTGCCATTTTTCCCAAGCTGCTTCTTACTTATTTATCCCCCCACCACCACCACTGCCAACAGAACAATGACAACGAGACACCGCTGCACTGTGCTGCCCAGTACGGCCATTCTCAGGTGGTGCGGCTGCTGCTGGAGGAACTCACTGATCCCACCATGAGGAATAACAAGTTTGAGACTCCGCTGGACCTGGCGGCACTGTACGGCCGCCTGGAGGTTGTCAAACTGCTGCTCAGTGCCCATCCTAATCTGCTCAGCTGCAACACCAAGAAACACACACCACTACACCTGGCCTCTCGCAACGGACACTTACCCGTAGTGGAGGTGTTACTAGATGCTGGAATGGACATTAACTATGAGGTATGTGCATGTGTTGTTTTTGTTTTTTCCGATGTACATTTACTTATATATTTGTTTGAACTGAAAAACGTCTGTTTGCAAGTGTTTCTTAATATACTTTCATGGCCCAAATCATGTTAGGCAACTTAATCTGTCCTTGCAGCACTTCCTCTTGCTACTTCCTACTAAAGCTATGAGATTAAATGTAAAATTCTTAAGCTCTCAGTTTGCAAAGGAACTGTTGTAGTAAGGCCAGCGCAAAGCAGAGCTGGCCTTGCTCCCCCTGGTGGGCCCTAGAGCTCTGACTCTGTATCAAACTGTGCCACCCGTCTGTCTGGAGATCCTTTCTCTGTCCTTTTTTCCTCTGAATAAAAGATGTGGAGACTATTCAGCTTCCTTTAGGCTGTGCATCCGGCAGGGCTTTAATTAGCATGGCCCTGTGAGCTGGAAAATGATCTGCTTTGATTTCTCAACCACATAATTGTCAGTTCAAGAAGTGGACCGAGTAGTGGGCATGAATCCACACAACATGCGCTATGTGTTTTACTAAGTGTTGGTGCTGGAACAGAACTGCTGTATTCTGTAGTCTAATTTTTTGGTAATAACATAGGAAATATTAAGAACTTCTGTCTATAATGTTTCTCATAAATTCTTATGCTTTTTCATTTTTTCCCCCCTGCTCAGACAGAGAAAGGCAGTGCCCTCCATGAAGCAGCTCTGTTTGGGAAGACTGATGTGGTGCAGAAGCTTCTCTGTGCAGGTCAGACCTCAGAGTGCTAAATCTACATAGCTTCCATGTATTTAGGAACAAACATGTACTTAGCACATGACTGTTACTGTTGTCGTTTCCCAGGTATCGACGTGAACATCGTCGACCAGAAGGGCCTGACAGCGCTGGACATTGTCAAGGACATGCCCTCTCAGAAAAGCAAACAGATAGCTGCCCTGATCCTTGGTAAAGACCAAATGAGCGCATACAAAGCTCCATTGGGAATTATTCTCTTATTTATATCACATGAAACAGCTGCGATACAATCTCCTGTTTGTTCCAGGTCATATGACTGGAAAACCCCCTGATATTGACCTTCCCCCTCCACCAGTGCCTCCACCTCAGGAGAGCCCCAGCCCACGGAAAAAGGGTAAGATTTATCAGGAGTCTCCAGTGAGAGATAGTGGGGGATTTATTTTTTTTTATTTTTTTTTTACCTTCGCAGCAGTAAATCTTTAAGCAGAAGGGAAAAAAACCACTGTGCAGGAAAGTATGATAATAGTTTACCTATTACTTTGACTTGAGAACTTGTTTTTGCTCCAACCTTTATCCATTTTGACTTGCAGGTGACCTGGAGAAAGTCACTGAGCTAATCTCGGGGCTGGCCCTGGGGCCCGAGGAGGAGAGCCCATATGAAGCTCTGTTTGAGGCCACTTCTTGCCACTCTTTAGACAGCCTCACCAGTGGGAAGTCCTCTGACAGAGACTCGGGAAGGCCTGACAGTGAAGCTGGAAAGGTCAGCAGTTTCTGAACTTTTTTTTTTTTTTTTTAAATGTCTTTAGTTGAAACCCACCTCGCTCTTATACATAGACTGAGGCACTGAAATGCTGAACTCCCACTAGAGGGAGATGGTGATCCTCTCTTCTTATGACAGTGCTACAAAAATCCACCAGTGTTACTTTTCTTGTGTTTCGGTGTAGGTTTGCATGGCATCTTTTAATATTGATAGTGAATTGATTACTTTTTTATTACATCTCGTATTGCTGATGTACAGAAAGATCGCCTGGTTCTCTCGTCACATCCTGGCCCTGGTAATGAAGAGGAGGTGAGCTCAGAGGTAAGGAAGTAAAGCTGTATTCACATGGGACTGTCTCTAGTAATAGTTGTGGACATCATCTATGATCTTAATCTCATGCAAATCAACCACTGAATCTGCTATTTAAAGAAAAAAAATGTAAGCATGCATTTTGCTGTCTTTCATTAGGCTCACAATTATCTGGCAGGATATTAATAGCAGCATTGCACAGACACAGACTTTTAAATCACATCAAGTCCCCCTGGTAATACAAATCCTATGCGAATAGGTCAGAGGTCATACAGCCAGCAGAAACATTTGCCATTTAACGCCACAGATTCTCACACGCGCACTTGTAGCTGTGTGCAAATGGTTGTGACAGACTACTTTTAAAAGTGAATGCCACTGAAAAGTTAGACATGTTTTCTAACACTGTGACACAGGGGCTGCTGGAAAATGACAATCTGTCACTGAGGATGCCAGTTTCATTTTAGCTACCACCCTTTTCATTTTCTTCAAGGCTGCTGCTCAGTTCAAATGGCTTCTTAATAAATACTCAGCTGAGTGCAGAATGGAGCACATGTAATAGGAAAGGGGAATTGGAAAAGGCAGCGTCCGAGAACCGTTCTGGTCTAAACCGTTGCTGATTGTAGTGGGCATATTGTGGATGTTTCATGAAGGCTTTCCTATTGTTGACAAATATTTTCACACATTTGCCTCGTAATTTCTAACCTGCTACTTCTTTTTCACCTTTAATCCTTTGACTTTTCTGCAGGCCCTGTATACGAGCAGCAGCGCTGATGAGAAAAGGGAGCCAGTGGAGGAGGAGGACCACACATATGAGTTGTTGCTGACTGCAGAGACAAAAATCCCACCACCACCTAGCCATGAGCCCCACTCATATAAAGGTAATTGTGTTTATTCAGTACAAAAACAACAAGTGACATTTCGAAAAGCCATATTTTTCCAGCAACTCTTTTTGTTTGTGCTTTCACAAGATATTTCTTGGTAAAATGCACTCACTTTACCTTGTTATATCTGCATATAAATCAGGAGGTCCTTCGTTCCTGACATGAATACGGGAGAGCTCTGTCTCTCAGGCTCTTTTGCTGCCGTTTGATCACAACAGAGCCTCAGCAGACCCTCCTCAGTTATGGCTGGTGAATGGCACTGCATGTAATTGGATTAAATGGGATTAAATTAGGAGGCAATTTTGATCCCTAGTTGTTGATGTAGATGTTTTAAAACCATACCCTTGGGACCTTTCAGCTTAGTCAGCTTGACTATCACCCTTAGAAAACTGGGCTGAAGTGTTGCAGTGTAATTGCGGATGTCATCGGGCCTTCCTGATGGAAATGATGGTGTTATAAAAAAAGAATAACTTACTGTGGTTTTTTTGTTGTTTTTTTGGGGGGGGGGGTTGTTGAATTGGACAGAAATGTTAAATGATTAGTTTTTCATCCGTTTTTAAACTGCTCTATCATGTCTCCATACTCGGTGCTGTTTAAAAGGCAGGAAGATTAATCTGAAGTCTGTCTGACGCTTAGACCGATAATGGCGGCATGCATAATACATGATTTTATTATCCATCACTTTGACATTCTCAGCGTAATGTCTCTCCTGAAAGTCAGAACCAACAATGGATTTTCTGTAACTCTTAGTTAACCAACGTTTGTTTTCTTGTCTCCTTAGATGACAGTACCACTATACAGTCTTCCAACAGTGTCCTACCTCAGGTAAACTCTTCTTTTCATCTTTTGCTCATGTACTATAACTGCTTCAAAAATAGGTTGCAATTTGAATACTAAAATTATAGTATTGTAGCACTGTATGTGGAAGTATCCGACTATGAGTTGTGAAAAGTAATTCAGTCACTAGCCTAAGCATTGTAGACCATTATGCGCTTGTGGAAGTAAAAATGACAGAACTGCTGCAAAGCATCATATCAGCCCTGATGTTACTTCTGGTAGGCCAAAGATTCAAGCTGAGCCAGCAGCCCTGTAGACAGTACGAGTCCCACATGCACAGACAGAGTTAACTGGTGGTTTTCAATTGGTGATAGATGTGAGGTGGACAAAGCATAGATGGAATTAAAATCTACATGAATGTAGTAGTAAAATGTGACCAGTCTAGTCCATCCATTGATGCCTGTCTGATCTGTACTAGGGCTTAACATGTATACATGTGGAAAGGCGTGAAGCTTGGCCATTTTGCCAGATATATGTAACTGCAGAGGAAATAACAATCCTACTTTGACTAAAGTGGTCATGACGGAATGTTTGAAAAATTATACTGTATAAAAATGCATGATTACAGCTGATGATAATCTGTCTATTTTGTATATTAGGTAGTATCTGGAGGTATTTTTTTGTTTGACAACAAGCTTCCTATATACTGGTTTGAATAGTGAATGAGTGGATAATTTTTGACCCAACCCATGTGGTGATAGCAGGTTTTAAAATTAAGGTGACAGTCTCTTCAGAGTCAGAAACTGAGTCATATGTCAGCAGAAGGCAGAAGTCCTCTTAAACGGCCCCTGATAATAGTGCGTCTTAAATGTTGTAAATCTGCCTATTTTATTTATTGCCACCGTCTTTTTTATTGCCCTTTGATATCTATCATCCAGTTAGCAGCATTTTATTATTCCTGTCAACCACCTCTACAGCCCCTCTGCTGCACACAGTATATATTTGTGTCTTAATTTGCAAGCTCCTATAAAGTTGGCTGTGCTTCTGACCTGCCTGATGATAATAATAATCTTACAGTTGTCTGTGGTTTCATCTGCAGTCTCCTGAGCTCAGCCACACCATAACTACTGTAAGGAAACATGCTACCACGACTATAATGCTGGTGATCAGGGAGGTTATGTCTTCATTTAACAACAGACCAGCAGGATAATTAGTCTGGCTTTAGTTTTTTGCTAACTGGGCTTCAGACGAGTTACTATGATTGTGTAAAATCACAGAAAATGTTTTTAACATCATCTGTTCTCTTTCTTTGCTGTCCTACTTTAGCATAAACCCTCTGCCCCAAACGACCTCAGAGCCCCAAGTAAGACGAAAGACACCTTGCACCCTCCAGGAAGAGTGGGCCCAGGGGCGCCGGGAGGTGAGTACGGTCACTGTCCTCAGGTTTTAGATACCTAATAAGGTACAACAACTGCTGCTGGTGAAGCTGCGTGAGGGTAAGGAAAGATGGACCTGACACATCAGACTTGGAAAATTACAAGCCAAGCATGTCAATGAAATAGGAGAAATGCATCTCAGTTTGATGCATTTGAGATAGGCTGGCTTGGATTAGCGCAGCCGGGGAAGTGCACGATTGGTATTCGCGGGCAGCAGAGGGGATTTGGCTCGTCAGGGGCAGGTTGACTGACATTCGTTGGCGAGTGGGCTAGACTCGTTTCATTGCCAATGTGAAACTGAATTCTTGATCAGATCGTGACATTCCTATCTTAGATCCACATCCCCGCCTAAAGCTGGATATGCCACTTCATCCAGTCAGGCACGGAGCAGAGATGAGGAGTACAGCTGCTGGGTTTTTGCTGATACATATACAGATGTCTTCATTGAATAAATTGAGTTTTGGCACATGTTTGGAAATAAGCTGCAAAAAGAAACTAATTAGGCTTCTTGAGTTGTTTTTATGTAATTTCACCACGTAAAAAATTATTGGGCAGCTGCAGTAACGTTAATCTGTCTGTTTGGGACTTCTTTGACTTAAAATAAACACAAATTGGAAAACGGAAAATAAGAGTGTGATCTTATTTGTTATAATTAATGATATGAACTAGAAATACATTTTTAGCATCTTTATTCGCATGTTCAGGGTTTCCGTTGTGTCACTGTTCCTCTTTGAGTTGATGTAAAAAACCACTGTGAGCAGCTGGCCCCTCAGATGGTTAACCGTAATGAGTTTCAACATTAAAATGTTATTAATTTTCTACAAGAGCAGTAATTCTTTTTTAACAAAGCTCAAGGTTTAGCAACTCTAGTTTAAAAATCATTTCGAGAGGAAAACACACAGCAAAATGTTGTTCCTTTCATTTTTTTTGGTTCCTTTTTATATTTGGGAACTCTAAAGTTATACTCTTCATTTCATTTGTCAAAACCACAAATTTGGTTTCTATTTAAAAAACCCCATCTCTGACCTGTTTCTTCTTTACTTTTTGAGGTTTTGCAGATCAGCAACTTAAACCTGGTTCCTATTTTATGTATTACATAAACCCAGGCAGTCGACGGAGCCTAAATATTTAGTTTTGTTCATGTGGCTGTGATCTTTCTTGTAACTTATGTGGTCTCTGGACGGTCAGGGACCAAACCTCAGCAATCTCTGTGGCAGGTGGAGGACATGTGCCGAGTCAGCGATATATGGTGTTTATTGTCCGTCTTCAAACACATTCCTCCTGCTCTCAGCAGCAATCCACATTTTCGCAACAGACCTACTGCTGCTGATGTATTATAGCGTTTCCAAAGCAGTACCTGTAAGATCAGAAGTTTCTCCACAGATGATAATAATAATAATAATAATAATAATAATGATAAATTTAAAAAAAAACCCACATTGAACTTAAATATTACGCTGTTATAAGCAACGTCGATGAGGAACTAAACCTCAAAGTATACATGCTGTTCCATTAGTTCACAACCAGAGTGCAGTGTGTTTTCTGTAGTTTTGATACTTAATTAAACTTGTTTGTGCTGCTTTTATGAACTGTAGCACATCAAAGGATAGATGTAAGGAAGTTAAAGACAGAAAGCACCAGTGTGTTTGTCACACTTCTTCTGCATCATTATATATGATGCTATGTGGAGCCCAACCGATCGGTGGGGCCGATTATATTGACTGATAAACAATATTTAAAAAAACTAAAGAAGGGATGGGCGAAACAGCCTTGAACCATGTATTTAGTGTTCATGTTGCAGAGTTTGTCCAGGGGTGGGCACTTTGCAGTGTATAAAAATATCTTTTATGGGGGAGGTGCATGTGCAGTGAGTTGAATATGATCAAATTATGTGCTTTAATACAAATGTCCCCATGTCAGGAAGATAGGCTTAGTACCTTGTAGTTGTGCTGCAGTGCACTACCTAGAGTTTAAAATGTCTTTGAAACTCAAACAGAAACCGTGCAGGTTTTCCAGGGACATATGGATTGACTTTGGATTGTGTAGCTAGTGAAGTAACAACCAGCACTGATTCCACAGCATCTGCAGTCCAAACATGACATCATCAGGGCGATATGGAGCTGTCACTGCCAAATGAAATAAACACCCCACGTCTGCAGTGACTTCACCCAATATATAAGAGTTTCAAAAACATCAGATTGCATTTGTGCAGGTTTTCCATCCTAGATCTGTATAGAAAGGGGCTCCAGTGGTCTTTGCAAGGGTTAACACCACGTGAGTTTGTTGGAAGCACATGGATGTGATCATAGGGCGTTCACGCTCCCTAGCTGCCAAGGAGAGGGTGGGTGTTTGGCTGTGATCTTGACATATGTGTGCAGTACACTCACTCACCCACACGCAAAACAGCCCCCAACACACACACTTTTCCTAAGCGTCAAGTGTTTAGTAGCTTGTGAAAAGGGAGTTTAGGGCGTTGTTTGGCACACTCCCTCCCTGGAAATGATCCCTGACATAGTACTGAGGTAGTTTGGTGTAGATAAAACTCTTTCACGGCCTGCTTTTTCTTTTTTAATTTCTTTCCTATACTGATAAAATGACTGCACTGGGCACATTTTTGGCAGGAAGCTGTTTTGTGAAGGACAAACAAAGTGCTGCAACAGGTCACTACTTTTCTTGTGGTGTCTCTGCCCCAGATTCCCTGTCACCAAACACTCCTGACCCTTGTCACCCTGGCAGAGACCACACAAGCCTACACACTCCTGCACCATGTGTCACAGGACTAATTATCAGAAGTCTGGCTGCTGGAGGACGGGGTGATTCAAATTTCCATTCCTCGCCCTCCGTTAGGCGCTAGAATTAGAAGCTAGAAAACACAGAGGGAGCACACTTTAAACAACAAAACGCGCCACTGCTGTTGAAGAAGACAGGCTCGGCACGAGTTAGTTTTTTTTTTTTTTTTTTTCTTCTTCCCTAAAACCAACGTATCGATGACAACAGGCACTATCAAGCTGTGGCTGATTTGATTGTGGAAAATAGGCTTAGGTGGCAGTAAGTCCTTGGGAGAGGGGAGGAGGAAAAATCTCATTGTTCTTAGTTGCACTTGCCATTGAGTCTCATTAAGGAGTTGTTTTTGTTGGAGAAGACGGCAAACAGTAAGTTTCACTCCTCTTTGTGATGTTGTGTTGTGTTGTATTCATTTTTCTCTGGCATACACTTTTGGAATTTGTGTAGGTTTGTTTGAAAGTTTAGTCAGAAACTCTGGGACATTCTCAGTGTTATGTCATTTTAGGAAAACAGGCCTAACAGACAAGTAGGCCTCTGTGATGAGGCTGCTCACAAAGATGACTTGCTTCAACTCCCTGTTGCAAAATACTGGCATTCAGGCACCAGCAGATAGCTGTCAGACGGCTACAAGCTGAGTTTGGAATTCAGTCATTTCTCTAGCCAACATACGCCTTCTCTTTGCTCCATCTCTTCTCTCTCCCCCTTTTTCTCTTCGTCACTCCTGGTAGGAAACAATTACAGATCTGTTTCAGGGCTTGTGTGGGTGGTTTCTTATTAGCCACACTGTAAGGATCAGCCCCTCAGTTGGAAGTCCACTTTCCAGCCCTCACATACTGCTTTCCTTCTTCACTGACTTTGTCTATTCCCTTTCTCTTTGTCTAGATAACTCTCAGCTCAGCCAGGACCAGGAAGCAGGTGTTCCAGAGCAGTTCACAGGCCTCCTACACGGATCTTCTCCTGTCTTTGAGAGCCGTGAGGAGTCCTTCCGGCTTCCAGGTGTTCTGCCACCCAACCAAGACCAGCCAGAAACAAAAAAGAGGGCCAAAGCTAAAGAGGGAGTAACGGCAGCTGCTCCGCCACCTAGCCGTCCTAGCATGGCCGCCATCCTGACAGACTGTGATCCAAAAGCGATTTATGCTACTGTGAACAAGGAGCCCAGGGACTCTGTGGCTGGTGCTGTATCTGCTGTCAAGATGCGCCCTCCTGGGGACCTGAAGCTGGCACGCAGCCTGTCCAAGTCTGACTCAGACTTGCTCGTGTCGCCTCCTAATGAAGAGGAAGGAGGATTGGGAAACCGTAGCGAGTCTGTTTCTAACTGTAGCACAGCTAAGAAGAGACTTGAGAAATCTCCCTCTTTCACCTCAGAATGGGATGAGGTAAGTGTTTCCGCTTGAAATATTTAAGACACACACACACAGGAAAAAAAAAAACAGGCTTTAGTGTCTGTACCGTTTAGTGTTTATGCATGTACAAACAAATATTGTATAATGCAGGCCAGTAGATAATAATTAGATGTTTCACAGATGTTTAATATGAATAAAGGTGACCCTTTTCACAGTAACGTAACTGCAAGGTAGCAGAGTGACAGCAGGTGAAACCACAGACTGTATATTAAAGATGGATGTAGCCACCATGACATCAGTCACTGGTTTCTGGACTCTGCATTTTGAAGCCTCGGTGTTAGTGTTTAGGCTGTTGCCATGTTATTGCCATAACCTGCACAGGTAAAAGGCACAGACACATGTATGTGCTAGGTAACAGACTCATTCATTACTAGAAGAATTTCACTCATTACAATTGTAACGTGTAAAAACAAACCTAATATGGAGAACTTTGTGTCATGAATCCCATTGGATGGAACGATTAATATTATGTGCATAAGGTTAATATAGTTCTAAAATGTATTAACATTGACATTATTGGACACAGTTTTTAAGGAAGTACAAAAGTTGATTTGTTTTGTTAACAATAGATTTAGAGCATGAGCGTATTAGCTAGGATTGCCCTGTCCTTTTCTCACAAACCCACAGTTGTTATCCCCGAACTCAGCTTGTGTTTTGGTTGCAGCTACATACTGAGGTTTTCCTTCAATAAGTGTATCAACTGCAAGGATTTCTAATAACTATACTGAACTTCAACAAAGACTCAAAGGCCCGCCTGATGTCTCATCATGCAATTTGGGTCAAAACTTGTCTGGAACATAAACTTTTTTCCAAAACAGTAAATGATGGAATATATCTTTGCACATATTTGCATTAGTACATTTCTTTTGTTAAGAAACTGCAGTGTATAAAAATATTTTCAGAATTCTGTGTTTAAAACTTTTTTTTTTTTTTTTTAATTTGTCTCAATCCCACTATGTGTTAGTATCACAGAGCATATTCAAATCTAAATATATTCCCCATCCATGCAGCGCTTTAATGTTTTGTCTGGGATGTAGATAAAGAGCTGAGTAGAGACACAGCGGGAAGAGATTAGAGAAGACAAGAAGATGGGGATAAAACAACTGAGAGACTGAAAAAATAAGACAAGAGACAGAGATTTGGAAATTGAGATTCAGAGAAGACGTGGAAGCCGTAGATCCGTCTCTTCGGCTCTTGCCTCCTGTTGTAAAGACGTGAAACTCCGACCTGAATCTCTTTAGAGACTGACAACCCATCAAAACACAGAAAAAACACACACAGCTAAACAAATACAGTATAGGATTGTTCCCAAAAAACCCTTCCTTTTCAGAGTTTGTTAGATTTTACTCTTTTAAGAAACACAAGTTATCAAGAAGGTATAAGTTTTATAAACCCTGGTTTTTAGTATTGCAGTCATTAAACAGCCACACAAGATACAGCTGGCATGGTTTCCTCATTGGCTCTTTTACCATTATCCTTAAACAATCATCTTATTGTTGGCAGAATTAAAGAAATCCTCTTTAAGCTTCTCATTTAAGTTTTGCATAAGCTGTCCACTAGCCTCTCAGTAATTTTCCCTTGTTCTGTTTGTGTTCTGCTCCATTTCTGTTACCGATAACATGCATCTACTGCACTGCTACACACAGTCCAGAAGTGACTTGTACGTTTTATTTGTGATGCCTGTCCATCCTGAGCAAATCGCAGGCTCAGATAGCACTAATGCTTTCTCTTCCCACAGTGAGGAGATCATGTTGCTGCCTAGTGTTCCTTTACATGACCCTGTCAGAACAACCACAGTGAGCTAATTGCAGATTTGAGGTCGATGTCTTGGCTACTGCGGGCCATGGTTTGCATGCAGGTGGTCAGTTTTTAGACGCTGCCAACTTATGCCACCGATACAGTAATTACACTGTGGTGTGCTGCGATTCTGAAGGTTTTAAGAATCTCTCTTTTTTTCTATTTATGTGTGAGACTGCACGCAAGCAATCTGCATTATGTGTCATTGTTGCAACCAGTGCAATTTATGCCCTCGTCATTAGATGCTGGTATGTGACTGTTGTCCAACAAAGTCATACTTTCTTATTTGGCAGTGTTGTGCTACCATAAAGTGCCAGATGTTGTGTTGATGTTGCCTCAGTTTACTGCTCACTGATAAGAAATATGGCACCAGCCCACAGAGGAGATACTGTAGTTCAAAACATCTTTGATGTGCATTTATGGAAGGAACAGACACAATATTGGCTCTATATGGAAATACTGCTGTCAACACTTTCATCTTTAGCTGCTTTTGGAAGGAGAGAGGCCCGAGGCCTTGTACATGTGCTTTATCCAAGTTCAACAGGCTTTTCTATCATGAGAAAGATCACAGCTGCCTTCCACTATGGTAATATGACTCATTCTGGGATAACCTTGCTGTTGAGCTTTTATGTATGGGAGCACTCCAAAGAGGGTTTGTTCTTGAGCTATTTCAGCATTTGCAGGCATTACTTTAGTTTATAGTTTTGTCAAAGGCTGCCAAGGAAACACTCGTGGAAAATGACTGACCTTTGGTATTCGTCTGTATGCAGCCGAGTGAATGCCTCGCCTCGATTAAAGTGTACTAGACCATGTTTTCTCAGCTCTAGCCAGTAGGAACTGTTCTGTAATATCCTGAGATCAGTGAACACTTACCTGCTCTCTTATTCACAAGAGGTCACCACAGTGGATGGATCCACAGACTTTAACTTATTGACACAATCCTCAAGGATTTGTGCCTCCTACTACTCTTAAACTGGTGATCCTTCGTGTGTTAGGCAAATGTGTTACCCACCACACTATGGTAATGCACCGATTTGATGAAGTATTGTTAGTATATTACTAAGTGACTTTAACTCAGTATTACAGACAGGTATACTGTGTATTCAGGTTTGTGTATTAAACACAATTTATATTTGAGTTTCGTCTGGGTAGTGTGTGTGTATATATGTTGCAGTTAAAATCTTTCATAAAATCAAGCGAGATGTTTACCAGCCGCAGCCAGACATGGCATGGAGAGAAGGAGTTGGGGTGGATGTGGGTTGCAAAGTGGCTTGCAAATGTATAGCAACTAACAGACTAGATTAAGCTACTTAAATAGCAGCCCTCTGATCAGATGCAAGGCCTTCAGCTGAGCAGGTGATTTATGTGAGCAACATGGTCAGCTGATTGCAGCTGAGTTTGATTTTTTTTTTTTTGTGCCGGTCTCAGCTTCTCAATCTCACTAAATGTGGTTCCAAAACCTCAGTGATGCTGGGACTGGTATGACCCAATTACAAGATATTATGTAGCGGATGTGGTTTCTAACTTTTAATAGTTTAAACCAGTTAAATGGTAACTAACCACTAAAGTCCAATTTGAAAGGATTATGATTTATTTTAAAAAAGACTGGTTAGCAATATATAGGGGCCTATAGGGACTGGTTTGTTTGTTTGTTTGTTTTTTACATAAGATAATTCCATAAACATTCACCAAAAGGGTCCCTTATCAAATGTACTAAATGGGTTGTTTTAGTTTTAAAATCAACATGTCTATGCCCTCTGGTGGGCAAACTGTGCATTGTCTCTGATTGTATCATACCTACCTGGCTGCCCAGTTCTTGCAATTTCTGGTTGCTGATTGGCCGACATATATGCACCACCAATTTATACCTGTAGTAACGTAGCATTACCATTTGGACCTAGTGGTATTTTTGTAATTCGGTCACAAACTATGACAAATACTAATGGAAATGTACCGTAGCCTAAAGTGTAATGATGCCTATTTAAAAGTCAGACATCCAGAGGTTTTGCACATTGTCTTCCTTTTACAGAATGTGGCGTAGTGGGTAATGAGCTCAATCAAGTATGTGCTCGGATCTTTTATTTCCCCTTTAAAGTCTGGTCACTGGCAGGGCACTGTTCATTCTAATTATCTAGTTTAATGAACACCTCACCTCCTCAGACTGCACCTTGAGGGATGTGGCCCATGAGAGAGTGACAGGATTAAGCCAGCTGTGACATTACTTGGCTATTGGAGCTTTCTGCTCTACCTAGATATCCTCAGCAGCTCACAATAATCCTGGAGCTCCCGAGTCCTGTTGTATTCTCCCCGGTGCTTAGAGAAAGATGAAGTAAACAGACTAAACGTGGCCTAAGAGGAGGAGCCAAAACAAACTGCATTTCTTTGGCAGGAGAATAGATGGTGATATTGGTTCCAAACTGAAAAAAATAGCTCTGGTCTACTAAAAGGAGATGAACTTGAAGCAGTGCCCCCATTTCCTGTATGCGCCATGCAAGTGTATTTTACCAAGGGAACTGGGCAGCTTTGAGTTCATCTGAATGTCTGGAGGCTTTTTAAAAAATCGTTAAGTTGGCTGCTGGCAGAGAGCTGCCCTCTGTTAATGTCATTCTTCTCTTGGGAATAAATTTTATTTACTCTCCAGTCATTCAGCCAGACACGTAATAAAATTGTTTTAGGGCTCTACTACCTAGACAGTTGACCTTAAAAATATAGATATATTTTTTTCTTTCTCTTTTGCTATCAGTGGTGCTACGGAATAAAATGTGTTCATACTCCCTAATATTGCTAATATCAGCTTCTGATGGAGCTCACACATGCACAGGTTCCTTGTCATGCTCAATGTCGCAGCACATGTACTGTGATGTAGAAATTTAAAATTTTAAATACAAGTCCCAAAAAACAAAAAAAAAATGTAGCTTGTCCTGAAATGTTGCTTTGTGCAAGCAGGGTAGTGGTTAACTCTACAGTTTTCCATAACAATAAAGCCATGTTTTAGTGCTTTTTGAAAGCATGCTGAATCGCATTAGGAATTTTCGATTCGGTTGATCGTGACTAGATGTTTATTAGAGGCCTTGGTTGGCTGGTAAGCTTCTAAAAGCCTTTGAAGAGCAGCTTCTTGTGTCCAATTTTTGAGCCTTACTTAAAGTTAATGAACCCGGAACGCTTTTTTCTTTTCACATGAATAGTGATTTAGATGGCGGTGAGTTCTGTGCTCAAACCAAAGCGCAAGAGCTCGTTTTTTTTCTCTCTCTCCCACTCTTTTTCCTTTCAGGGAATAAGCCTGCGTCTGCTTGAAATAGAAATATTCACACCAGCGATTTAAAGTGCATAGCAAATGAGAGGAGTGTGTGGGAAAAGCAGTAAAAGTTTCATTGGGCGTAGCCTTGCTTACACTTTCTTACTGATGTTGGGAGTGTCCCCTGAAAATTGAAAGCTCCCTTTTCTATTCACTGTCTCTCTCTCTCGCTGCATTCTCTTCAGCCCTTGTCTCTCCATCTGCAGTGTTTGCTTACTCTTGCTTTCCCTGATGTGCTGTGGCAGCCATCTTGCCGGTCACGACTGGCTGCTCTGGAGCACTCTACAGAACTGCGTGACAGCATTTGGGGTCCCTGGACATTACCAAACCCACCCCCAAGTGCATGGACACACCTCTTCTAAAAACATCTTTTTTTTTCTTCCTTTTTAATCTGGTTTGCTAAATATTCTGGTTCTCACACCCTCTTCCCCTTCCTTTCAGTATCGTTCCTAGTCATCCCCCCCTCTTTCTCAGCTTGAGAAACCCTTGGATGCACTGCCTCGGGTTTCAAGACAAGGAGATTTGACTTGCATGAGGTCTTGGCCTATGCATCTCTCCTTTTAAGGCGCTCTCAGTGTGTGTGCATGTGTGTAAAGCGCATGCTAATGTGGGTTGGTGTTGGTCCTTGCAATCAGACTGAAAATGACAATCCAGGGGGGCGCATTGTGTGGGCCAGCACTCTGAGCTCCACAGATGGAAGGAGAGATAAGGAGACGGCGAGCTTTAGACAGAGACAGAAGGAGAGGGCCGCTATCCACTTCCCCACTTCACTTTTTAACTTCGTTTTCGATTCGCACTTCACAGATCCAATAGCCACTATGAAACCAGCTTTTGTGAGTATTGATTCCCTTACAGGCAGCAGCTCTGCTAGAGGCTCATTAATCTTGTCTACCTGCTATGACTGAACAGAATGAGAAAATAATGAATGCTTTCTAGCATTTCTGTGGATATTATATTTCTTTTAAAGCCTTTCTGATTGGTATTCACTGATTGAAGCCGGTTGCTTTATTGATAAAGAAATAAAAGGATAAATAAAGGGGGGAAAAAAGTGAGGCTCACACCCAGATTGTCCTGCCCTTTCTTCAAAAACCTCGTCCTCTCTGTTTTTAAGCCATGCATCATTTCTTTGCTCTCTTTTTCTTTTTAATCCATGTTCATGGGATCATTAAGGGTTTGGCTATGCATTAGTTTTCTGTGTCCTCATTGTTTGCTAAGCAGTTTCATGTGTTTGACTTGCTGAGATCAAACCAAACTGTGGGTGTGTGTCAGAGCTCCAGTGCATCCAGTGAGGTAAATCTATTCTCTGATCCCCACCAGGGGGAGAACACAGGAGAGCCACAGGGGGCTGACGCATGCAGCCACTGCTTGATATAACTCTAGTAATTATTTGCAAAGGAATGCCCTTCCTATTTTAAGTTTAACTGGAAATATTTATGTGTAATGCGCAATGAGTGTTCAAGGTTTCCCAGAGGGGACGTTGTTCATAAAAACATAAGCATGACATTGGGCTATTTCAGGAGGATGTTGATGGGACTGCTGACAGTGTTTTGTCCCACTGTGGCATTAAGGTCTTGGCACCTGCTACAAACAGGGTTGTGTTTGTGTTCCCCTTGATGCTTTTCACTAGTCCGTAGTTTTCGTCCAACCCTTGTTTTGGTGCCAGCTTGCCAATTTGAGGCTGGTGGTCTGGGCACACGGTCTCTCGCTGCAGCCTTTTGTTTCACCCTCTACACACTGCCAGGCGTCCTTTAGCTCTGCCGCCACCCCTTCTCTCGGCTTTAGTTGGGCATTGTTCAAGGCTGTTAATGAAAAGACAGTTTGTGTTTTCACATCCCAGTAGGATAGCGGACCCGTTATTCTGCGAAGTCACCTCAGGGCAGCAGGCCTACTGTGAGGAGCATGATAAATGGGTTCATGCGTCTTTAATCTCACCCTGGCCATCTCGCAACACTGCTGGCTCTTCAGCTGTTGACCTCCACCTCCTGAGTGACTTCTGACCCCTCTCATTGTACCCCTATACTCATAGTGAGGCTCTCTAACAATGGATGCCTCTCTGTTTCAGTTCTCTGCATTGATTCAATCCTGCAGCACAAAAACACACCCCTCTTTCTCTCTCTTCTATTAATTCTCATGACACTGAGCATCCTAGTTCCTGACCATGAAATTCAGAAGCCTCTTCTTGCTGTGAATGTGATTTACTTTGAGGAAATCACTGGCTGGCATCCTCTGATAAGGATATATTTACCCAGCTCTAACACACCTACCTTTCTGGATAGCTGCCTTGAACTCTCATTGGAGCAGCTAACATTCCCTTTTCCATTATGCTGGATAAGTGAGGCCAATACAGCAGGACTGAACGTTGATGTGCTTTTTTTGTTGTGATTTGTGTGTACGTTCATGTGTGTACATTTCTTTAAATAGGAAAAAAAAGCTCTGTGCTTTAACTTAACTGACATTTTAAATGCATCCAGTCATTCAGTTTATTTTGTTTATCCACAGCAGTGAGTATATTTTAAATTCTCCTTCAGTGTTTATAAGTACAATGGCCTGTTTTATCTCCTGAATGGTGGAGTAAAAAAACTTGGGCAGCTGAACTGTGTGTCAAAGATGGGATTGATGGGAGCATTATCCTCCCTCGAGTACAGACCTTGGCCACTTTAATGAGGCAAAGAGCACTGCCTTGTCTTCATTAACTCAGGTGCTGCTACTGCTTA